>NW_028074503.1:11928655-12528655 GCF_014824575.4 Sturnira hondurensis
TAAAAAAAAAAAAAAAAAAAAAAAAAAAAAAACAAAATATTACTATTCTGATTATATTTCTATTTTTCCTTTCTCAGAAGCATTATATATATATATATATATATATATATATATATATATTTCATCAGCTAAAAAAAAAAGAAAAAAAGTGCAATTTTTTCCTTTTCTTTTACAGGTAAAAATTCATATTGAGAAACAAAGGAATACAAAATACACCCTCATGGATGTGGGTGTACTAATATTTTATAATCCTTACCTGATGCTTATTTCATGATTCTATAAAGTGTAGAAAATATTTAGATCTTATTTAAGGTCATGATTTAGAATATAGAGGTTCTCTGTTGATCATACATAGTATTAAGATTCTATTTTTTGTTTCAGGTAAAATAATTCAAGATTATCATCCAACTTACTTATCATTGGAATAGAAATTATTTTTGCTAAAAATTATAGGTTATCAGCAGTTTATCTGAATGCTTAGATTATGCATGCATTAATAATTATAACTGTTCATAAAATGATTATATAACAGTATATAATTTAATGTTGCTAATAAAACTTAAGTTTTGGGAGGATATGTCCACATTAGCATCAAATTTAGCCTGCTAAACCAAAAGTAATATTTTAGAACACCAGTGAGTACTCCAGCAAAAATCCCAAAGCTTTCTGTTTTGAACATATTGACAGATGCTCTCTAGTTTATGTGGACATAATGTATTTACACATCTGCACATCTTTTTATACATAACTTTAAATAGCTATCCTTTGTGTATAAGACACAGACATTGTAGGAACATGCATATATTTGTGAATAAGAGTAAATATGGACAAGTAATTTATTTGCTGAGTACAGAGACAGCATATACAACAACAACGACAGAAAAAGCCAACACCTAGTTTACAGCATTTCAACCTTTCTCTTGTCAGTAACACTAAAATATCTTCTCCCCAAGGAACAATACCCTAGAAACACAGTATCTACTTATGGTCAATGGCCCTGCAAATCATGCAAAAGCACATAGTTGTCATTGCCTCTAAACATGGACTTCTGATGGAATGAGTACTTAAAAATTAGATAAGCACTGAATAAAGGAGAAAGATGGCCACCAGTAAGTACCAATATACATACTTGTATATTCATGTTCCAATGTGTTGCATAGAGGGCAGTTCTTCCTCCATAGCTTGCAGTAACACTTATAACAAGCTGCTCTCTTCAGCCTGCTGCTATGACAACTCTCTAGGGGCAAAAGTCAGGTCAGCTCCCAGCATCTGTGTGTGGCTATAATTGCTTTGTCAGAAACCTAATAGCTGCTGCCTTTTTCGCAATGAACAGTGAAAAGCAACAGTGTTCAAAGAACAAAATGTCGAGAAATTCTTTGTCCCCTCCCCAACCTACACCCTTGGTTTTTATCACATTGTATTTGTGATTTCCTCTATTTGATGCTAAAATTGTGTTTACTAGGCTGTCAGACAACATTTCAAATTGCTCTATTTAGACACATCTTAACCATTCTCTGGAAGCATTTCTATTGTGTTAGCAGGCATCTCATTAAAAGGCTCTTTCTTTCCCTAAAATGGAACTTTTTGCGATGCCATATGAAACCACATATGGCTATTTTACTGAGTAGTTACCCCAATCCTAGTATATAACTAGGTATCTCTTGGGGTTCAAAGAAATGAAAAGCTGAAGCTGTTTGACCCCTACAGAGTGCTACAAAACTGTAGACTCAAGATTCTAAAAGACACCTGGAGGCCAATACAATAGTAGGTGGGATTTACAAGAAGTCCTAAAATACGTTGTAGGTGTTGCTACATAGAGCATGAGGAAAGGGACTTGGTTTTGTAGGCTGAGATTTGACACAGGGAGCACTTACTAAAGCAGGTATGGCTTGAGGTGGGTGTACAAATAAACACAGAAGTAGGACTGGTGCCCACAAAAAGCTTGGGCAAGGCCATACTGGTAGAAAGAGTTAGGGTGCTTTTAGAGGATTAAGAATCCTATATTTACATCCCTCTAACCCCCCAAATTGTCATGATACAGAAAGAAAACAGAAGCAACAATGAAGAACACATTTCTTCTTTGTATAATTTTTCATTATAAATAATAATAGTAATGGCATATCCTCATTGAGTTTAGGGGAAAGGATTACATGAAAACATTTATGTGAAGTCACCATTAAAGTATAAGACAATACAGACATTTTGATATAATTATATATTCATGTTTCCCATATGTGTCCTGATTTATTTCCCAAATATAGTTGAGTTGATACTTTGAATGGTGAAGAAGTTAAAATTTAAAGCTGAATCAGGACATTTGAAATGGTTTCAACAAATTTTGTTCTTAGAATATAAATGATGAAATAAATGGTAACTCAAGAAATCAATTTAAAGTAAAAAAGTACAGAAAATATGCTATAATTTTTAGAACTACAGAAAATATTCTGTACTTTTAAAAGACTACCTCAAGTACAGGATCCTACTTAAAGAATTTTTTTTAAAAACTGCATGGATATCTGGAAAGTCCCCCAGAAAGAAACTTTTTCCTCACACATACGAAGACATGCAGAGTTTGACAGCTCCATTGGGTTTCTCCAACTTGCTTCATAGGCTATAACAATAAGTGATAGAAAAATGCAATTGGATTAATGTGACCTTCTGAGTTCCACATTCAAAGTAGCACCCAAATTCTTCTTGCACATTATGAAGGTACGATAGCATTAAGATTTGAAATTTATGAAGCATTCTGAGTTTCATTGCTCAGGACATTAACCTGACATCAAAAGGGAAACTAAATTCTTTGTACTATACTGGTCTTTTTTCCTCTTTTTAAGGAGGATGTCTATTTCTAGTGAAACATGGAAAAATCACAGAATAAACAAAGAAGGAAAGAAGGAAGGAAGGAAAATAACCTTTTCTAGGCCTGTTTCTTATATAAAATACATTTACTGAATTAAGTGGTGTGTCAGGTTCCCTGTAGCTCCAGTTTTTTAAAAATGAGTCTAACAGGTCCCATAGTAAACATGTTAATCATTTGAAAAAGAGGCTCTTCTATTGAAAAGCTGTGAACTAACAATCCCCAACTATAGCGACTTTGAGTAGATGTCCACGTATATGTACTTCATGTAAGACACCCCACTGCTGCTGATTCTCCATCCTGTTTCCCAAAGGCCTGAATCAAAGGCTGCTATCTTCCCCTAACTCCTTCAGCCCCCACACCTGAAAGCAGTCATACAGCAAAGATGAAGAAATAACCAACAGGAAAGATCCTGGTAAAGGGAAAAGCTCTAACTGCTGTTTTTCACGGCAATCACGACGCCTCCGGGACTGAGATAGCTTTTCACTTACATCTACCTATTTTATTACCTAAGTTTACAGTCTGACCTCTTTGTACTTTTTCTCTCTGCCTTTCTTCTGGAACCACAACTTAAATCTCAGATTTTCTGGAGGATTTGGGAACAGGAGGCTAATCACAAGACCGAGGGATGAAAAAAGTGTTCCTGCCAGGTGCTGGAAGTGCCTCGAGTGTCCTTGAGCATCAGGGCCAGAACTAGCACCCCCCCCCAAAAAAAATGAAACAAAACAAACAAACTCCAAAACTATGGAACATTACTACATAAGTGATTTAATGGGAAATTGGATCTTAATGTAGGAATCTCACTGGACTTTCAATGTAATTGTGTAATTTAAACTTCTTTTTTTGGTCCTGCTTGCATTCAAAGTAAAACATGAAAAGGGACTTGTAAATAAGTGTGGCTTGGTGTTTGATCTAAGCAGCAGTTTTGTCTTGATGAAGAGTGCAGGTAAAGACTCTTATTAAATAGCTTTGCATAAACTCCTAAAACAGTGAGATATAAGGCATTATATCTCATTATATCTCCTAAAACAGTTGGATATAAGGCATTCCTCCTTATATCCAACTAGCAGGATGTAAATAAAAACAAACGCAGCTTGTCTTTTAAACATCCAGAAACCACTGGGTTGAAGCAAAAGAAAATTTAAGAAAATATATTGTGGACAAAGCCAAGAACATTGAGCTTCTTTGTGAAGGGGAGAAACAGGAGATTGAACCATTTCAGCAAAATTAATTAGAAAAGATCAACATTGCTGGCAAGTGTATCAGAAAGTCAGACTCCCTTCAACATTACATAAAAGAGGTAAATTACCAAGAAAACAAATTGCCCTGCCTCTGGGACTTTCTCTAGCGCACACTCCAAAGACCACCTGTTCTGAAATACCTATGTCTATAGCTAAAGCATGTCAGCGCTTCACAGGACTGAGTGAGGATTAATAGAGAAATCCATCATTAAAATTTATGAGCAGAAACCTTTTGTCATGCAAGGAGGGTGCACTGATATTTTGGAAAGATTTCCACTAAAAGTAAAATCATTTTAAAAGAAGGCTAATCCTCAGCTACCTGGAAAACCCAGCTCCACTGAGACCCTGCTTTCCCAAAGCCCTCAGTAACAGAGAACAACAGTGTGTTTCTGGAGGCCACAGGTCTCATGGTCCCTGAGACATGCATCATGTCGAGCACCATAAATCTCTTTAGGAAGCATAGTTCCATTTGTCAAGCTATTATATTACCTAATTTTATCATAAATTTGTGACTCTGGCTACATTTCCCCAATATACACAAAATTGTTTTTTCCAGAGTAACTAATGGGTTTTAAAGTGGCTAGATTAAGGAGGAAAGACAGAACAAGGAATGAACAAATTATGAGAAAATAAATTACAAAAATGAATCTATTGGCATAAACCAAATATGTCAGATTCTTCATTTATTGGTGAAGCCTAAAAATAATTGGTTGTGAAATAAATGATATTAACAAAAATGCTGTCTGCACAGACAGCCGAGTAAACCATATGTTCCCCTGACTTTGGCACTGAGATGTGTATCAACACATACATGTTGAATTTCTCTGTCTGAATTCAAACCACCCACTCATATCCTGACATTTATCCACTTGAAATTAGTAACACCCTAAACTAAAGATGTACCTAAGGCTAAAAAAATTATTTATATACAAATGTAGGAGAATTCTCAATGACACCAGGACATCAAATAATAAAGTAGAATGAGTAACAGAAAGGGGGAAAAAAGATACATGGCACCCCAAAGAAATAGCTTCTCAGCTTCAGAGTCCCCGTCCACAAAAGAGGGAAACCACTGGACGATCTACTGGAGTCAGTACTACAAGGGACCAATAAAATGATGCTGTGTGCATCCCTGCTTAGATATAGAATGATATATTAATAAGGAAAATATTTACATTAAGAAGCAACCTTACTCTCAATTTAAGAAAAAATATAAAAATCCATTGTTCGATGAAAACTATTATGTGTTTTGAGACACCAAGAAAAGATAGAAAAAGGTATTTAAGATAGGAAGAATAGTGGTCTTTTATACAGTTACACAAGCCAAAGTTATAAGAAAATATTAAACTTTTCATTCTTCATTCACTGAGCTAGTGCTATGTCACAGGAAGAGTAGGTATTCCCCAAATCACTCATTTTTTAACTTAGAAGTCTCCTGTAACCATATGGTTATTTTATAGCAGATGAATCTTCATAATTACTTATGGCATATGCTCAAATTGAATATTGTCACATTTAAATAGCAAATTGGAAACAACAGCTAGTAGAGCAAGTAATTCCTTGCTAAACCAGGACCTCACCTTTGCCCTTGGTTTCATGGTTCTGAAGCTTCCTAAAAATCGGACATGTCACCTTCCTTCCCAATCCTTACCGGCATGCACTTCAAATCACTTAACAGGGCTTATCAAACTCCCTGCACCATGTAGTTTAAATCTTCACGTCCAGTCCCCTCTCCTTTCATTTCTTTCCAAGAATCCCAAGCTTCTCTCGCAGGAGGTTGCTGGTGTTAACACTTAAGAACTTTCCACATTGCCCTGGACAACATGGCTCAGTTGGTAAGAGTGTTGTCTCCTAGGCCCAAGGATCACGGGTTCAATTCATAGTCAGGGCACATACCCCAGTCTCTCCCTTCCTCTTTTTTTTTCCTTTTTTTAAAAATATATTTTATTGATTATACCATTACAGTTGTTCTATTCCCCCCTTCATTCCCCTCTACCCGCACACTCCCTCCCCCACCCTTCTCCCCCCCTTAGTTTATAACCACGAGTCTCAAGTTCTTTAGATTCTATATTTCCCCCACTATTCTCACCCTCCCCCCTATCTATTTTCTACCTATCATCTATGCTATTTTCTGTCCCTTCTCCCCCCTTCTCCTCCTCCCACCCCCCTGTTTCTAACCCTCCACGTGTTCTTCATTTCTATGGTTCCACTCCTGATCTAGCTGTCCTCTTGTTCTGCTTTTGTTTTAGGTGTGGTTGTTAATAACTGTGTGTTTGCTGTCCTTTCACTGTTCATATTTTTCATCTTCTTTTTCTTATATAAGTCCCTTTAGCATTTCATATAATAAGGGCTTGGTGATGATGAACTCCTTGAACTTGACCTTATCTGAGAAGCACTTTATCTGTCCTTCCATTCTAAATGAAAGTTTTGCTGGATAAAGCAATCTTGGCTGTAGGTCTTTGGATTTCATGACTTGGAATACTTCTTTCCAGCCCCTTCTTGCCTGTAAGGTCTCTTTTGAGAAATCCGCTGACAGTCTGATGGGTACTCCTTTGTAGGTGACTGTCCCCTTATCCCTTGCTGCTTCTAGGATTCTCTCCTTCATTTTGGTCTTGGCTAATGTAATTATGATGTGCCTTGGTGTGTTCCTTCTTGGGTCCAACTTCTTTGGCACTCTCTGAGCTTCCTGGATTTCCTGGAAGTCTATTTCCTTTGCCAGACTGGGGAAGTTCTCCTTTATTATTTGTTCAAATACGTTTTCCACTCGTGGCTGTTTCTTTCCCCCTTCTGGTACCCCTATAATCCGGATGTTGGAACGTTTAAAGATGTCCTGGAGGTTCCTAAGCCTCTCCTCATTTTTTTGAATTCTCATTTCTTCATTCCTTTCTGGTGGGATGTTTTGTTCTTCCTTCTGGTCCATTCCATTGATTTGAGTCCCAGTTTCCTTTCCATCACTATTGGTTTCCTGTGCATCTCCCTTCATTTCAATTAGTTTATCCTTCATATGTTTCTCTAATTTGTGACTGTACTCTACCAATTCTGTGAGCATCCTGATAAATAGTGTTTTAAATTTGGCTTCTGAGAGCCTGGCAATCTGTTGGTCGCTTAGAGTTATTGGTTCTGGGACTTTGAGTTCTTCTTGAGCCATCCTTTGGGCTATTTGTGCCTGTTAAGTAGCAGGAACGGAGCCCTAGGTTTTCACCAGAGCAGGGCAGCTCAGTCGCTGGGTTGTGACGTCGTATGTGGAGGTGGGGTCAAAGAGGGACAATGGCTTCTCTCCGGGGCCCGCTGCCGCCTCGACCCCCACCAGCACCGCAGCCACCACCGTCACCAGGGCCACATGCCCCGCTCCTCGGCACGCGGGTGTGCCACCGCTGTCAGCCCTCCACCACTGGGTTTGCCCCCTGGGGCCTGTGTGGTCCGTCTCACTGCGCGAGAGTGTGCGACCTTGGTCAGTCTGTTCCGCACCCCGACTAGTTCTGGGCTGCCTGCGCTCCTAGGTCTGTCCTGCCCAACCCAGCTCCACTGCTGGCTCCACCTCTTACCGTCCTCGTTGAACGGTTCGTAGCTGTCGGACTTCCATATAATTCGGTTTTCTGGCCTCTGGGTGTGTGGTAGTTCACCAAAACTTTTGTTGTATCCAAACTTGGTTGTGGGAGAAGGCACAGTGTTTCCACCTATGCCTCTATCTTGGCGGAAGTCTCCCTTCCTCTTTCTCTGAAAGCAATCAAAAACTGTCCTTGGGTGAAGACTTTAAATAAATAAGTAAATAAATAAGAACCATTCATCTTTCAGGCTTTGAAATGCTCCATGTGTCTGGAATATCATCCTCTACCTTTTTTTTTAAATCTCTCAAGATCCCATTTTTCAAAGTTTGGCTGAAATAGTGCCTCCTCTGGGAAGGCCTCCTGGGATCGCAGGAAGGAATTAGGAGCACTCTCCATTGGCTCTCCCAACAATCTTATCTCACTCTTATTCAGAAAACATAGTATCTACGAAGCACTAAGTGAATCCAAGTGAATCAGTACCTGCTACATCCCCAGTAAAGGTTCTTCTACCCGTGTTTTCCGGTCTCTGTACTGCTCAAAATACCTGCCACATAATGAATATTTACCAAATAAACCACTTTAGAGCTTATTTAGAACTAATTTCCTCCTGTTAATTTTTCCTCTTACTCCTTTGTGGTGTAGATAGAAGGAACTACCTAGAGCAGTTCAAAAATCTTGGAAAAAAATTAAAACTTGTCCCTTTTAAAAGTTCAAGTCCAGACACATTATTAAGCTAAATGCTGAATGTATACAAATTTATGAGGGCATACATTTGCTCACAATATAGCAACAGAATTCAAGTAAAATAGTCCTTGCTATAGAGCAAATAAATATTCCAGTAAAAGTATTTTAACCATGTTTGTCAAACATATGAAACATATACAATGAACTCAAATTTTAAAATTAGAATGGTGAATATGCCTTACAATAATCAATAAGTTATATTTTATATATCTGTAAAATATTTGACTTTGGTATATATCATTTGATTTTGGTATATATTTTTACTTCTTCTTACTTTTTATGTTTATAAGATTTCTATGTTTCTAAAAATATAATGTAACGTGTAATATTTCCATTTTTTATTATTTAAAAGTATGAGTATAACCACTACCAGTGTCCATTATGGTCTCACAGATATGGTGGTAGTTTTGCAATAGTGAGAAAATTTGTAATCAAATCTCTCTGGATAGTTTTACTACTTTGTCCACCTCTTGGTGCTCATGAATTCATGGTTCAACATCTGCTTGTACTATTTCCCATACAGAAAAATAAAACCCCTGTTCCTTTAAAATGTGATGACTTGCTTAAACATTTCTAGGCGTTTCAGTGCCCACTCGTCACGGCAACAGAAGAGTGTTGATCCACCCCCTCCCATGGTTGTCAGGGTATATTTCTGAGTGATTTAAAATGATAAAAACATGAATTTTTAAAGATTATAGAGCCTTATTTTTGTGGCATTCTATTGGGAGCAAAGTAGTACATATTGTGGCATCCTTGTTGTAAATATCTAACAAGGAAATTTAATTGATGGTGATTTTCAAATTATAAAGAGTATGAATGTAATCTCAGAAGATACTGAAAACAGCTGAAAAAGAACAAAGTATGATATTGTACTTCAAAAATAGTACTGCAATTAGAAATCAGATGTGGCTTAATTTTTTAGCTGGAGGCATAATTGATATGGCCTTTGACACTTAATTGCCTCATCACTGCAAAGAAATAAATTTAAACCAAAGGGCCTGCTGAAGCTATTTTTATTTTATGCCGTGCAGTTTTTACATCGAAGCTCCAGAAAACCTAATAAAAAGTAAAAGGAAGCAGGAACTCATGGAAAGAAAATTCATTTGATATGATGAGTTGCTAGACCTACAGAAAATTGGTGTGTTTAGAGGCTCCAGATCAGTCTCTTCAAACAGGAGGAAGGGACTGACTTAAGAGTTCACTCTCAAGGAACTGATCTGAGAATTCGTAGTTCTCATTTCTGCATCCAAATCCTAGAGCAGTCTGTCTACAGGCGTGCTGTTCAAGGACTGTTGCCACTGCTAGGGGACACCTGGAAAATATACAGCAGATGACACAGCACAAAGGGGGTGGGGAGCTCCCCTACTAGAAGCTCTGACATGCTTCAGACTCCCCACTGACAAAGCGTCTCTGTTTCCACGGGAACTTTAAAAAGACCTGCTGAATATTTTTACAGCTGAAAACCTATATAAAGTCATCTGAGTCTAAAAGTTAACTTCATTTTAGGCACAGTCATAAAGTTTTTATGCATGCTTTAAAATTTATATTGCATTATATCAGGAATACACTACCATGCAAACCAAGGGAATATTGCACTATGTTCTGTATGGAACTTTACTGACAGTTTTTTCACCATTTGGAAAATTTGTGTCACTGAATGCTGTGGGTTGCCACAACACACGCACACAGACACACACACACACACACACACCAGACAACAGATGGAGCTGTTGCTTCCTCACTGATTTAAATGGACACCATGTCTTCTAGTGATGTGGTACCCCACATTTCTGCACCACAGCACAGGGTATTTCATTATATATTACTCTCCCTGAATGTACTGTTTATATTAAAATCAGGACATTATATACATAGTAAAGTTGTGAGCATAGATAATTTCAATGAACTATAAATTATATTTTAGGATCTGAAACTGGGCATTTCAAGGTGCTTATTGTAAGAAGACATGCTGTTCTAGAGGATTAGGAACTACTGATTAAGAATAAAAGATTCTCAGAAGTTAAAACAAGCTTTTAATGAGCATATGCTTATAAAAACAGCTAAAATCTTTATGTTTGTAAGAATAAGGGAAAAATTAAGGGCACAGGCCTTCTATATATTAAGAGCTTTACAAATGTACTGTTTTTTGACCCAATTCTCACAGTTTACCCTTAAGAAATAATTGGCATTCTTTCCACATGCAAATTATGCAAAAAAGTCAATACTACATGATGAAGGATTAAGTGGCTTTAAAAATAATCGATAAGATTACATACAGCAAATACTCATAACATTAAGCTAAATGGAAGGAAACAGTGTGTTACTAATCTGTTTTTTTTTAAAGCAGGAATTTTGGCATAGAAAAAGTAGAAAAACTATGCTATAAAATCAGGGATGGAACTACTAGTAAATTGTATTCCTTATTTGTACATTCATTTCCCAAATTATCCAAAATAAACCTGTCTGAAAAGATTTTTAAAAATGCAATAATAAACAATTTTTAAAAGTATAAGGATTAGGTCACAGTGGGAGCCCACCCTGAGCAGCGCTGTGACCCAAGAGCTCCCAGCCTCGGCCTCCCCATTTGGTTAAAAGTCATGCCAATTACACCAAACGGGCTTGTAAAACACCTCGCACAGTGCTACTCCAGAAATGTCTCTGCTATTGCTGTTGCTCTTAGTATTACTATTAGTGAGCAAAATAAAGCCTAGTCCAATTAGATCACTTGGGAAGTACATTCTATCTCCAACAGTTTAAAATTAAACATGTTACAAAGGAAATACAATATATTCCAAGAATCACCATAGACAGTACTTTGTTTTTCTTATACAGTATATATTTTCTTTTTGGATAAAAGGGCTACCCTGAAACACACGTTGAAAGACTCGAAGAGATTTTTCTCCAAAATACTGCACGTACGAAAGGAAAACAAGTAGGTGTGGAAGAAAAACTGAGGATAACTGAGAGCAGAGGCTTGGCATGTGGCTGCAAGACCAGAGGAATAGGTTCAAGTTCAATCTCAGTTACTATGACATCGTTTGAATGTCAGGGTGAAAAGTCTGTATGAAAACTGACATTCCACTTAGAGGGCTATATTTTAAAATTGGTACCTACTATTATGTTGTTTTTAGTAACACGCCCACCCCTCAGTATCCTAACACAACAAAGGAGAAGTCACGAAGAGACCCTGAATTCAGGGTCGCCTTGAATTCAGCCCCACTACTGAAAACGGAGGAGCAGGAACCACGGGCTGACTGAAGATTTTCAGATCCCAGGCCCACGGTTTCACGCTGGTTTACTAGCCGTGATTTTGTTTGGTAACTTAGGGACCCATCAGTTTTCAGTATTTTTTTCCTGCTTCCTCACCTTTTATTATGTCACAAGCAACTAACGTGCCATTTCCTTCCCCTCACCTGGTGTTCTTTTTAATAGAGTCAAAGTGTCACATCACACCCTACCATTGATTTTCCATCTGTCCTGTCATCACAGTGTCACCCTGCACTTGGGCTATGCTGTCCTTCACGATGGCTATATTTGCTGCATTGCTGCTGGGGAACCTCTCGTCCATTGGTTTAACGTGACCTGGTCTATAGAACTACACCCTGATTTGACCGAAAGCACCAAATGGAGAAGAGACACCAAAGAAAGCTTCTCATTATCCATAAACTTCAGCGAGCCCAGGATACAATATATTTCATCTCTCAAAAACAGCAAACAGATGAGTAAATCACCAGCAGGTAGCTGGTTGTTGTCTCTCTCACTTTCTGCCTCTATTTAGATAGATTGTAAACAAGAACATTAAGATACCTTTGTTTTTAAGGAAATAGTGATGAAAGAATGTCTAAATAATAAAGGCAAAAAAAAAGGCAATCTTTTAAATTGAACTATGTCACAGAATTATAAAAGTGAAGCCTGACATTGTCCATCTTTTTGAATTGTCAGAGTGTGGAAGGATATCCTAGATAACATAAAAATCCTAGATTTCCATGTTAACAGGAAAGCAATGCTAAATATATTCTATAACACATTGCAGACTGACCCCGGGTCTGTGAAACCTGAGTCCTGATGAAGCCAGGGTGCCTGTCCTTGCCACCAGCTTGCTTCAGGGCTGAGGCTGCATAACAGCAAGCTTCCTCCAGACTCTGGTGCAAGGTGGACTTAGGTCATAAGGCATTTAACATGTCCAAAACACCTTCCATTTTCATAGCTAGGAGAGCATTATAAATTGCAATGAATTCACCAAGCTTCTTTAACGCAGAAGGGCATACCCATTAATAGCCCTAGATGTGGCTCATCATGGGCAGCAAGCAGTACGATGTGTCACTTAACAGAATCCAGGTTTTAACTGTCCAGTTTTTGAACTTCCATACCTACAAAAAGGCAGGGGCCCAGGGAAGAATCTCTGAGTCACTGGCAAATTCTACGAATTATGAGTCAGGTTAAGAATATTCACAGCAAAAGATGATCTCATTGCCAACACCCAAAAGAACTCTGCCTATCTCTACTTG
Organism: Sturnira hondurensis; assembly: GCF_014824575.4. Classification (NCBI taxonomy): domain Eukaryota; kingdom Metazoa; phylum Chordata; class Mammalia; order Chiroptera; family Phyllostomidae; genus Sturnira; species Sturnira hondurensis. The sequence continues at coordinate 11,941,554 of NW_028074503.1, forward strand.
GGCAAAAGGAGGGCTTAGATCCAATGAGGACAGGGTGCCCCCCATCTGCATGCTGTGGTGGGGAGGGCAAAATCACTTGGTAGAAGCCTTTGTGTGGCATGCCAAGTCAAATTTATAAAATTCCTAGTAGAAATAAGGAGGTTAGAAATTTTAAAATATCTTTAATATGGTTTAAAAATAATCCGCCCCCCATTAAACCAGTGTTCACAGTGCACGACCCAGCCCCTGGGAAGCACTTTGGGAAGTTTGTAACCTCTTTCCAGCTCACACTGAGACAAAACCATAATTTTTCAAATACCTTTGCTTCTGGAGAAATTTGGTTGGCTCATTATGAAAGAGAGCAAAAATCTTTGTGAATAAAGCAGTTAGTTTTCCAATAGAAAACCATACTGTCAGAAACTCTGAGGAGAAGCACAAAGGAGATGAGTGTGAAGACGTTGTCCCTGAACATGGGCTTCCCCTCGGTGAACATAAATGAAGAGGTATGGGACTGCAGAGAGATGGCAAGCACCAGCCTCACATAAGAGAACTGACACCCTGACTCACTCATGCAGCTGAGCAGATTTGTATAAATCACCCCACTTCTCTTAGCCTCAGTTTCCTCAGATGTAAACAAGAATAAGAAGGCCAGCTCTTACGGGGTTGTGAAAAATACTCAATGAAAGAAATGTTGCAAAGTGCTTATGAGGTTTCCAATAAATCATAGGATTTTTGGTTGTTTTTTCCCTATCTCTCATGAGTTCCAAAGCCCACTAAACCCTTTTAGGGCCTGGAAAGAACATTGCTATGAGGAAGGGGGGCAATATTGGACATCCCACATTCTGGGAGACAAAGCCCTGCAATAAATGACCATTGTGTGTGAAGACACAGAAAAAGAAATGGTTAACATGGTGAGTAGGGTCCAGGACCATTGATCCCCACCCATTCTTATCCTAAGACAGTAGTGAGAAGTCACACCCCTCCTCATCATTGCTAGCAATTTTTCTTCAATGGGTTGAAGCTCTAGGAAGCAAATGTGAGCTCAATTCAAAGACCATCATACTGACTATAGCTGTCCGGCAAGTGGACACATGTTTCAGTAAATACCGGATCTTCAGTACTGGAGGTGGGATTTCCCTGCTGCTTGAGGCATTCAAGAAAATGATGTATCTATCCCTAACAATATATAAAATTACTAAATGCGCTGTGCTTTCGCATGCAGTGCCTTATTAAATCTTCTAGATATCTAAACCTATGAATTTGATATTTGTAGCCCCATTTTACAGATTAGGCCAACAGTGGTTAAGTAACTGACTGCATACCGATGGAAGACCAGCTTTGGGGGATATTGCAGAGTCACATCATAAGTTAGTATGTAACGTGCATCAACCATAACAACTCTATGTGACTGAAGCTAGGCAGGAATATTCTAGAGTGTAGATTGGATAGATACATGGCAAGATGACCACCAGGAGGGCCCGCTCAATCTCTAAATCCTGCCATTCCAATGTCTAGAATTATGATCTCTCAGATTTAGTCCGAGTTTAAAACTCTCATGTAAGAAATAGTACTATTAACGCTTTTTAAAAAAGTTTTACTTGTGTCGATGCAACAGAAATGCGACAGCATCAGTTAAAATCTTCTTTTCTAGGCTGAATTTACTGATGCTTCCTATATGCCAGGCAAAATGCTAAGTGCGTAACATAAATCTGTCACTTGGAGCTCTCGCAGCCACCCTATAGGATTCGTACCCTTAGCCTTGTTATCTTCCCTACGAAGAAACTGAGCCAGAGAGAACTGAAACAGTGTCCTGAAGCTCACGTGATTAGGAGTAGAGCTAAGAATCAAAACCACGTGTATTTAACTCCACAGTGTGCAGTCTCAATCACTATGCTAAGTGGTAGGGTGGGCAAAAGTAGGTCACAGTTGTTTGTATAAAATAATACAATAATTAGTAAATAATAATACAAGAATAAACTCTGGCTTTTGCAAACTCACACTGTAAAACTATTTTTGCCTCCCCCTGTATAGTGCTCTAACTCATTTTCAGTAAAATAAATTTTAGAGTTTAATAATGATAAAAATCTCAACTGCAGACACAAATATATGAATAAATACTGTTGGCAAAGAATTAACAAATTCCAAACCAGCTTTTTCATACACATTTTATCTGAGACTAATACTATTTTCTATTTAACTAAAAGCTTCATCTTTTGCATTAAAATTACCACATGCCATATTAATAATAAACACATAAGATTTTAAAATAATGCAATTCTGGAAAAAACTTTTCAATATTCTAAACCTGGACCAGAAAATTATTTTTACTATATTTCTATTTTCTTTGAAGCTTACTGGCTCACAGGACACACAAAATTGGATTAACCCTTTCTTTTCTCACCCCAGTCTCAATTAGAGATAGTAAATACTAGGATCATCTGTTGTGAAAAATAATTTAACAGTCAGATTGCATACTTTATATGTAACATTTAAATTATGTAATAAAATAGGTCTTTATGAATAATTAAGAGGGCTAGAGAGAAAAAGAAAACCAGACATGGGAAGGGGAGAGGGAGCAAGTGTAGATAAACCAAGGTCAATGAAAAATGAACAAATAATACATCCACACCACATGGATCTTAGAAAAGAGACACAGAAAGTTGATACTTAATGGGTATATAGTAAATGATTCATTAATGAAGAACAAAGTCCAGGATATAAATTTCACTATTTTATATCCCTATCTTATGGATTTCTTATCTTTCAAATTAAGTTGTGCCTTTCCCATTCCGAGCACAACCTACTGCCACTTAGCAGTCAGACCACAGGGAATTAAAGAGCAGTTGATGTCCATTAAAAATGAACACAATCAGGTCAGTATCATAACTAATCAGGTCAATTTACAAAACTATAAGTGATCATTTAGAACCTCCTCTTTGGATAATCAGCCTTCAAATAGGATGCTAAACAGAATTATAACTCCCAAACTTCACAACGGTCCTCTTTTTGCCACTGGACATTTTCGTTCTTGTTAGATCTCCACTGACCTCATGAACATGCATTTTCACGTTTAAGTTCTTGAATTTAAATTCTTATCATAAAGACACAAAAACTTCAAAATCCAGTAAACCACTTTTGCTCCTCTACATAAACCAGACTAAATTAACGACATTTACTACAGCTGGTGTACACCAGACCACAAGACTCCTCGGTACCTGTTGTCTATCCAGACGCATCCTCTTGGCGGCATTTCTACTCTCACTCTCACAGGCTGAAGCCAAGATACTCTCTGCAACTGCTGAAGTAAGGTGGGAAGGAATGGGTCGAGACTAGAAAAAAAGAGAGAGAGAGAAGACATGAAAAAATTATTAACAGTATCATTCACAGGCCAATGCTCTTCTCAGAAGAGCTCACAGGATGTGCAGGAATATCCATTTATTTCAACTCAACTCATTTCAATAAGAGGAGGAAATGGAAATTGCAAAGATGAAAAATGAAAGCTAGTTAGAGGTTAAAGCTCTAGTTGCTACACAGATCCATCATTCATTCCCCAACTCCATTGTCACGAGTATTCAGTCTGGGCCGTTAAGCTGGAGTTTGAACAGGCAGCGAAAAAACTGCTGACCAGATTTTGCTCATAAAAGAAGTTATTTAGTCCTCTTATAACATATGACAAAACAAAACAAAAACAAGTGACAGGGCTGAAACAGAGTTGGAAAAACTTGACAGACACTCAGACCATGTCAAACAATATTAATATGAAATATTATGAAGATTTACAGTCTAAGTTGTGACAATTGATATGACAAAATCCTCCAAGGTACTTCAGTTTAAATGCAAGCTAAAAAGTCAGAAATAGAACAATACTGATATAACAAAAACATTTATGTTTTAGACATGAGATGTGTGTACCTACATGCTTTATTTATGAGTTAATATTAATAGCGTATGTTAAAAATCCATCTTGTATGTAGCCCACATGGAAATTAACTAACCCCTCCAACTAAGCTCATAACTATAAATTGTTCTCAACTCTCCATATCGTTTGTGGTAATCTGAAAGATTTCTATTCTCTTTTCTCATGGTTACATAAAAAAAATCATCTAACTGAAAGATGAAGTACTTAATGATATTGAACAGTTTATCATTTTTTATTGTTATCCTATTGCAGGTGACTTCCTTTTCCCTCTTTACCCTCCTCCACCTATCCCCCTCCACTGCCACAGTCAAGTCCCACACCATTGTTCATGTCCATGGGTCATTCATACATGTTCTCTGTCTAGTCCCTTCCTCTTCTTTCCATGATTGTCCCCCTCCCACCTTCTCTCTCATTACTTCCTGTCTGCTCCATGTTCCATGACTCTGGTTCTATTTTGTACATTAGTTTATTTTGTTCATTAGATTCCACTGACAGGTGAGATCATATGGTATTTGTCTTTCACTGCCTGGCTTATTTCACTTAGCATAATATTCTCTAGTTCTGTCCACACTGTCACAAAAGGTAAGAGTTCCTTCTTTCTTTTTGCTGCATAGTTTTCCATTATGTCAATGTACCACAGTTTTTTTATCCACTAATTTACTGATGGGTACTTAGGCTATATCCAGCACTTGGCTATTGTAAATAGCACCACTATGAACATTAGGGTGTTTAAGTTCTCCTGAATTGTTTTTTAGGATCCTTAGGTATATTCCCAGCAGCAGAATCACTGGGTCGATAGGTAGTTCCATTTTTAGTTTAAGAAAATTCCATACTGTTTTTCTACAGTGGCCACACCAGTCTGCATTCCCACCAACAGTGCAGTAGGGTTCCCTTTGCTCTTCATCCTTGCTAGCACTTGTTGTTTAATTTATTAATGATGGCCATTCTGACAGGTGTGAAGTGATATCTCACTGTGGTTTTAATTTGCCTCACTCTGATGGCTGGTGATGTTGAGCATCTTTTCAAGTGTCTATAGGCCCTCTATAAGTCCTCCTTGGAGAAGTGTCTATTTAGATCTTTTGCCTATTTTTTAATTGTCTTCCTGGTGTTGAGTCATATGAGTTCTTCACATATTTTGGAGATCTAACTCTCATCTGAGGTATCATTGGAAAATAAGTTCTCTCATACAGTTGGTTGCTTTTTCATTTTGATGATGGTTTCTTTAGCTGTGAAAACACTTTTTAGTTTGATGTAGTCCCACTTGTTTAATTTTTCATTTATTTCCCTTGCCCTAGGAGATATATTGGCAAATATTGCTATGTGGGATATCTAAAATTTTACTGCCTATGTTTTCTGTAGGACTTTTATGGTGTCATGACTTATATTTAAGTCTTTTATCCATTTTGAATTTATTCTGGTACATGGTATAAGTTGGTGGCCTAGTTTAAATTTTTTGCATGTACCAGTCCAGTTCTCCCAATACCATTTATTAAAGAGGTTATTCTTACTCCATTGTATGTTCATGCCCCCTTTGTAAAATATTAATTGACCATAGAGACTGGGTTTATTTCTGGATTCTCTATTCTGTTCCATTGATCTATGTGTCTGTTCTTATGCCAGTACCAGACTGTTTTGCCTTGTAGTATAGTTTGATAACGGGTATTGTGATCCCTCTTACTTTGTTTTTCTTTCTTAAGAATGCTGAGGCTATTCAGAGTCTTTTGGGGTTCCATATAAATTTTTAAAATATTTTTTCTAGTTCTATGAAGCATGCCATTGGTATATTAATAGGAATTGCATTGAATCTACAGCTTGCTTTGGGTAGTATGGACACTTTAATGATGTTAATTCTTCCAACCCATGAACATGGTATATGCTTCCATTTATTTGTATCCTCCTTAATTTCTTTTCAGTGTTCTATAGTTTTCCAAATATGAGTATTTTACCTCATTGGTTAAATTTATTCCTAGGTACTTTATTTTTCTGTTGCTGTAGTAAGTGGGATTTATTTTCTAGCTTTTCTGATATTTCATTGTTGGTGTACAAAAATGCCATTGATTTCTAAATATTAACTGTATCTGCTATTTTGCCAAATTCACTTATTATGTCAAGTAGTTTTTTGATGAAGACATAGGGTTTTTTATGTACACTACCATGTCATCTGGGAATAATGACAGTTTTACTTCCTCCTTTCCAATGTGGACGGCATTTATTTCTTTTTCTTGCCTGATCACTGTGGCTAGAACTTCTAGGGCTATGTTGAATAAGAGTGGTGAGAACGGACACTCTTATCTTGCTCCTGATGTTTACGGGAAAACTTTTAGCTTTTGACCATTGAGTATAATGTTACCTGTAGGTTTCTCGTATGTGGCTTTGCTGAGTGTTTTTATCATAAATGGGTGCTAGGTTTTATTAAATGCTTTTTCAGATTCTATTGATATGATTATGTGGCTTTTGCCCTTCATTTTGCTTATGTAGTATATTACATTTATTGATTTACAAACATTGTACTATCCTTGCATCCCTGGGATGAATCCCACTTGATCATGATGTACTATCTTTTTAATGTATTTTTGAATCCAGATTGCCAGTATTTTGTTGAGGATTTTAGCATCTACGTTCATCAGAGATATTGGCCTGTAGTTTTCTTTCTTTGTTGTGTCCTCACCTTGTTTTGGAATTAGAATGATACTGGCCTCATGAAAATGAGTTTGGGAGTTTTCCTTCTTCTTGAACTTTTTGGAACAGTTTGAGAAGGAAAGGAGTAAGTTTTTCCATAAATGTTTGGTAAAATTCACCTGTGAAGGCATCTGGCCCAGGGCTTTTGTGTACTGGCAGTTTTGGGATTATTTCTTCAATTTCACTATTTGTCATCAGTCTATTCACACATTCTGCTTCTTCTTGATCTAGTTTTGGCAGGTTGTATGTTTTTAGAAATTTGTTCATTTCACCAAGGGTGTTCAATTTCTTGACATATAATTGTTCATAGTAATTTCTTACAATTCTTTGTATTTCTGTGATATCGGTTGTAACTTCTCTTTCATTTCTGATTTTATTTATATGGGTCTTCTCTCTTTTTTCTTTGATGAATTTAGTTAAAGTGTGTCAAATTTTGTTTATCTTTTCAAAGAAAACAGTCCTGAATTTATTGATCCTTGAACAATTTTTCTAATGAAGATAAGCAAATGAACGGTAAGAAATAACATGAAAGTTATACTAGATGAGACAGCAAAATATAAAATTATAAAATAAAAGTTCCTTTGGGAACCCAGCAGACACATTGGTGTGCTACGTTATGGTCTTCAAAGTCTCAATCTGAAATATGTAGAGATGCCATTTATTAGAAGCCTCTGAACTAACAGAGACCTGCCTCCTTTTTTGGTAAATGAATGAATATGAGAATAGCTTTACAGTACTTGATTCATTTTGCTAACTCTGGCTTATAAAATGTAGCAAATTGAACCATGGCTTTTATGTCTCAAACAGTATTCTAGAATGGCTGGATCCAGGCCTCAGTGGTTTCATAGATACTCCTCATGGGAACCTGTCTAGTTTAGAAAGAGACCAGGAACTACCTAGCTATGGAACCAGGTAGTGGTTTCCATAGCTGCCTCAGTGCACTTCTTCCTGCTTCCACCCCAAAGTAACCTCTGTAGACGATAGATGGGAAAGGAACAGGGTACAGTTTCCACCAGCTAACTCTGTGAGATGTCTGAAATGATAGCTGGACAACTCTGACAATAAAGCACTAGAATATTTTGAACGCCATTTTTACAAAAGAAAAGAGGGGCCCTGAGATGGAAGGGAAAATGCAGCAGCAGAAATTTTGAAAAAGAAATTAGAAAGCTAGGGCTGTGTGCTAGAAAGAGAGGAGGGTCAAGTGAGGTCAACCTAAAACAACTGCCATAAATATGTAAACATAATTTTAAAATTCATATTTTTCCTTGATCCCATTCTGTGTTTTGATGAGTGTGGATAAGATACTTTAGCCTAGAATAAGAAATATATTAATCTAGAAAACCAGTGTCTCATTTAAAGATGGCCACAGCGAGGCTCAAAATTAGAATCTAAGCCACATAGGATTTAGGTACTAATGTCCTTTCCAATTGAATTATATTTTGAGGCAAAGGTATTATGGGAACACTGGAATGAGAAGATTCCATTATAGGGGGAAAATCTGTATTTTTCTACTGTAGCTACTAGCATTGTTCAGATAGAAAATGTGTTCACACCTTTATAAACTATTATATTAGATCCTTCATCTGGTTCTAGGGACTGAATTAAGAGAATCTGAATAAAACAATTCTTGATAGCTACATGAAATTCAGAGAGATGTACTTCTGTTCTTTATTAACTTTATTTTTCTCTATTAGGTACCTATTCAAAATTTGGAATAATTTTGGAAGTATACACATAAGTATATAATATGAACATTTTTAGACTGATTGAGTAATAAACATAAAAATTCCTTAACAGTATAAAAATTGAATAGACAAGACAAAATAGCCCTTCAATTAAAATCAGTAGCAATTCTTTTCAAATTCTGCTTTTTTAAAAAGTAAAATGGAAAATAACTTTTACTAGAATAGTACAAGTTGTTATACATGATAATTTATATAATTTTCCTTTCAGAGAAAATCACAGAGTTGGGGCTTTCCCAGATATATTCAATTGGTCTCCTTGAAAGCTAGAATAAGTGGAGCCAGATATTTTTAAAGGTCACTGAATAACCCAATAGTTCAAGATTTTACAAAAATCAATTCAAGATAAAGCAATCATGTATGGTTTCCTGTTAAATAGGAAAAAAAGTGAAAGCAAAGATATATGATTAGTAATTGCCAGTAGTTAAATAGTATCATTTTGAAAATACAGTTGTTCTGGGTTTATTATAGGATTATAATCTAGTTACTGCAAAGGGCTGTAGAAAAATAATTAAGGTGGTAGGCGGAAATGGGAGGGAGGTGTGGAGCCCTGTGGGGGGGGGGGCAGGGCAGGGAATATAAAACAGAAAACTGTACTTGAATAAGAATAAAATAAAATTGAATAAATAAATAAATAAGTTTAAAGAAATTTATACCCTGATAGATTAAGTAATTTGCCAAAGGATAAATTGAACTAAATATTGAAGCCAGGTTTCATGCCTCCCAATTCTCAACAGTCTCATTCTCTTTACATAATTTGTCATTAATAATATAAACTATTTTAGAGAAAGATCCTGACAAACTACTATGCTCAGCTAATATGTAAGCCAACAATGATAGCCCTTTGCGTGTAAATATTACAACCACAAGAACTGATTCAAGCTCATTAAAGAGCAGGGGAAAATGAATTAATAAAACCTGAATTACTTTTTAAAGAATATATGTGTATTTTTGAAAGAATCTATTATAACTCATATATATAATAAAATATGTTCTTCCAAGTAGGAAACCAGTAATTTAATTTTAAAATTAATAACTCATTGTGTGCTTAGGATGTGCAGGCATTAATACAAAAAGCTTAGATTCATTACTAATTCAGTCTTCCAAACAACCCTTGAGAAAAGTACTTATATGTTATTCCTATTTTAGGAATAAATTGAAGTTATGAGAGGTTGTAACTTACTGGAGATCACACACCCATGTATGTGGAAACACCTGGGTTGATAGCTAAATCTGATGATAAGTTGGGAATATTCAATAGTAAGTAATTGCACATTCTTAATTTACAAATAGGGCCTCAGTGAGCTTAAACAAAGCTAGAGCTCTTACATACTATGTGTTCCTGCAGAGGAATCCATTTAGAGCAAAATCCACTTCACATTTAAGCAAAGAATATATTAGGATCTCTCTAAAATCCCTCTCGTAAGGTGACTGAAATCCTAATTTAGAGGACTTATTCTAAAAATCTTTGCTTTTAGGTCTTCCTGGTGGATAATTAGCCAAGTGTGTTAAGGGCTGTAGTCACAGATTCCACCAGAGACGAGGGCTGGAGATTTCCTCTCACAGCAGTAAGGGTGGCCGTGTAACACAAAAGCTCCATGCAATAACTTGAGAAAAATATTTTGACAAAAAATTCAATGCAAAGAATTCAAAAGATAATTTATGAAAACAATACTTCTGGTTGAATATAGCTCAGAAAAATATGCTATTTTTAATATGTAATATTTTAATATACATATTGGACAAAGTAATCATTCCAAATGTCTATAATCTTACATTCTACATGATTTACATCTAGATTGAGAAGATTTTATACCTATTTCTTTCCCAGGACATAATACAGCGCTAACCACCCCTCACTAATTATCTCTTCTTAATTAACTGTCATTCTCAACTGGGATGAGCTGATCTTTCCCCAGCACTATCCTTATCATAATAATTATCTATGCCCAAATCAGTGGTGGCTGTTACATTAAACAGATGGCTAAACTGTCACATGGAGCTTTTGGAGTTCAAAAAAATCACATTTTAATTGGGGACTTCAGATGTGATTGCTGTTGGCACAATGTAAATGTGTTTCCTTACATGTGCATGTAAAACGTATCACCACACCAACAAACTATTTCAATTTTTTATCTTAAAAGTACAAACAAAGCAATATTTGAGTCCTCTGAACTTCTGTATATGCCAGGTGCTTTAGGATTTTCAAAATTACAAAAATGCACAAATAAAAACCATAGGATTCTATTCAAGGGTTAGTGTACAATGATTTCTACACTCTAGTGTTTGTGTACAGCTCAATTAAGTATTAGACAAGACCAGACTGATAGCAATAGTGACATCTACACAAGACTGTGAGTGGAATGAGCTCTTTCAAAATAAAGACTGCAAATTATTCAGTGGTCAAAGTTTAGGTGTGGCCTTACATTAAGGTTGTTTCTACTAATCTTGTTATTTTATGAAAATAAATGATTTAAGAATTCTGTAGATGGGATGATTTGCATATTCTATCTCCCCAAAATAGTATGTCTACACCTAAAGGCTGTGTAGAACGTCTCAGCTTCTAAGCTTAGGAGTTTAGGAGCTTATGCAGCTTCGTTTCTAGACATCCGTGGAATAAATTAATAGTTTAGCAACTAAGTCAGATTGACCTGGATGTGACTGTGTAATCAACCACTTGCAATCTATCTGACCACTTTTGCTATTTAATTTCTGAGTCTCATTCATCCCACCAAGCATAATCATCTTTATTTTCATAAATGGCAAAACTGAGGTTCAGTCAGTAAGTTTGGAATAAAAAAATCATCTCTATATCACAGGTCAGTTGTTAAAATTACTTCCATGAAGTTATAATGTACATAAAATCATTGACATCTTCAATTATTTATTCAACAATCATATTTAATGAGTGCTTTCTATATGTCAGGAGCTGCACCAAGTTCAAAGACACGGAGATAAACCACACTGTCTCTATCATCACAGAATTTACTTTACAAGCCAGTACCATGCCTAGCACATAGGGTATAACACATCCAACAAAGCATGTTTATTATAGACTCTCAACATTTTATTAGCAATTTTGAAATCCTAATATGGTATAAACTGAAAGATTTATTTAGCTTTATTATTATTTTTAAAGACTTTATTTTATTTTATTTGTCTTTTAGAGGGGAAGGAAGGAAAGAGGGGGAGAAATATCAGTGTATGGTTGCCTCCCGTGTGTCCTCTGCTGGTAACTGGCCTGCAACCCAGGAATGTGTCCTTACTGGGAATCGAACCGCGATCGTCTGGTTCGCAGGCCCGTGATCAATCCACTGAGCTACACCAGCCAGGGCCTTAAACTGAAAGATTTTTTAGCAACTTGGGGGAAAGTCAGTTGGCATAAAAAATGACATGAGAATACTTACAATCTTTTCCCTACTTTCCATGCACATTCACATATGTGGTAGAAATAATATATTTGTATTTGGAATGTTTGCTCAGACCCCACTTTGAGTGTTCTACAATAAACAGAATATATATACTATCATGCTTCCAAAACCTGAGAAGTTACAAATCCTGAACCACTGAGCCAAGACTTCAAGTAAGGGTGGTGAATGTGGACGAAAATAGCAAGTCAGTAGTCCTTAGCTCATCCTGCATGGTTTTGGTGGAAATTATCAGCCAAGTGTCTCATTGAACTGACCCTGCCACGTGATTTAGGATTGAATAATCATGGGAGCTCATCATGTATTCCCCAGGACTGATCTGAAGAATGTACATATGACCCAAAAGGGCCCATCTAGGTCCTTTTATGGTAACCAACCTGAAGCTGGAAGACTGCTCTTGGATCATAAGTTTTAAGAACAGAGGCTAAAAGTTGCTGATGGTGGTATTTCCCAACAGGTAGTGAGGACCTGTTTGAGGATTAACCAGTATACAAGAGAAGCATAGTTAATGGGAGAGCATCAAACCCTGACATTTGAGCCCTGAGAGCTATATGTGAATCACTGGGCTTTCCAGTGTCTCGACAAAATTCTCTCGACTAATATAAATTCTCTCAACTAACTCAAAAGGAGTTTTTAATGTGGTTTTTAAAAATTCTAACGAATCTTCATTGATAGTTTAATTATAAGTTTTTTACCATGAAGTAATGCTCTATGTTTTGACCTTGATTTTAAAACATTATTGGCCTTTAATAATGATCTTTCACAAAGATGTAGGGAATTATAGTTGATAATGTATATATATGCTTATATGCAAGGTCTGTCCAGAAAGTACCAAGCCATGTATGATGAGAAATAGAGACATTTATTGAAAAATATACAAGATACAAGAAACATTGTACATAGGACAATGATGCCTCAGTCCCCTTCAAAGTACACCTTGGGACCTCACAGTTCTACCAGCATCTTTTCCATTGTTGAAAACATTCTAAAAAATCCTTTCCTGGAATTGCCATCAGCTGCCCCATTGTATTTACCTGAATCTCATCAATGGTTTGAAATCTCTTTCTTTTCAAAGGTGATTTAAGTTTTGGGGAAAAGCCAGAAGTTGCAGGGCATCAAATCTGGGCTGTAGGAGGGGCTTAGTCACCTGGATAATTTGATGTTTCACCAAAAAACTCTGCACAAGGTGTGATACACGAGCAGACACCTTGTGGTAATGAAGATGCCAGTGACCAGCTGCCCGTAGCTGCAGCTGTTTTCATCACATTGCATCTCTCAAGCAACAAGGACCACTGAGGTATTCCATATTCATTGTTTGGCCTGGAGGGACATACGTGTGATGGACAACACCTTCCCAATCCAAAACCACAGTTAACATGGTCTTGATCTTACTGTGACTTTGCTGCACCTTAATCAGGCTTAGAGAACCAGGCTACTTCTTGGTAGCCTGCGTGGTAGGTATCCTGGTAGGATGAGTGGGCCTTCATTTCCAGATCATAGCCATAGACCCATGATTCATCTCTGGTTATGACCTCCTTGAGGAAGTCTGGTTCATTGGTAGCGGCTTGAATCAAGACTTTAGCAACTGCAGCACGATGCTCCTTCTCTGGTAGCAGAAGCCGCAGAGCAAAGTTCGCTGTGCCATGTTTCATGCAAAGGGCCTGTGTGAAAATGTCGGACACAGTAGTTTTTGGAATCCCCAGATCCGCTTCTAGTTCTCACTGTCAGCCGCTGATTTTTGTTGATTTCAGCCCTGACACGTTCAACATTCTCAGGAGTTCTTGCTCCAGGCCTTCCGGAACGTGGGTCACTTTCAACAGGTTCTCCATCATCTTTGAAGCGTTTGTGCCACACTTGTATTTGTGCTGCACTCATTGCATCATCCCTGGAAGCCTTCTGAACCATCTGAATAGTTTCCGCAGAGGGAATGTCCAAACTAATGCAAAATCTGATGCAGATTTGTTGTTGCACTTGCTCATTTTAAATGATGGCCTCATAGTACAGGTGCTCACTCAATGGTGTCTACCACCCCCACTGACTAGTACAGTGAAGTTGTCATTGTTCATGCATGCGCATTCCAGTCCACTCTCCTTGGCTGCCAGGTTACGTCAATGTTGCACAAACCATTCTTGTTGTATTAACAACGTCTGGACTTTTTCTGGACAGACCTTTTATTTACAGTCTCATAACCAATGCCTAAAGTCCAGTTTAGCTAATGCCATAGGACAAAACCTCTAATCAAGGATGAATGAAGGAAATCATCAACCAAAATGACATATTTTCATTTTTAACTAAGTGCCCATTTATTTAAATCTCCACTAAAAACATCTTTTAATTCTGAAAATAAGCGATTACACATACTTATGGTTATTGTGGACCATGGTGTCTTTTCCCTAGTAGTTGACATGTGAAACCTAAAACTATACAAAATTGTATTTAGACATTTAATGTTACTACCTATTCACACTAATGACCAAATAGATGAAAATATTTTTAAAATAGTGTTTCAGGAGTTAAAAACAGAGTTGATATTAAATATTATATAACTGTCTACTTTGGGGGAAAATACTCCCTAAAGATTTAAAATATATTAGGCTAGAATTTCAGTCAGCAGTAGCTTTTAAATACAAATACCAATTATAGAACACTGTTAAGACACACAGCACATAATAAAAATTAGCTTATCTCCCAACTGATTTCTAACACAAAGTAACACATGAATAAATATCCACTCACTCACTCATCTTTCATTCAATAATTTTAGTTGAACTATACATGTATTGAGTAGTTTTTATGAGCAACTAATTGCACTGTATACGACATTGTGGGTAATAAAGATATGCACAAATTAAGCAGCACAGGACTCCAGAAACGTAACTTAGTATTAGGGAGCTAAGGTCCATACATAAGTAAAAGTAATATGAGACAGGATAAAATAAAACTACAGGTATCACAAGTAAAATTTGCACACAGAAGAGAGAGAGAGATACAGGGCTGCTCTTAGCTAGAAGTGTGGGCTAAGCAGATAGAGACATACTTGATTCTGTTCTCCGAGTAGTCAACAGGGACAGTGAGGCTTTCCCAGCACAGGGAACCACGACATAGGATTTCAGATTAAATTGCATTTTATCATGTTCCTCAGATACCATGTACTGGGCGAGGTAGGAGTTTTTTATGTTGTTCTTTCAAGTGCTGTTGGTTTACATGTGTAAGATAAGTGCCATATGTTTGCATTTTTTCCATACGGAAACTAAAGCTCAGGTTTACAAGGCCCACAAGTGACAAATGACACAGACCGAAACCAAATCCACTGGCGATAAAATCAGAGTGCTTTTCTTCTGATTTCCTCACCAGGACTGCTAATTCTCCATTGCTTCCTTCTGGGTTCAGTTTCCTTATTCTCAGGAAATTTAGAGTTGGTCCAGAGACAGCCTGTGAGTGGTAACATCAGTAATGTTCTGAAACATCTCTTTCTTCCCCACTCTGGAAGTGGTGTTTAGCTGCGCATTGATTTACAGATTAAAAGTAGTTTCTCTAAAAATTTTGAAGACTTTTTTTTTAGTATTTTGAAGATTGCGTCTAACATCGATTTTTGAGGACAATAAATGCATTCATTGTGTTCTCCTGGTTTAGATCATCTCGTTTCTTCCTTGTGGTATTTAAGAATAATTTCTTGGGTCTGTGGTTTTTACTGTGATATATATATGTATGGATTTTTTTTTATACTGCTCGGGACTGGTCTATTTCTCTATTTTTGGGATTCAATGGTCTACTCAATTCTAAAAACTTTTTCCTTTTCATCTGTTTGAATGTTGTCCTTTTCTAAGTTCTCTGGAATGGCTCTTAGGTATATCTTTATCATTCTCTTCTCCAACTTAATTTTTTTTCATATTTCCTTCTCTTTTTTTTCTGTGAGTAATGTCCATAGTTTTACATTAATGGATTTTCTCTTTGGCTGAATCTTATCTGCTATATAATCTATCTGTAAGGTTTCCATTTCAATGTTTGTGATACCTATATTATTTCTCAAAGTTGTACTTAGATGACTGAATTCCCCTTTGATAAAGAAGTAGCCCTTCCAGGGTCCAAGCTTCACACACAGCTTTCAGTTCATGTTCCTGCCTAGTCACAAACAAAAATCCACATCTCCTGAACTGGAGTGGGTATTCGAACCCCATTTCTTCTACCTTCATAGTCGACTACCCTATCCAATTAAGAGTTTACAATTCTGGCTATGAGGTTTCTATCAATTTCATGGCCTGGGAGTTTCCTTTTCTCTCTTTTGAGCTTAACAAGGTATTTAAAATTTATATTTTACTTAGGATTTATATGTATTCGCAGAGGGAAGTGGGATGCAGTGTGTGTGTGATATTCCATAAGACTCAGATCAACATTTTAATAAAACTAAAAGACGCAAGAATTGGTAACTCTGACAACTATTTGGCTATCATTTTAGTTATCCTTCAATTTTAGCACATTTAGGGATAATGAGACAATAGTATTCATAGTTCCTGAGTCAGGAAAAATCAATGAACTGGTAGAGCACACACTGAGAGAAAAAGCAGCAAGCCCATGCATGGTAAAGAAAAGAGTTGAGCATATTAAAAGAAAGGAAAGAGGCAAGATTACATGCTAAACATTTTATATACAATATTACATGTAATTCTCCAACAGCCCTCTCCTTTGTAAAAATGGGGACTCAGAAACATCACATAAAATTGTATAGGAATTCACCTAAGCCAGGAATTGAAACTTAGCCTCCCAGTTTTAAAAGACTATCATTTAACATATTAAAAAATTAGAATTTGTTCTAAAATGGGAGTGTTTAACACCAACAAAGCCAGAATTGAGGACAACTGCTCCAGTGGCAAAAGGAGATTTTTTTTCATAAAACCAATGAAGTTGAGGAACCAAGATCCCTCAAACTGATGGGTTCCCCCCAAGTCTCTAGATGTTTTACACACTCTCTTAGAAGCCAAGTAAAAATCAAGATACATTTACATGCAAGTTTGCCTGAAATTTTTCCCAGAAGATGTTGAAAGAAAAGGGTTTGGATCTTCAAAACCTGTTTGTAAATTCTTTTCTCTCTGTGTGGTATCTTTTCTAATAATATGTAAATATGTATCATACCTATTTTTTGCTTATAATTTTGATTTATTTTTTTTAAAAGGCCCCAAATTTTATCATTTTCAGGCACAAATCCTAGTTCTGTGCCTGCCTACAAATAGACAGGGAGGGAGTATGAGATGGAACTGAGTTTAAAAGATTATGCAAGAATATAGGTAAGAAATAGAAAGGGATAGAATTAAAATGATAGCAGATAAAATTCAAAGTTACAGGACTGATCTGGGAAATTCAGCAAAGGAAGAATAAACAGAATTCAGTGAGTGGCAGGATGCAAGCCATACTTGTAATAAACAGTCAAAATCTCATTTCAGGTTTATGAACACTGGTGTAAAAGACAATAGACAAGTCCAGAGGAATTTACCAGTGATTTGGTAGATAAGGTAGAATATCAGTGAAGAGAATGAGTGATGGAGAATGATGGGTGCAAAGGTAAAGGAATTAATAAGTACAAACTAGTTGTTACAGAATTTTTATGGGGCTTTAAAGTACAGCACAGAGATAGCAGACAATAATGTTCTAATAACTGTGTATGGGGTCAAATGGGTATGAGATTTATTGGGAGGATCACTTAGTAAGCTCTGTAATGTCTAATCACTGGGGTGTACACCTGGAACTAATATAATAGGCACATTGAATATTATTGAAAAAAATTTTAAACAGATCAGGGAAGGTATAACAGTAAACTTGCCAAGTGTCTGGCTGACATTTGGAATGAAATACCAAAGCCTGGTAGATAACTGGGACTCTACTCGAGAGTGAAGTACAGTATATGGGGCAGACCTCTGCAGCCATGGGTAGGATCATTTGCAGTACATGGCCAAGCCCAGAATTTTACAAAGTGCCCCAAAGAAAATGGAAGTAAAAGAGGAAGGATAGAAACAAGAGTCTTAAGGAAATGGGGCCGATTTAGTTGAGGATGCAATCCTTGGATTTGGCACAAAGGTACTCATGTGATCTTCATAGGAACTAATTCAATATGGTGAGAACCAGAATTTTAATGTGAGGAATGACCAAGAGAGTTGGTGACAATGGGTATGATCTATGAGTATAAAATAATCTTTCAGAAAATCTAACAAAGAAAGACGGACTCAGATTGTTAAAGAGGAGCTATGAGATCAAATATTTCCTTGGAATCTGGAAACATTTTTATGCAGAAGAAATTTTCTTCTCAGTGAAGAAGTAAAACAAAACTTGGAAGAGTTGGGATGGTTGATGGTGCAATGTTCTAAATAATACTGGCTCTACAGGTTTATAAAGTTTTTAATCAGGATCTTACATGAAGGGCTGGGTATATTTCTAATTAAATGTTCACTTTAAAGAAGCACTTGTTCATTTTTTATAATATCTCTACTTGCTAAAAAGGAATAGCAAGTGTCACTGTAGCATTTGCAATGCTTCCGATATCAGGGAAGCTGTGAATTAAACACAAATTCTGATCCCTGTGCTTTGGGCTGCATTAGACAAGTAGAGCAAATGGTGTGATTAGTCGAATTCCCTTAAAAATGTACCATTTCCTAAACATTAAATATTTATTATCTGATGAAAGAACTGTAAGATCAGAAGGTCAGATATCAAAGTTACTGAAAAAGTTATGATAGAATGTAATTAAAAAGAAATATTAAGAATAAGAATTTAGAAGATGGTATGAAAGTATGGTTTTTCCATAATTAGATTACGTACATGTTTGTTTTTAAAGTTTATATTTCAGTTTCCCCTATAATAGATATCAGATTCACCAATGAAATATGCACACTAAAATAAATTAAGCAAAAAGATAATTGGGCCCCAGCTGGTATAGCTCAGTGGATTGAGCACAGGCCTGAGAACCAAACAACTGCAGTTCGATTCCCAGTCAGGGCACATGCATGGGTTGCAGGCCAGTTCCCAGCAGGGGACGCACAAGAGGCAACTATACATTGATATTTCTCTCCCTCTCTCCTTCCCTTCCCCTCTAAAGATAAATAAATAAAATCTTTTTTAAAAAAAGATAATTGGGACCCTAGACAGACTCTGAACTTCCTGGTAGGCAGGCAAAAAGTGAACATGAAAGTTACACCAAGTCCTAGGGATGAGAAAACATAAAAAGCAGTCTCTGCAGAAGAAACCATTTTTTTCTTATATTACCTTCTAGAAGTTTCTGAAATAAAGTCATTTGTAGTGGCTATTAGGTAGCTTATTGGACAATGTCCTTGGCAAAGTTTTACAAAAACATTGCATGAGATTTATTGTTTCAAACACACAGTCAATTATATAATATTAAAAAGCAACTAAATGGGTACTTTTTCAAGAGGCAGACTTTTCTGAATTCAAATATCTAGGGTATTTGAGCTAACTTAGCACAGTAGCAAAATATGAGATATAAGAGGAACGAAGGACTGACAGTCCAAGAGACTACCTCCCCCAAAATTTTCACTTGAGTTTTATAAACGTGTATTAAACATATGCAGCATGGTGAAACATTCTCTAACAATGCAAACTCATAAAGTTAGAAGAGAAATCATATCACATAACTCAGGTGTGGGCCAGCCCCACCCATCAGAGGTGCATTTGAATTCAGGATCCAGACAACTTGAAAAGATTCATTTCTTTTCTGGAACAATCAACAAATACTCTTAAAGTATGTAGCTGAAGTATTTTGCCAAAGCCACAGAACAGAATCAGTAACAATTCAATATTTTTGTCTAAGGATTAATTTATTAGCTGTTTAACTCACTGGGCTTTTAAAATCTAATTAACACTAGGACAGTTGTCTGGATCAACCTTATTAGACTTATTTTTCATAATAGATGCTCTTTTGTATTCAACACTAAGGATTTTATGATTTGAGTTGTTTGGTAACAATGAACTGGTAATAATGTGGAAAATGTGTAGAAAGTATCATAATACAGCTATTATATTTCATTTTTATTATACAAAATATTTATAGTCATGACAGAAATTTTGGCTGCTTTGGCCATGAAAATCTGTGTGGTCTTGGTAATTCCAATTAAATAAGAATGCATAAATATGTGCTCCAATTATTGTAGGCAGTCAATTAAAAGTATCTGTGTTGAAATGTAAACTCTTGAGGGACAGTGCAAAATAATTAAACATAAATAGATTTTGTATTAATGACAGCAGAAAATTAGTCAAAGTGAATGCCAAGATTCTCAAGTGCAGTACTAAAATATGCTGCGATAAAGCACTTCTATGGGGATACTTCTTTGAATTTCTTAATCAAAGTCAGCAGGAAACACATAACTTAGTATTTCACTCTACTTCAGTAGTCCCCTGGCTTAGACATCCCGACTCACTGGAAGAACTAAGTTTACTGAATGCCACGTTCATTTTATACTACAGAATCCCCTACCAAATAATCCGGCATTTAACACTCCCATTTTAAAACTATATTAAAAACTTCTTTAGGTGGCCTTGTTGACTTGTTAAGTATTGTAGAGTAATTTGCATGTAAAAACAATCACCTACTGAAAACAATCCATTTTCTTCGTGTCTACCTGCACTATACTCAATAGAAAAAAAATGGTTTGTTTAATGTTTCAATTTTTAAAAACACCTGCTAATATTATCTAAATTAAAAAATGATGATGACAGAACTATTCATGTACCATATTTAGTAGTGATTACCATATTCCCTACTCATGCCTTTTCCTCTCTAGAGGAAGATGACTATTCAGAACGACACACAACTCTCCCCAGGTTCCATGACCGTGAAGTGACAGGTAAAACAAATCAAAACTTCAAGTGTCCTCTGGAGGGTAGATTTTTTACTTCCAATAGTCCATTGCTGAGTAATATATAAAAACTGGGCTAACCTAGAATATCAGCCTTCATCCAAGTTGTTCATTTAACAATTATATTAGGCCTTGTATCATAAGCATTTCACTTGCCCCAGCTTTCATCTCAATGCATCGTAATAATCAGGGAACATGTTATATTTTCATAACTAACAGGTCAGACATCTGTTGCTCCTTATTACTTTATATAATGTTATGTGCATTATACATATATGGAATAAACAATGAAAATGATTCAATTTAAATTTAGGAGCACTTTTTAGAGCATAAGATTAGTTTATAAAGCAATTTGACTTTGAAGCAGTCTATTTTCTGCTCCCTATGTATACCACAAGGCTCACAACAAATATATGCTCATTGAAGTAACTAAATACAATCAATGAAAAACACCCATGAATGCCTCAAATATGCCTTGGAGAAAATAAGAGTTCTATATGAAAATGATTTTTTTTCTCTAAAATAATGATTAATAAAAAAATTGTGCCATGAAAAAATGGCCAATTTTACCAAAGAGAAGAATCTCTAAACATTAAAAGATGAAGAAGAAATAGTAATGTTAGATGCTGTTAAAATAAAAAAAGTTTTGACATATAATATTGTCTTTATTATTACTAAAAAAAGGAAGGTATATATTGTATTTTCTCCTCTGAATGAGACATAGTTTTAACTGGAATTTCATATCAACTGCTTAGTAGTCCTGAACCTGATCGAATGTCAATGCCAGGATTCTGGACTTCTATACCTGCTTAGATGTTCTTTTTGTCTATCATCTTTCTCCTATTTGGGTAAGTGGTAATAACTTTAATAATTCACTAATGGGGAACACAGCTTTTTTTTCAAGCATCTTTTCTTTTCTCTTATATCATGTCACCTCTATTATTATAATTCAGTTTGATCAGACAAAACTATGCCATTCTCATTTTAAAATGACTTCTGTACCACAAACTCTGACTTCAGTAGAATGATTCTGAGAGGTAAGCAATTTTCTAAATGGAGGGTTCTGTGCTTTTATACTGCAAACATTCGGTAAGCTTTTTTCAGATAAAGAATTAAATAATATTTGGTAGATAACCTTTTCGGAGTTAAGGTTTATTTAGCAATTACTGTGTGTCAGAAATGGCTCGCAGAATTTTGCATGTGATGATTTATACAATTGTCATAGATAAAGTAGGAATGATGATCAGCCCAGAGAGGTGTCTGAGGACAAGTGGATGAAATGACTGGCCCTGTGGGGGCCACACCGGCTGCTCCTTACCATCTCGGCAGATGGCTGCTTCTCTATAAGAACAGTCATTTTCCTTTTAAAAAATATCAAAGTTATTTTTACAAGCCAATGTAAGAAAATCAATAGCATGCAGTGGATTTGTTACTTTTGTCATTTCATTTACAGTTGAAAAATGATTTCCCATAATATATATATATAACATCCTCTGAAATTGCTCCTATTCACGCCAATTCCTACCCCATCACACTGAATAAACGAGAGGCACAGATCACAAACGCTGACAGTCTTGGCTTTAATGGAACCAAGAGGGAAATATATATATATTTCAGACAATTGCCAGTACATTTCTGCTCATATACATAAAAATTTTCAAAAGCATCGTAAATATATGCACTATTTATAGGTGTAACAATTAGAGAGCAAGGTGAAATAGAATTAAATTTAAAAAACTGGTATCTGATTTGCACCCATAAGTCACCTAACACTGGTATACTCTTACCTGTCTATAAAGCCCAGCTGAATATAAAAGCTCATGTTACCATCCACAAGCACACAGCTATATCGAGTACAACAAAACCTCATTTTTCACATGAGGATTTCCAGTGCCTGATCTTTATTTTCAAGGCTTGCTATTTGTTAACTGTTGGCATGAAAATGATGTTACTTAGATGGACCCATCCATTTCCTTTCATTCCACAAAAAGCCATTCTTACATGCCAACTATAGCAACAACTGGTGCTTCAGTTCAAGACTCGATTAACCTTATGTCCACTGTAGTAGTAACAGAAAGAACACGAACATGAATGAGATGCTGGTTCTCGTGGGATTTTACTCATATCACCCTCATTGCTTATGTCATGATATCATCTGGGCCTGTGAGCACTGGATTCCCAAGGTATTCCTCATCAGATAAACAAAGGGGATGAATACTTCAGGAAAATGGAAAGGAGAAGGGGGAGAAAAACGAACAAGCAAACAAGAACCCCTTTGACCTGACATTATGGAAAAAAATAAAAAAAGACACTAAGATGAAAAAAAAAATTGTGTCATGGTGTACATGTGGGATTTTGATGGAATCTAGGGCTGTGTTTCAATTCAAAACTCACCATCTCAAAACCACTTCTTTTCATCCGCCTGCAGGACTTGAGGTAAGTACGTATGCGTTTTCTGGCACGCTCTTGATACTCAGGGAATTGTCGCCTGCATGAGTCAATGATAGCCTGGATCTTTTCTTTGGGCTGCTTAGAGATTGGGACCATTCGGTCCAAGTTTTCATCTACAAACAGCCTGACAAACATCTGTTGGCAAGAGGGAGACAGAGGAGAAGGGTTTGGAGGGCTGCTCTCTGCTATTCCTAGCTTTCTGTCTTGATTACTGATAGGAAAATACTCTTTTTTGGTTTATTCACTGGAGAACTTTGCAATGGAAAGCCAGAAATTTTAAGCAAACACCCTTTAAAGACTTTCTAAATGGTTGGATAAAGAGAGAGAGAGAGAAAGAGAGAAAGGCAGACAGACAAAGACAGACAGAAAAGTATAGACTACTGTGCAGAAAAAAAATCAGGAAGTAACAGTAGACTGCGACAATTAAGCACCCCATAAAATTCTAAAGATAAATAAGACTGCTCCATTGCTACCCTGCATGGTGTACTAATCTCTGAAAACAGACAACTGACTCTTTTGTCATGCATAATTAGATAAGCTGGGAAAGCCAAAGAAATAACTGGTGACGGGCGAACTCTTCGGAGCAATAAGCTGAGGCCCCCTTCATCCACTAGGTAAACATGCATACTCACACAACACAACTCCAGTTTTCAGCTCACATTTGGCTTTAAAATTCTAAACAAAACACAGCAATTCTGGTGTCTGGTTGGCAAAGAGTGTTTCATGTACTTTTTAAATCCTTCTGTAAATTAAACAAACATGTCTCTAAAATATCCACTTATACCAACAAGCAACAACATGAAAGTGAAGTGGTAAAAATTAAGCCACACTGGGTGTGTGGCAGGACTCACATTAAAAGCTTTCAGCCGCTCTGCCTCAACGCCATCTGTCTCGTTAACTTTCTCAGAATCATCGTGGTCATCGTGATCATCTTCATCTTCGTCCCCTCTGTTTAGAGACAGGTCCTCAGCGCCTCTGTCTCCACTCTCATTTTTGCCCGAGTCATAGCTTGAGTAGCTATGTGCCGGAGACTGTAAAGAAAGGAGGAAATTGCTGTTTTTAAATTCACTGCACAAACATATGCATTCGGTTTTACTTTTAATTTCAACCCTTCCTCATACAAAGTCTTCTTTAAATGAGTTGATAATTCTGGAGCCGTGGCTATGCTAACTTAAATCAAAATTAATTTAAAAGAAAATTCATTTCCTCAGTCACATCAGTCACATTTCGAGTGCTCAATAGCCACATGGAACATTCCCATCACTGCACAAAGTTTTATTGAATTTAGCTTTTTGAGAGCAATTACTCTTTCCACTCAATATCCCTGTTCCAGAGAAAAGTAAAACCAACCTGTCATCAATTTGGGAAGAGAAGCATCAAACCATAAGTTCTTTGAAATAGAAATGACCTCAAAGTGTAGTCAGTCTAATTGCATTAGTCTTCTTTAAACAGATAAGAAGACTGAGGGGTGGATGTATCTCTTTGACTTGCCCAACAAAGGCTATATAAAATATCATTGAGAATAGGGTTGTTATTTATATGACAACATTCTTTAAAATTACTTTATATGTTGTGTATGAGTTTTATGATGACAACTGTTTTTATCTAGAAAAAAGTAACTAGGATTCCTCCAAATCACTGGTCAAGCCTGGGGCTTCCTGATGTTTGAGGGGTGATGAACGCCCATCTAGACAATGATCACAAACTGATCATTGTATCCAAGACCAGCCATGGGTCCTGCTGTGGTGTCTCCTACTTCTCTGTCAGCCCAGCATCTTTTCCTTTCAGAAAGAGCCCCTGCATTTCACCAAGTAAAAGTGGCAAGTCCTACGGGCATCAACCTTCTCTACCTTGTCTGAGTGTGCCTCACCTTCACCTCTAGGTGAAACAATTTGCCTGTAACTGAAATCAGGTTGAATCCAGCAGAGCTAAGCAAACAAACAGTCCAGACAACATCATTTGAACATCTAGATACAACTGGGCTTGAAATTAACCCAAACACCTATGATAACATACATCATCTATCCCCCACCCCTTTTATTTTGATTATATCTGAGTTTCAGTCACTTGTAATTGAGTCTGGAGTTGTACAGAAATCAATCATTATAAAGCCAGAGTAAAGATGCAGATTTCACACATAATGATTTAGGTACATAGGTAGCTCCAGATAAATAGATAACAACATCTGTAAAAAGCGGCAGCTCTCCTCAATCTATCCAATATAAAATCCTCTTGAAAGCTCTTGCCAATGGGCAATTTAAATTAACAATGTTCAAAAATGCCTTTTGTAATGATAACGTATGTTTGACGTGCATTACGGATCACACTAATAAAACTGTATAATCAGAGGAGAAATAATAAAACTAGAATAGACAACTGACCTTAAAAGTAAAGTTAAAATTTAAAAACCAGCATATTTTTACAGTTTAAATCATTAAGAAGGTGATATTACCTAATATAATGCAAACAAATATTCCACATGTTTGAAAAATATACCATACACAATATGTTTTTAGGATATGTTTTTAAATGGCAAGGTGCAATGTTTGGAAAATGTTATCATAGACTTAATGGGATTTAAAATATGCCAAGCTAATTTATTCTTTCTACACACTCTGTGAGAGACAAATCAGCCATATGCTATAAATAGAATCACTTGGAACCATAAAGGATTTATAGTCCTAGTCACTTAGGGTAAAGAAAGCCCATTCTCAATGGCTTTGAGAATATTCAGGATCTAAATCTAAAGCATAATCAATGATTTTATCCTTCATAATATCAACTAAAATTTTTGTAACTCTAAATTCTGTTTCTCAGGTGGACTTTCATTTCTTGCCCCCTTACCGTGGAAGGTCTAACTATAGCTTTCAAGGTCAATCAGATTAATTTCAACTTCCACAAAGATCTCCATTTCTACCTCAGTGCACCTTACATCTTTTTGCTAAATTGTGCACTCATAAATAAATATATTGGGTTGGCCAAAAAGTCTATTTAGTTTTTTTCCATAGAAATAAAAGACACATTTTTCATTGTCACCAATAACTTTATTGATTTGGATATTTTGAGTATGTTGGCTATCTCCCACTATTGGCTCCTAGCGGACAGAGGCCACAGTGCTGCTAAACATCTTCCAATGCAAAAGGTAGCCCTATAGCAAAGAATTATTTGGCCAAAATGTCAATGGTACCAAGAAACTTTGCAAACCATATTGGCATGTTCTATCAGTCACAGTACCTTCTCCACACACTGCACAACTCTTGGGGATTTTTGCATTTCCATTGTGTTTGTACCTTTCTTGACATATTAAAGCATACACTGAAAATGTGTATTTCCCCTCCATATTCAATATTGAAATGGCTGCACAAGAATTCACCAATTCTGATAAGCTTTTTTAAAATGCATACCATGACAGCTGTCACAATACAGTCTAACAAAATTGTTTCACATAAAGTTAAAGACAACAAGCACTACCAGAGCCATCATATGGAAAAAACTAAATCTACTTTTTGGCCAACCCAATACTATGGCATTTGACACAGAACTGAATACTTCTGTTGCTCGCTACTTTTTTTCTTCATGTTAATTTGCATTTTTTTTCGAGCTCTACTGAGAGGCATGGATACACACCCTCCCACATTTCCCCTCACACCATCCAGGAGGTGCCCTCTGTGGACTTGGCATTCAAGACTAGTTTCTCTTTTTCTACAGAACTGTTTGGTCTTCAAAAATATGAGAGAGTGAAGATAAGCACCCAAGACTGGGGGAAAAGATTTGTAAAAGATACATCTGATAAAGGACCATTATCCAAAATATACAAAGAACACTAAAAATTCAACAAAAACCCCCACCATATTAAAAATGGACCAAAGACCTTAAAATATATCTTACTAAAGAAGATGCACAGATGACAAATAAGCACAGGAAAACATGTTCCACATCCTAAGTCATCAGGGAAAAGCAAATTAAAACAATGAGAGAAGGCACCACTACAGACCTGTTTGGATGGCACAAAATCTGGAATGCTGACAACACAGAAAGCAGACCAGGATGTTGGGTAACAGAAACTCTCATTCCTTGATGGGCATGCAAAATGGTACAACCACTTTGGAAGAGAGTTTGGCTTTTTCTTATAAACTGAACATATTCTTACCATACAACCCAGCAATTGTGCTTTGTAGTATTTACCCCCAAAGTTAAAAACTTATGCCTATGCAGAAACCTGCACACGCAGATGCATGTAGCAGCTTGATACATAATAGCCAAAGCGTAGAAGCAACCAAGATATACTTCAGCAGAGAAGTGGATACACTGTGGTACATCCAGAAGAGGCAATATTACTTGACAGCGAAAACACAATGAGCTATCAAGCTATGAAACGACATAAAGGAACCACAAGATCCAATATGAAAAAGGCGACATGATGTGTGATTCCAATTCTATGATATTACAGAAAAGACAAAATGATGGACAGTAGAAAAACAGAAGTGGTTGCTGAATATGGGTGTTAAAGAGAAATAAATAGGCAAAGTACAATGAAAAACTGTATAATATCATGATTATCATTATCCATTTGTCCAAACCCAAGTACATCACGAGTGAACCCAAGTAAACTATGGGTTTGGGGTAATTATCATTTGATGATGTAGACTTATCAATTGTAACAAATGTACCACTCTGGTGAGGGATGTTAATGGGGGAAACTATGAAGCTGCAGGGGGTACATGGGAAATCTCTTTACCTCCATCTCTATTTTGATGTGCACTTTAAAACTGCTCTGAAAATAAGTTCCTTTAAAAAAACAGGAAATGTGGGTATTGAGATGATATAGACTCAAGCAATAAAAATTATGATAGGCCCCTAATGACCCACATAACATAAGGCAGTCATTGCTCCATACACCTGCCTTACCTTACTAAAAACTTCAGACGACCACATCCTAGGAAGCCTTCATTTTAGGAGCAATTATTTTCATACCCCAGGTATGAATCCAGAAAGTCCAAAGCAGATTTTAAGAATATACAAAAGATATTACAGATTCACAACTTAGGCCCTATGAAAGGTACATATTTGATTATTCTTAAAACCCAGGTATTAGCTTATGGGGATAAAGATAAATTTTTGCCTTAGTTACCGTATTTTGCTGTTTATAATGTGAACTCACATTTTTGTATATATTATACATGAGATTATTACACCCATTATTATATCCATGGTATGTAATCATTATGCCCCTGTATAATGTGCATGCTTATCTTTCCCTTGAAAATTTGGGCAAAGAAGTGCATCACACATGGCAAAATTGGGGTATATATTACATTCGTTCCTCTTGAGATAATAGGTGGCTTTTCTTAGCAGAGACCCTTCTGAAAATTCCTTTGTACCTCTCTTTACCACATTTTCCCACTCTTAACATAACTGCATCACTAGACCTAGAGAAGTCCCCGCAAGGAGGAAGGCAAATCTGTCTGCAGTCTCTGTGGTCAGAGCACAGGATGGCTCAGACAGCAATACCGCAGTGCCAGATCTGAGATGCAGCTGGGCGGTGGGGGGCGAATGTCTGATTTCAGCCAAGAGAAATGAAGACAACACTTTTACCTCATTATGTGCTAAATAAGGGATGAACCAGATGAGTTCGGTGTCAGACACCCATACTTTCACACTTTCTGCATATATTTGTCATAGCAGGGATCACGAAATACTGTACAAGTCAGCTCATGTGTCCATCTTCCACAGAGACTGAGAGTTACTGAAACTTGGGGTCCCTTCATGACCATGCCTTTTTCATCCTTATAACCTTATACAATGTCAAGCACATGGTGAAAATAAAGTAAATGCTTTCTGAATGACTGCATACATTTTGGAGTTATACAGAAGAGATGAGTTACTTTTTAAATTACAACTACTTTTTAAAATATCAATATTCATTACTGAATCTACTGGGAAATCTTAGCAGCATTGAAAGTGTGATGACTGGACACTGTGTGTCTGCTGACATGATACAAAAAGAAACATATAGCACTGCTTAAGAAGGAAGCCCATCAAAAGGGAAAAAAAGCATTTGAATTTAATCCAACCTCAATCCAGAAGCAATTGTTCTCCAAGCATGCCTGCTAGTCCAGTAGTATCCACCTTTCCCAAGAACTTATTAGAGGTAGGAATTATTAGTACGCATCCTAGACCAACTGAAACACACACTTTGGGACAGGACCCAACGCTCTGTGCTGTAACATGCCCTGCAGGGCACTCGGATGCTCACTGAAGTCTAAGACCCACTCATCTAGACCTAACGTCCATTTACAGGAAATGAGGCAGATAGAGTTACAAGTTAATGACACCAGAGAAAACGGACATCCAAAATATTACACGTTGCACGGAACAACTGACTTTGGTTCTGCAATGGGTGAGTGACATGGGGCAAAAAATATGACATATTAGTAGAGATCTAAGAACTATACTAACATTACATGTATCAACCTTGCTTGTATCATGATTCAAATACAGACAATGCAAAAATTCATTTATGAGAAAACTGGAAATATTTGGTGGTAGATGAGGATTATTAGGGGACAACCCTCAATCAGTTTATAATTTTGTTAGATGTAATGGCTAAACATTTGGCTGAGTACGTAAGGAACTGTCCACATTTGCTACAGACACAAATGAGGTGTCAAGAGATGCAACGCAGATACCCGGGATTTGCTTTGAAACACCATAGAAAAAAAGAAAAAAAGCAAAGCAAATAAATGTGAAAAGTTTAATCACTTAAATTTGGGTAATAGGTACTAATTCAACATATAATATAGTCTGTTTTTAAAAATAAACTTTCAAAGTAAATTTTAAAATTTATAAATTTTGTGATGTTTGGCACATTCTCCAAAGAGAATATTTTTTCATGAAAACCATTTATTCGATACTTAAAGAAGCTTATTTCATTCTGAGAACACTAATCTAGCTCACAAAATTGAATGAAGCCCAGTTCCGTGAGGCCTGCAAGTTACAAAATTTGGAGAGAGGGCTCATTTGAAAAATTACATAAAAAGTAAATATTCAAAAATGAGAAAAATCACAAAGGACAGCATTCAAAAAAGCTTATAAATGCTACAAAAATCTAGAAAAATATTATTTTAAAAACTTAACTCCTCGGCCTGTCTCTATAATACTGTGTTCTTTCCACATTTCTTGGCTTCATGCTCTTGGATTACTTCTCCCAATGCCAATACTTTTGCATTGCCATGGTTTATAGAGAGAGCAGAAAAAGTATTCAGCTTTTAGCCTGTTTGATGGGAATGTGTCTTTTATTGCTGATAGCTTAGAAAGTTTTCTTTACTCTTCAAATTAACTATTTCTGATGTCATGCAAATTGTTAGATTGTCCTCCGCTTGGGGGACACTTCATCAAGTTCCTTTCATGTCTGAGCCAGTAATTTTTAGTTCATTTCAAGTTTTCCTGAGAAGTGACAGATGTCTTCATTAAAGTGACATTTGTGAGTGTTATGCTTTTTTCATTGATATAAGTATTTTCTGTCAGATCCAGTGTGAAACTTAAATTTTCTCCCAACCTATTAATATACTTCATCCTCTTCACTAATTGTGTATTTCTTTTTCCTAAAGAAATACTGTCTTTACTAAGATCTGAAAAGTTTTTATTACAAGTCACTTCTTAGTGGCAGAATCACAAGGCTTATGGATTTCACTTTTGCTTTTTTATTTTTTCATATTTTATTAATATTTTACCTGAGTTTTCTTTCAATCCTTTATCAAATAAAGAAAAAATGATATAGCCTTCACATGTTTCCAAATTAGGAGTCTATAACTTCTCATTTGTTTTATCCAAAAGGTCCAAAAGATCTTTTCACATGACAATTAAAATGTCATATTCTACTGTGTGAAGGGTACACGGATATCGCTGTATTGTTACTTACAACTGCACGTAAATCAACAATTACCTATTTCTATAACAATGGAGTGTTATTGAGTGTTGTCATTTGGCTTCCTGGTTTATTGCTTCACCATTGTGTATGCATCTTCCCATGATTTAGATGAACTCTTCTTAAGTAATTTTGGATAAGTCACATTTGATATTTCATTTAGACATTTTTCAAGTGTTTGTCCAAAAACGAATTAAATTTAACAATTACTTTGAAGATTTTCAAGACACTTGTTATTTGAAAATTATTCCATTTAAATATAACCTCAGAGGAAATCTCTCTCACTTAATAGTTTAAGATTTTTATTTATTTTTAGAAAGAGGACAGGGGAGAGAGGAGAAAGAGGGAGGGAGAGAGGGAGAGAAATACTGGCCTGCAACCCAGGCATGCTCCCTGACTGGGAATTGAACCTGCAACTATTCAGTTTGCAGGCTGGTGCTCAATCCACTGAGCCATACCAGCCAGGGCTCTCACACAGTAGTTTTAAAACCACAATTACCTTTTTTGGCCCTTCAAAAGGATACTAACCATTTTTTTCAAGCCAGTTCTTCCATGTTGGTTGGCTAGCACAGTTGTTCTCTCATTTTGGCATGCATCAAAATAACCCCAACAATTTGTTAAAACACCATTACTGGCCAGACCCCATTCAGTGGTCCAGAGCAGGGCCCAAAAAATTTTGATTCCTAACAAGTGCCCAGAGGTGGTAGATGCCACTGGTCTTAGTCCATTTTTGCTGCCATAACAAAAAAAAATACTCTAGACTGAGTAGCTTATACAAACATTTACTTCTCATGGTTCTGGAGGCCCAGAAGTCCAAGATCAAAGAGCCAATAGATTCAATGTCTGATGAGGACCTGTTTCTTGCTTCATGGATAGCCATCTTTTTCTTGTGCCCTCATAGGGTGGAAGGGGTAAAGGAACTCTCTAGGGTCGTTTTTATAAGGGCTTTAATCCCATTCTTGAAGACTCCACCCTCATGGCCCACTCCCCTCCCAGAAGTCCCACCTCCTAGCACCATAACATATGAACTACAACATACAGATTTCAGGAGGACAAAGCATTTATTTCATAGCAGTGCAGGTCTGGGGCTAGATTTGAAAAGCTAGTACATTTTTATTTTATTTATGTGTAATTCAAAATAACCAGAACCATAATGAGCTCCATGGAATCTTCATAACCTTTAAGGTTGTTAAACGTACTTATACATTGTGTAAAACCAGGTATGTATTCTCTGTCTTGTTCAAAGCAGCTTACCGGCCAAACAATATATGTGACCTTTGGTTTTCAAATAAACTGGCCTAGCATCTCATAGCAGTTTTACAGTCTCCTTCCATAATTTCTGTAAAATGCTTACAAAGAATTTTTTCATTAATATTCTGCTGAACCTCTATAAAAAATTAATGAAGATTTTGGAGAAAACACTCTTTTTACTGAATAGTACTGAATGATATCAATTTATCCTAAAAGGTCAAAGTGTGATGTTACAATAATTATCAAGGTCAAAATGAAACTGCTGCCGATAATTCTGTGTATTCTGTGATCTAAGAAATTGTTTTTCTTTACAATAGCATTAATCTTCCCTTTGTTCTGCTGCTTCCTGTTAGAATCTCGTCATCATCTCACTCTCCCCTGTTATTTTCATCATTTACATTCTTTTGGTTGCCATCATTCTTTCCCTTGTCTTCATATTTTGATCATGAGAATTTATTTTTAACAAAAGTTTTTGACATGTTGACATTTTGAAGCTCCTGCTAATCGTTCACTTTTTGTTTTTGGCTTCATACATTACTTCTCTTTATGTGTAAGTTGTAGGATGACCAGGAATTCTAAAGAAATGCATAAAATCTGAAATCAAGGTCTATATATTTCTAAATCACTTCTGTTATTTTTAGCAAAATAACAGTATGATCACATTGTCTATATACCATATATATTTACTGATGAATCTATATAAAAGTTTAGTTACTGCAGAAATTATTCCTTAAGCCATTTTATACTATTAATGGCAATTCTGCATGCCACCTCTTCTGGAACTTCTAGGCCTCATCTGGAAAGACCGTACACTTGATGCAGTGAGCTGAGATGCAATTTGACAGGCAAGATGCATAAAACACGTTCCTTCACATGCAGATGTATTAGATATTTTTAGCTCTGCTAGAGATTTATGTCATACAAACCAAATAATTGACATAAAGAAAAAATGTTTACTGAATACACTATTCCAACAACTGACCTTTAATTTTGACTAGGTGTAAGCAGCAAATCTTCCTTTAATTTGACACATACAATGAGGAGAAGAATGTTCAACATTCTCAACTGTGACTATAAATCCAAAGACCTACACCCGAGATTGCTTTATCCAGCAAAGCTTTCATTTAGAATGGAAGGACAGATAAAGTGCTTCTCAGATAAGATCAAATTCAAGGAATCCATCACCACCAAGCCCTTATTATATGAAATGCTAAAGGGACTTATCTAAGAAAAAGAAGATAAAAATATGGACAGTGAAAGGACAGCAAACTCACAGTTATTAACCACACCTGAAACAAAAGCAAACCAAGAGGACAGCTAGATCAGGAGTAGAACCATAGAAATGAATGAATACATGGAGGGTTAGCAACAGGGGAGTGGGAGGAGGAGAAGGGGGGAGAAGGTACAGAAAATAGCACAGACAGTAGGTAGAAAATAGATGGGGGGAGGGCAAGAATAGTAGGGGAAATATAGAATCTAATGAACTTGAGACACAGTCATAAACTAAAGGAGGGGAATGGGGGAGGGGTGTGCAGGGTGGAGGGGAATGAAGAGGGGGGAATAGAACAACTGTAATGGTATAATCAATAAAATATATTTTTAAAAAATCCAGTCTCTGTGTCTCTGGTCTCCGTTTCCCATGGAGCTCTGGGCGCCAGGTCGGGTAGCTCTACATACTTCACAGCAGGATGCCGGGCCCGTCAGTGTCAGCATCCTTCCTGGGACCAGTTCCTACCTACACTGGCATGGCTAGCAGTGATTCCAATGCACCAGCAGTGATGGTGAATCTCTAGTTTTCTACCATCGTTTTATATAAAAGTGTTTTAGGTATGGTAACTTTGTAGTTCAATCTACCCCATCCAAGATGTTGTCAGGACAAGACGAGGAAAAATGGACATTATTCAGAGATTCTTGACTTGACAACTTGTTACATCAATGAAATTTTGAGATTTCTTTTTGCCGCAGAAGGGCGTATCTTCAGTCTACTAAGGAGTGTTGCATATAGTATGGAGTCGGGAAGCCCTTTTATTTCTTAGAAGTGATATTGGGTGAACTAAGGGGAAAAACAATGCACATTTGTCACATTTTGCTATTTTTGAGAATACCACCATCTTATGAGCAGAGTCCACCTTCCCCCACAGAAGTGAAAATGCCTGCACTCTGGTTGGGAGGACACTTGTCCCAGACTTCGCCTACTGGATGTGCTACCACAGGGCAGAATGTAAAGAAATAAAGACCATCTGGAATCCATTCGGGCTGGGATGGTGGCCAGAGGGCAGCTATACAAGGCCTGTCCAGTAGGTCTCCAGCCATGTAATATGAAAAAGAGACATTTATTGAAGAAGATACAAGATGAAAGAAACATTGTACATAGGACAATGATGCTTCAGTCCCCTTCAAAGAAGACACCTCGGGACCTCATACAGTTGTCCCAGCTGTCATCAGCTGCCCCGTCACATTTTTCTGAGTCTTACTAATGTTCTGAAATCTCTTCCCTTCCAAGGGTGATTTTAGTTTTGTGAAAAGCCAGAAGTTGCAGGGTGCCAACTCTGAACTGTAGAGATGGTGAGTCACCTGGGTGATTTGATGTTTTGTCAAAAACCTCTGCATGAGACATGATATGATGCATGAGCCATAATACATGAGCAGGTGCACTGTCATGATGAAGCCGCCAATCACCAGTTGCCCATGTCTGTAGCCTTCCGAATCCTCTGAATAGCTTCCAGGAGGAATGTTCAAGCTTAATGAAAAATCTGATGCAGATCCATCGCTCTACTCACTCAATCATTTTGAATGTGACAGCCACACAGTACATGTGCTCACTCAACAGCATCTACTGCCCCCACTGACTAGTACAGTGAGTTGTCATTGTTCACACAAGCATCTTCCAGTCCACTCTCACTGGCTGCCAGGTTGCACTGATGTTGCCCAAACTGTCATCATTACTGTATTTTGCCCCGTAATGCACTCCTGTGTATAATGTGCACCCATATTTTTGGCCCAAACTTTCAGGAAAAAAATCTTTCATTTTAATTTTTTAATTCAATTTTTATTTATATTTAGAAACAAAAGTGATTATTGTATTCCACGGTATTATTTTGCATACATATATTGTTATTGCTTTCTAGTTATACTTTTAATGCATAAGAATAAAATAATTTAAAACATTTATATAGATACAGAATTAATGCTACCCATGTAAAATGCACATTGTTATTTTTCCCTCAAAAATTTGGGCAGAAGGGTGTGCATTATACACAGCAAGATATGGTATATTTACAATGGCTGGATTTTCTCTAGACAGCCTTCACATACTCAGTGCTGGGGCAGCAGTAACCAGGGACAACCTCTTGTGCTCAGTCTTGAGGTACTTCCATGACATGACTTCTTCAATGTGAATTAGGAAACTGACTTTGGCTATGAAGATTCTAAGCCTGATTCTCTGCCCCGAAAGTCATGCTGTATTATTTTGCTGCTGTAATTAGCCAGTATCTGCAAGCAAAATCACTGGATGCTATAAAATAAACATCAAAACTTTGATGAGAAAATTTACATTTAAATGAAATAAAATAATTTTTTACTCCACAGATTAAGTCATTCATTGCACCGCAAGTTTTATGAAGTACAATGTGAATATTTTGAGAATGCATACAGGTCAGCAACAACAAAAATAAATAAAATAACCTGATTAAAAAACAGCTAAATGACTAGGGTAGACATTCATCCTAAAGTGACGTACAAATGGCTAACAAGCATATGAAAAAGTACTCAACATCCCTCATCATCAGCGAAATGCACATCAACACCAGCCCTGACAGATGTACCTCAGTTGACTGGGCACCGTTCTGCGAAGTAAAAAGTTGCCGGTGCAATGCCTGGCCAGGGCGCATACCTGGGTTGTGGGTTCGGTCCCTGGTCAGGGTGTGTACCAGAGGCAGCAGGTTGATGTTTCTCTCTCACATAGGTGTTTCTCTCCCTCTCTGTCTCCCTCCCTTTTCTACTCTCTAAAAATAAATAACCTTAAAAAATAATAAGGTATCACCTCACACCCATTAAGATGGCCACTATCACATAACAAGTATTGGTGGTAGATGGAGAAGTAGAAACATTTGTGCACAGTTGTGGAATTGTAAAATGGTGCAATTATTATGGAAAAACAGCATGCCGGTTGCTCAAAAATTAGAATTAGCAGAAATCCCATTTCTGGGTTTATGTTCAAAAGAACCCTAAAACACCAATCCCAATCCCAATCCCTATGAACCTATGCACCCCAATGTTCATAGCAGCACAATTTACAATAGCCAAGAGTTGGAAGCAACTTAGGTGCCCGCCAGTAAATGAATGGATCAAAAAACTATGGTACATATACACAATGGAATTCTATGCCACAGAAAGAAAGGAGCTCCTACCTTTTGCAACAACATGGATGGAACTGGAAAGCATTGTGCTGAGTGAAATAAGCCAGGTGTTAAAGGACAAATACCATATGATCTCACCTTTAACAGGAAGCTAAACAACAAAACAAACAAGCAAGCAAAATATAACCAAAGACACTGAAATAGAGAGCAGGCTGACAGTGACCAGAGAGAAGAGGGGGGGTGGAATTTCAGGGGAAATAGGGGAGGGATTTAGAGGAACATATATAAAGGATACATGGACAACAACTGAGAAGGGTGGAAATGGGAGGGAGGGGGGAGCACGGGGGTGGGATGGGATGGGAGTAATAGACTGAAAACTGTACTTGAAAAATAATTAAATAAAAAAAAAGAATTGAAAGTATGGTCTCCAAGAGATATTTGCACATCCACACTCCTAGCAAAGCTCTTCACGATCACCAAAGGTGAAAGCAGTCCGCATGTCTATCGATGAATGAGGGGATAAAAACCTGTGGTATACACACACAATGGAATGCTACTTAACTTTAAAAAGGAGGAAATCCTGTCACATGCTACAATATAGATGAGCCTTGAGGACATTATGCTACGTGAAATGAACCAGTCACTAAAGGACAAATACTGTGTAATTCCCTTTATATGATGTTTTAGGGGAACTCACTCAGAGATGCAATATGGCTCCAGCAGCAAAGGCATCTGGGAAATATTGGCCTCTCTTTAACTCTCTGTGACTATTTAATGCTCTATCGCCTCAGGCTTGGCTGGCTACCCAGAAACACTGACTGCTGCCCGAAGAGAAATGTCATGACCCCAGGAAGGAAGTTAATGAATGTGTAGAATGTGGGAAACTGCCTGATGTTAACTGTTAACTTAGGAATGCACTGTTCTTTCTGGTGGTCTATGTGACCACCTACCATGTGCTTTTACTATTAACCCCCTATAAAAAGAGACCCTGTCCTAGGATGGGGGTGAATGATTCCCAGCCCACCAGCACTGGGAGCGCCACTGCTTTGCCCAGGTATGTTTCTCCTGTTAAAGCTCCTATGACTTGGAATAAGGCCATGTGTCAGATCTTCATAATCGGCCCTGAATTTAGACTTACAGAGATTCCCCAACAGAGACAGTCAGTGCTTAGAGCAGCCAACATCACAGAGACCAAAAGTAGGAGAGTGACTGCCTGGGAATAAAGGGTGAGGAAAGGAGGGCGTTATTATGTAACAGGTACAGAGTTTCAGTTTTACGAAGTGAAGAGTTATACAGAAGGATGGTGGGGATGTTTGCACAACATTGTGAATGTATTTAATACCACTGTGCATTTTTAAATGGTTAAGTGGAAAATTGTATGTTATGTTTTTTACCACAATTAAAAAACCCAAATGATCCACTTGGGGATGGGGGGCAGGGCTGGGAATATAAGACAGAAAACTGTACTTGAACAAGAATTTTAAAAAAATAAGAATTAAAAAAATAAATATTAAAAAAAATGAGCCCTGGCCCTGGCTGGTGTAGCTCACTGGATTGAGTGTGGGCCTGCGAACCACACGATCGCGGTTCGATTCCCAGTCAGGGCACATGCCTCGGTTGCAGGCCAGTTCCCAGCAGGGGACTCACGAGAGGCAACCATACATTGACATTTCTCTCCCTCTCTCCTTCCCTTCCCCTCTAAAGATAAATAAAAAATATATAAAAAAAAAATGAGCCCTGGCTGTTTGGCTCAGTGGAATGAGTGCCAGCCTGTGAACCAGGGTGTCTCCGGTTCATTCCCAGTCAAGGCACATGTCTGGGTTGGAGGCCAGGTCCCTGGTTTGGGGCACATGAGAGGCAACCACAGATGATGTTTCTATCTCTCCCTTCTCTCTAAAAATAAATAAAATCTTTAAAAATATTTTAAAATAGACTTCCTAGAAGCAGCAAGAGATAAGGGGACAGTCACCTACAAAGGACTTCCCATCAGACTGTCAGCGGATTTCTCAGAAGAGACCTTACAGGAAAGAAGGGGCTGGAAAGAAGTATTCCAAGTCATGAAATCCAAAGACCTACAGCCAAGATTGCTTTATCCAGCAAAGCTTTCTTTTAGAATGGAAGGACAGATAAAGTGCTTCTCAGATAAGATCAAATTCAAGGAATCCATCACCACCAAGCCCTTATTATATGAAATGCTAAAGGGACTTATCTAAGAAAAAGAAGATGAAAAATATGAACAGTGAAAGGACAGCAAACTCACAGTTATTAACAACCACACCTAAAACAAAAGCAAACCAAGAGGACAGCTAGATCAGGAGTGGAACCATAGAAATGAAGAACACATGGAGGGTTAGCAACAGGGGAGTGGGAGGAGGAGAAGGGGGGAGAAGGTACAGAAAATAGCATAGACAGTAAGTAGAAAATAGATAGGGGAGAGGTCAACCCTGGCTGGTGTAGCTCAGTGGATTGAGCGCGGGCCTGTGAACCACACAATCGCGGTTCAATTCCCAGGCAGGGCACATGCCTGGGTTGCAGGTCAGTTCCTGGTTCCCGGCAGAGGAAGCATGAGAGGCAACCATACATTGATATTTCTCTCCCTCTCTCTCTCTCCTTCCCTTTCCCTCTAAGATAAATAAATAAAGTCTTTTAAAAAAACGTCCTCTTAGCCAAACACTTACATTGTATTAATTTAAAAAAAAAAGAAAATAGATAGGGGGGGAGGGCAAGAATAGTAGGGGAAATATAGAATCTAAAGAACTTGAGACACGTGGTTATGAACTAAGGGGGAGAGAATGGTGGGGGAGGGAGTGTGCAGGTAGAGGGGAATGAAGGGGGGAATAGAACAACTGTAATGGTATAATCAATAAAATATATATAAAGATAAAATAAAATAAAATTTTAAAATAAAATATAAAAAACACACAAATCAAGTACTTTAATTAAAAAAAAAACCACAGTCTTTGGCCAGTTAGTTCAATTGGTTGGAGCATCACCTCCACATGCCAAGGTTGCAAATTCAGTCCCTGGTCAGGGCACATCCAAGAGGCAACCAATCAGTGCACAAATAAGTGGAACAACAATAGTGGAACAACAAGTTTATGTTTATCCCTCTCTCGAATGAAAAAAAAAACATATACAAAGAAAAAATCAAAAGAGAAGGTAAGGAATACCTTTAAGGGTTTTCACAACTCACGCTTCCTTACTCACAATACTGTGGGTTATTAAAAGGCAGTATATGAAGAAATTAAAAGATATGGACAAAGAAAAAAATACCCTCATGCCAAGTATGTCTTCCTTTTCCCTCAATTAAAATGGGCTCCTCTGCAGTCGGTACCGTTTGGGATCTACTTTTCTGTGGTGAGATGGAAGTGGAGGGGACAGCTGTCCCTCCTGCTGAATATAAAATGTTTTATTCTAATGAATATGACTTGATTTACTAATGATAGCAAGTTATTTATGAGAAGCAGTTTTTTTTTGAGAGTGGAGTTTCTCAGACACATCCAATGAAGTTGTATAGAGAGATTCAACACTATAAACAGATAACACATAATCTTGGACACACTATTCAAAGCAAATAAGACAGACATACTGTGCAGGCTACATAGACTCTGATGGAGCAGGGGGTGGGAAGAGAGAATAGGCCGTCATTCTAAAATGGGTCTGAAACAAGTGATTCTCACAACAGTCTCCTGGCACCCATGCCTAGGGCACTATACGGTTACTGGAGTTTTTCTGCCTGAGAAAAAAATGCCCCATCATTCTGCAGATTCCACTTAGAAATAGAAGCCATAAGTCAAAAGCAGGACATTTTATTTGAAGTTACTATTACTATGTATTTCTATGTGAAAGAATTGCTCCTGAGAGAGTTATATATTTTAACCAATTTGTCAAGGCATTTATTTTTATTATACAAATGATGACAGAAATATGTGTTAGGACTGACATTTAAAGTTTCTTTCAACCCCAGGCTTTTATAATAATACTACTTTTCAAGAGAAAAATCCAACAAAGTATATGTCCTTGAAGCTTCTAAGATAGATGTTGTCAGGAATACTGATTTTGTCTTTCACTACAAGGTTATCACATTATATGAGAGAAGTCCTACAACCTAGTTAATTCAAATATGCACTCCTGACTTAACTGTTCTTCCAAAGTTTAAAAAACAACTATTAAAGATACTAACTGACCACAGTAAAGGAGATTTCCCAAGTGAAAAAATTCATCTTCTAATATCTCAGTTTAATTCTACAACTAAAATAATAAAAAGTAAATGTTGGCATCAGATCTCAGAATGTCTGTGGTGAATAGCAATTAGATTTCCTCTGAGTTCATTTTAAAAGATGAAAAATGTTATGGATACCATAAATGTACGTTCCCCAAAACTACAGTTAATTTACTGTAACATTAACTCACATGTTCTTAGAAGAACATTCAGTATGTTCTAGAATACAAGATTTAACACATACAATCTCTGGTTTGAGGTTTATTTTAACACTACGGGACAGACTTAAATCTACTCTTAAATTCTATGTCCATAACTGTATTGATCAATATAATGCTACCTGCTACAACTGACAAAACCCCCAACTCTCGGTGACTAACCATAATTCATTTCTCATTATGAGGGGAGTCCAAAATCATCTCCCTGACAGGGGACTTGACATGGGCTAACCTAGGGGCCCAGGCTTCTTCCGTCTATAGAAATCTAGTGCCTTAGAGTCCTCTCCAGCCAGCCAGTAGAGAAATTAGGGAAGATCACACATGGCAAGTTGCTTGGCCCCATCCTGCAACTGGTGCACTGCATCCCCACTCACTTTCCACTGCCCAGAACTCAATCACAGGGGCAAGGAAGACTGGGACTTTCTGTCTAACCATGTGCTCAGGAGGCAAACTAGGTTGGTGAGCAGCTGGCCAATATCACTCCCACGTATGATGTTTTACTCATATTTTCTGACTCCCAAACTAATATTTATTCTACTATATTTCTCTAATTTTTCTAGAAACTCCACTGATATATATCAGAGTGAATTATACTAGTACCTACAAAAGATGTGAAGTCACAGTGAGAACCAAACAATGGCCAAATTCTGGCCATAAAGGGAGACTGTGTATCAAGAGAAAGAGTGACATCAGTTGTGTTCAATGGGGTCAGGTCTCTGCTAACAATTCTTCTCTTCCAGGAGGAACATTTACCCGCTAAAGCCTTGTTTTCTCATCTGTCCCTGCTACAAAGAAATCAAGCTCCCTCTAAAACTTACAGAATTTCTTGAGAAATTTTGACTTCATGGTATTGATACATAGTTAGCATCCAAGATATTCTGGATTTGTTAGCTGTTAATTCAAATGTGTGCTATAAATATTTTGTGCTAAATTCACAGCAAGTGCTTAATAGAAGCTTATGGATTATTATTTGATATTTACCTTTTTAAGTAGGCATAGTGGAAATGGTTGAACCAGATTTTTTACATGCATACCATGTCAATTTTTCTTTAAGATTTTATTTATTTATCTTTAGAGGGGAAGGAGAGAGGAAGAGAAACATCAATGTATGGTTGCCTTTCGTGAGTCCTCTGCTGGGAGTTGGCCTGCAGGGAACTGGCCTGCAACCCAGGCATGTGCCCGGACTGGGAATCGAACCGCATCGATCCTCTGGTTCGCAGGCCCGCGCTCAATCCACCATGTAAATTTTTAAAGATTAAATTTAAAACCTGAAAACAAGGCTCAAATAGACATTATGCCATGCTTGTTCTTAGGTCTCCAAGACAAAATTAAAAACAAAAATCAACTCCACATTCCCCTTTGGATATAAAAATCAGTAGAATAAGATGGCAGCCCTGGCTGGTGCGGCTCAGAGGATTAAGCACTGGCCTGCGAACCAAAGGGTTGCCAGTTCGATTCCCAGTCAGGGCACATGCCTGGGTTGTGAGCCAGGCCCCTAGTAGGGGATACATGAAAAGCAACCACACATTGATGTTTCTCACCCTCTTTCTCCTTCCCCTTTGTCTAAATAAAATCCTTTTTAAAAAGCTGTCAAGAAGGTGACTTTGATAACTAATAAATGAGTTATAATAAGATAAATCAGTTACCTTAGACATTTCAGGTTTATTCAATCTCGAACAATATGTCAGACACAATCCTATCCTTTAAAATTGTAAATAAATTAAATGCTCTGACTGTACTGTCTGACTCCATGTCTAGTTAATTACAAAATAGCACATTATCTGTTGAAGAAATATTTGGAATTCTGAGATTTAAAATATTATCACAGGTTCAACATATTTTATTTGAAACCCTTGGCTTTTGATATGTTTGGGACTTAGAATTCTTTGCATTTAAATATATGTGAGGCATAAACTAAGGAGTTTGAAATATCCCAGGAGCACAAACAAAACATTACTATTTCTTCAGAAAAATCAAATGATCATTTACACTAAAATATATAAAGACCCTCAATACTTTCATGTCAATTTAGATCAGGTTTTGCCAAAATATGAGTTTGCCACAGATCTACATTTAAAAATTATTTTTTAGAAGTGTTTGGATTTTAGAATTGTAGATAAGGAACTGTGGTTTCGCAATCCAATTAAATGTTTAATGTTTAAATTAGACATTGTGTCTAAGCTGCCTCGTTACGAAGCAATTTTAATGAACCACAATTATTCAAATACCCCCCAGATTTCAAACAACTATTGTATGATCAAATTTACAATGTTTTTGGTGGTTTCTGGTCCAGCATGTAAGGATCTTAAAAGATATTACTTAGTTCTATCAAGTCAAAAGGCAGGAAAAAAACCCCAAACTTCACAAACCTTCCCTGACGCCTCAGAGAAGTGAGGGCACAGGGCAATGGGCCGCACCTCCAGGACACAAGCTGCTAGATGCAGAGAATCAAGACTTGGTGGGGCAGAAACCCACACCCACAGGAACCAGCATCAGAGGAGGAAAACTTCAATGGTAACTGATGAATTTCGGGAGGTTCAATGTGACCACGTCTGAGAGATCAAATAAAAACTCCCGTGGGGCCAAGCCATGGGGAGGACCTTGTGTCACAATTTGTGTTTTCCTCCAGGAGTCCACCAGGTTATGACAGTGAGGGTTAGAGAAAAATTGTCTTGGGCCTTCCACAAGGGGAAGGGCAAGTAATTACTCTGAAGAAAAGCCAGAGCTTCCTACTCTTTTCAAAAAGGCCTACTCACAGGACGAAACCATTTTCCCAAAATCTAAACTGAGTTTTATCAGGGCTTCACTGACTTGGTGGAAGGAAAATACCTTACTCTAGCCTACCATTAGCCTTCCAAGTGGAGGAAAGAAATACAAAATACCAACTCCTTCTAGAAATTCTGTACCACCTAAGAGGGTGAGGAAAAAAGGAATAAAAGAACTGAGAAGCACTTGTGAAGTTCACAGCCAAGGGGCATGAAATTACTATTGTTTGAGTTGGTAAAAAAAGTTTGTTGGTTTTTTTTTTTCTGTAAGATGGCTCTAGTAGTACTTGGTTGTCTTTAACTTCATTTGAAACAATTTCGTTAGATTGTTTTGTGGCAGCTGTCATATCAGGGTGCATTTAAAAAACTTACCAAACTTGGTGAGTTTTTGTGTAGCCACTTTATGGAACAGGTGCTGGGACTGACAGAACATGTCAGAGTGGTTTGTGATGTTTCTTGGTACTATTGACATTATGGCCAAATGATTCTTTGCTGTGGGGCTGTCTGATGCATTGGAAGATGTTTAGCAGCACTACTGGTCCCTAGCCACTAGAAGCCAATAGCAGGAGAGAGCCAACATACTCAAAATATCCGAAACAATAAAGTTACTCATGGAAATAAATGTGTCTTTTATTTTACAGAAAAAAACTAAATGGACCTTTTAGCTAACCCAGTATATTGCAAACTCTAGGTCAACCACCAAAAAAAGAAGTATTTTTGATATCTAAGAGAGAAAATGGAATTACGTAAAACATTCAATTATAGCCACAAAAGGCAGAAAAAGAATAGTGGGCAAAAAGAGGAACAAAGAACAAGGCCAATAAATGGAAATCAGTGAAAAGCATGGTAGATATTATTCTAACTATATCGCAGGTCATTTTAAATGTCAGTGGTCTAAATATAACAATTTAAAAACACCAGTTGTCAGGATGGATCAAAAACAAGATCCAAGTATATGCTGTCTACAAGAAACTCATTTTAAATATAAAGACACATGGCAGATTACAAATAAAGAAATGAGGAAAGCTCTACCATGCTAATACTAACCAACAGAAAGCAGTAGTAGTTTTATTAATTTCAGACAGAGAAAACTCAGGTCAAATAAAATTCTCATAAGTAACGAGGAACACTGCATAATGATAAGGGGGTAGGTACATCCTCCAAGAAGACAGAAGG
The DNA here is from genome assembly GCF_014824575.4 of Sturnira hondurensis. Lineage (NCBI taxonomy): Eukaryota > Metazoa > Chordata > Mammalia > Chiroptera > Phyllostomidae > Sturnira > Sturnira hondurensis. Next base: position 11,986,527 of record NW_028074503.1, read on the forward strand.
CTTAATGAGTATGTGTCTAACAACAGAGCATTAGTTGAAACAAACACAGAACAAGAAAAAAATAGACGCATCCTCTATTGTAAATGGAGACTGCAATCTCTTTGTACAGAAATGGACATGTTCAGCAGGCAGAAAATCAGTAAGGGTATAATTACCCCCCAACACCATTAACCAACTCGATTAACAGAATTAATGTGTATAGACTACTTCACCCAACAACAGCACAACACATTCTTTTCAAGCTCACACGAAACATTCACCAAGATAGAGCACATTTTAGCCACTAAAAGCACCTCAAAAAATTTAAAAAAGTAGAAACCATACAATGTGGACTCTCGACCACAGAGGAATTAAACTACAAATTGAAAACAAAGATAGCTGGAAAGTCTTCAAATATTTGGAGATTAGACAACACTTCTAAATAACACAAGGGTCAAAGAATAACTCTCAATAGAAATTAAAAATACTCTGAACTAAATAAAAACGTATCAAATCTGTGGGATGCAGTATAAGTAGTGTTTAGAGGGAATTTTTATAGCGTTAAATGTATATATTAGAAAAGTAGAAAGATCTACTACTAGGTTTGCACCTGAGGAAACTTGAAGGACAACAAATTATATTAAAATATATGAAAGGAAATAATAAAAAATAAAAAGTAGAAGTCAATCAAGTTGAAAAGAAGTTGAAATAAAGTTGAAAGTGAAAATAAAGAAAATCAATGAAACCACAGGTTGGTTTCTATATAAGCCTCTAGTAAAAAGACAAAAAATACTATTATCACAAATTAAACAAGTGCCATCACTTGAGATCCATGGATATCACGAGGACAACAAAGGATTACCATGAACTCTACGCCCACAATTTCCATAGCTCCCAGGAAAAAACTAATGCTCTGAAACAATCTGCAAGACCTCACACAAGAAGGAAGACAATGTGAATAGGCCTTTCTCTATGAAAAATAGAGTCAACAGATAATAATCTAAAAACAAAAGGCATCAGAACCAGAGGGGTTCACTGGTATAATCTATAAGATGTTTAAGTAATAATTATACGAATTCTCTACAATCACCTCCAGAGGACAGAAACAGAGGGAATTCCTCCTAATTCGTTCTATGACATCAAAATTACCCTAATACCAAAACTAGAAAAACATAAGAAAAATATAAAACAGTAACTCTCAAAAACATAAATGCAAAGATCCTCAGAAAACTGTTAGCCAATTGAATCCAACAATGTATAAACAATTATACACCATGCCCAAGCTGGATTTCTCCCAGATGTGCAAGGCTGGTTGAACACTCACAAATCAATTATGATTCATCACATAAACAGATCAATTACATGAACAGAAAAAAATTACATGATTATATCAATAGATGCAGAAAAACATTTAGCAATATCCGACACCTATTCATAATATAAACTTTTGGCAAACTGAAAATAGATAGCAACTTCCTCGACTTCATTATGAACATACTCAAAGAACCTTCAGTTAACATCATCATACTTGTTTGATGAGAAACTGGTGAGATCATGAACAAAGGCAAGAATACCCTCTCTCACCACTCCTTTTCTTTTTTTTAAAGATTTTATTTATTTATCTTTAGAAAGGACGGGAAGGAGAGAAGGAGAGAAATATCAATGTATGGTTGCCTCTCACAAGTCCCCTGCTGGGAACTGGCCTGCAACCCAGGCATGTGCCCTGACTGGGAATCAAACCTCGATCATGTGGTTCGCAGGCCCAAGCTCAATTCACTGAGCTACACCAGCCAGGGCTTCCTTTTCAATATCATACTGGAGATCAGGCAAAGTAACATTAGAAGAAAAGGAAATAAAAGATACACATTGGGAAGAAAGAATCTGTCTTTGTTCACAGATGACATGATTTTCTATGTAAAAAAAAATCTTTAAAAAAATCAACCAAAAAAATTCTGGAACTCAGTTATCACAGCAAGGTTACTGAATAAAGATTAATATACAAAAGTCCATTGGTTTCCTATATACAAGCAATGCAAGTAATTGTGAAATCAAAAACACAAAACCATATCTGCTAGCACACGAATCAGTGACATAATCAGTGACATATTATAACAAAATATCAGATCTATGATGTGAGAACAATTAAAAAATACTGGTTAAAGAGATCAAATAATAACTAAATAAACTGAATACTATTGCATTTTCACTAATAAGAAGACTTAATATTGTCATGAAATCAGTTATTACCAATTTGATCTAGAGATTCAATGTAGTCCCAATCAAAAATCCCAACAAGTTATTTTGTGATATCAACAAAATGATTCTAAAGTTTGCATTGACAGGCAAAAGACTCAAAACGAGCAACAAAATACTGAAGGAGAAGAACAAAGTGAAAGGACTGACACTTCCTGACATCAATATTGACTATAAAGCTACAGTACTTAAGAGAGCAGGGCACTGGTAAAAGAACGGACAAATCAATGGAACACAGAGTCCCCAACCAGACCCTCCTGAACAGCTGACTCATCTTCGACAAAGGAACAAAGGTAGGACAATGGAGAAAGAACAGTCTTTTCAACGATGGTACTAGAAAAATAAGACATCCACTTGCAAAAAAAAGAATGCAGACATAGGCCTTTGAGCCCTCACAAATCTTAACTCAAAGTAGATCACAGACCTAGATATAAAACGCAAAACTATAAAGTTCCTAGCAGATAATATAGACTAAAATCGAGATGACATTGGTCATGACCATGACGTTTTAAATACAACATCAGAAACAAATGCCTACTAAAAAATAATTGGTAAACTGGACTTGATTAAAATTAAAATGTTTACTCTGTGAAAGACATTGTCAGAAAACTTAAAACACAAACCACATATTCAGAGAAAATATTTGCAAATGACATATGTAATAAAGGCTGTTATCCAAAAAATGCAAAAAACCCTAATACTAAACAAAACAAAAACAACAACCCAATTTAAAAAGAAATGAATAGGCAACTCACCAAAGAAGACATTCGGGCAACAAATAAGCATATGAACACTGTTGAAATAAGTATGTCATCAGGATATTGCAAATTAAAATGAGAATAAGATACCACTGCATGGTTACTAGAATGGTGAAAATCCAAAACACTGAGAACACTGGCAAAGATGTGGAGCAGTGAGTGTTCTCAGCCATTGCTGGTGGAAATGCAGAACGGTACAGTCACTTTGAAGGGCAATTTAGCACTTTCTAACAGAACTAAACATATTCTTACCATACGATCCAGCAATCATGCTCCTTGGTATTTACCCAAATGCGCTGAAAACTTCTGTACACGCAAGAACCTTCACACCAATCACTACAGCAACATTACTCATAATTGTTAAACTTGGAAGCAACCAAGATGCCCTTCAGTAGGTGAATGAATAAACTGGTATACCCAGTGAACTATAATTCAGTATGAGCTATCAAGCCAAGAAAATACATAAAAGAACTTTAAGTACATGTTACTAAGTGAAAGTAGTCTGAAAATGCTATACTGTATGAGTTCAACTATATGATATTCTGAGAGAGACAAAACTACGAAGACAATAAAAAGACAGCATTATGGAGGTAGGGGATAGGGCAGGAGGGAAAAGTGGGCAGAGGACCGAGAATTTTTAAGGTATTAAAATAGTTTTGTATGATACGATAATGGTAGACAGATGGCATTATACATTTGTTCTAACCCATAAAATATACAACACGGAGACTAAATCCCTTCAATGTAAATATGGGCTTTGGGTGATAATGATGTCTCAGTGCGGGCTCACTGAATGTAACAAATGTCTCCCTCCGGTGAGAAGTGTTGATGGTGGGGGATGTTGAACATGTGTGGAGACAGGGCTTATATGAGAATTATCTTTAGGTTCCACTCATTTGCGCTGTGAACCCTGAACTGCTATAAACAATAAACTACATCTATTTTAAAAACTACAACAAAAAACCCTTTGTTTTTGATATAAAACCATTGTTGTTTTCAAGCCCCTCACTGGATCCCTGGCTTTCTTTTTGTCATCTCCTTTCTTTCAATGTCTTTAAACTCAGCTAAGCCAGTAGCTTAGTTGCCCATTAGCCTTTATATTAAATTTAATCATATAAACTTGCTATTTCTTCTAAGTCAAAATAGTCAAATATTGGCAATTTCAAGCTGCTCAAGTAAATAGTTTAACAATATAAAGAAATAAATTACAGTAAAAACCCAGGGTCTAACTTGTAAAAAACAAATCTTATTAAAGATGATTTCTTTCTGGCTTGAACAGGCTCAAGACACCATCTGCCCATTAACCAAGACACGGTCTGTGCAAAAATATATTCCAGAATCCTAGAAAACTGGTCCTCACACATTATACATAACATTATGGACCAAATTTTTTTCTGGCCATAGGGCCATATCCTTAACAAGGTAACAAGGATATATATGTTTTTACCAACAAACTAAATCCCAGTAAGTTCACAGTACACAACAAATTATGAAGAAATGTAAGGCAAGCTTAATCTTGACCCAATTTTCATTCTTACAACTCTGCTAGGCCCAAATATACAGGGAAATATACATCCAGTTACACACCACGGTAGACCAACATAGAAATATTTTCCTAGGTTGGCACAAATGAATTTGCAAGCTTCCCAACACTGCTCAATTTCATCATTAAAACACAAAACAAAATAAAACCAAAACAACAACACAAGACCAAATGTGTTTTGTTCCTTTATCAGTTCTGGAGAAATATACTATGGCTTCAAGGTTTCACAAATTATCGACATTGGTCCAAGGGCTAACTTTAAGTAATTCAATCCCTCCTCCCCCGGTTGCAGTCTGTGCAACCTTAAATGATTCATTTCACCTAAGTTACAGGTTCTTCATTATGACCTGAGGATAATAATTGGACCTATCTCACAGGACTGCAATGAATAAATGAGATGGTGTTTAAGAACAAAACGTGATTGAAAATTATTTCCCAAAGAGAGAAATGCTATAATGCATCAAACCAGTGACTAAAGTAAAAGCTATAGTATAATTAAAAACGTTAAATATTATTTAAAAATTCTTTTTGAAAATCAAATCATTCTCACATGGTTATACCAACTGTAAAACCTCAGGAGGTCATGTTTTAAAGGAATGCTTTGATAGCTAGAATATTCAGGCATCTCGAAGTATTTCTCTACTGACAGAATGTACCCACTGACCAGTGGGGAAAACAAGACACAGGCATGTAATTCTCAGTGCCTAAGTATTGTACCCTTCAACATCCTGACCACTTAAGTTTCGGTATTTTTTATGCCTTTTAAAATGCTATAATTTCAGTTTATCAATGCTATAATTTCAGTTTATCAATTTCAGTTTATCATACTTGCAGTTATGCCTGTTTTTTTAAACGCTCCTTTTAAACAAATTATTCCTCTAGACCAAATTGAAAAATCCTCATATTTTAGTCTTCCTTAATACTTTTTATTATAGAGAAACACACCAAAAGACACAATACTGGGTGAAATAAAATGCAATCAAACATTTCAGTTTTGAGGCAAAGGCTATACGTTCAACAGAATTTAGGTAAAATTCTAACCATAATCTATCTGTGGTGTGGGGAAGAAAGAGATTTTAAGTGAAGACAAATTTATGACTTCCTTAATCTCTTTAAATGGACAGCCTCATCACCACAGTCCTAAGCAGAAAAAGTCAATAGTTATTACCTACTTTGATTTTTACAGATAAGGAAATTGGGATATAGATGCATAGATAAATAATCAATCACTGGAATTGGTGTTAAGCCTTGATCAAATCAACCACATTTCACTACTCTATTCTTAAGCCAAAATAAAATAAACCAAATACAGAGAAACAAGTGTGCCTGATATAAAATGCATTTCTAATGTTGGGCTACACGCTACTATTCCCTTCTATTTATCAGATTGAAAGGGATGTTTATTGAAACAGTATTAGCTATTTGATGTATTGATGTAATGTCTATTAACACACTTTTAATAACATAATATTGTTCCATTTTACAAATGGAAGGTGCTGTAAGCCAATGTATAATATAACGAAATCAATTTACATAAAATAGGGAAGTCCAAACAGCATGCTGCTAAGAGCTAAATCATATACTTAATATTTTATGAAAACAAATATTTTTAAAAGGGATATTTAATTTGAAATTCAGAATTAACCACCAAGTGTATTATTTCCATTGTATAAATTCCTTAATAGGTTTAATAATCCCCTTGCAACAAAATTGATATGAAACCCAATTTATTCTGTTTGATTCTTGTTATAAGAAGTTCATAAAAACCAAAACTCTTTGTATTAATTATCATCTTGTCAGTTAGTGACTGGAATGTATTTTACTGCTCTGAAGTAGTTAATGTTTCCCACCCCCAAGTTCCTAACTTACAGACTGAGTACTTTATGACTCCTGGACTGTAGAAGGATATTGAGCATTTTTATTTAGAAAATAAAACCAAGGCTGTTTTATATGCTACTGTGCAATACTTTGTTACAACAGAAGGATATTGATTTTTACCACTAGTTTAGTAAGGACTAAAATATCGACAAATTATCAGCTGTTATTTAACATGCCACAGAAAAATCAATCCTTAATCCTTAAAGGTGAAGGGACTAAGCCAAAACAAACAAACCAAACAAAGCCACTCACAGACACAGAAAACAATATGGCTGATTACCAGAGAAAAAGGGGGGGGGCGTAAAAGAGGGTAAAGGGGGGATAAATGGCGATGGAAAGAGACTTGACTTGGGGTGGTAAACACACAATGTAGTACACAAATGATTATAGAACTGTACGCCCAAAACCTATATAATTTTATTAACCAGTCACCCAATTTGTTCAATAAAAAATCTTTAATTCATAAAAACCTATGATAATGCTTCAAATTACTTCCAACCTTGGCTGTGTTACAGATAATGCAATACTCATGTTCTGACCCATCTGAAGGATTTTAGCTAAGTAGTAACACCCATCCACTATTTGTCTTAAGGAAGTGAAGAATGGTCACACTTTTTTTTTTTAATTAGGGAAAACAAACAGCAAATGTAATCAGGGATCACATGATGTTTCCAGGGGAAATGCATTTCATGTTTTAGGAAACTTTAATGATGGCTTCATTAACTTGAAGTCTGCGTTGTGAATATACAGCACAGAGGGCAAACCCAAGACCCCAGTGCCGANATGCAATACTCATGTTCTGACCCATCTGAAGGATTTTAGCTAAGTAGTAACACCCATCCACTATTTGTCTTAAGGAAGTGAAGAATGGTCACACTTTTTTTTTTTAATTAGGGAAAACAAACAGCAAATGTAATCAGGGATCACATGATGTTTCCAGGGGAAATGCATTTCATGTTTTAGGAAACTTTAATGATGGCTTCATTAACTTTAAGTCTGCGTTGTGAATATACAGCACAGCGGGCAAACCCAAGACCCCAGTGCCGAATCTAGCCCTCCACCTTGTTTTATCCAGCCAGCACCTTGTTTCTACCCGGTGGCAGTGCCAAGCCCCTTGCCCCTAGTTAAGGAGTAGTTATACAGTTGTAAAATTACATTCGGCCATTTGAAGGCGACTGCAAGTCTGATGTGGCCCCCGATGAAAATGACTTTGATACCCCCGAAGAGGGTAGGACACAGGGCCGCCGCCGCCCCACTGCAAACACTCCCAGCTTACCTGCACAGTCTCACATGCAAAACCACAGCAGGAACCCGCCAGCGCTGGGGGTGCCAACCCCCAACTGTACGCAACTGATGAGCTAACTGCCAGTCTCGGTGCTGAAAATTCTGAGAGCTGAAAATTCTAGGGAGAGTCAAATATGGGGGGTGCCCAAAATGTTGAGAGAAGCACTTCCAAGAGCTTGACCAAGATTCCCACAGTAAATATCACAGAAAAACACTCCCATGCTTCAAGCAGAGGAGGAGAAAAGGAGCCATTTTGAAGTAAGCCAGAGCGCTCTGTTTTTCTTAAATAGGCCTGCCCCCAGGAGAAACCAATTAACCAGAGCCTCACGCGCTGGCCTTTTTCACCTGCTTGGGTTTTACCAGAGCCTAACTGACCTGGGGAAGGGAAATGCCTAACTCCAGGACACTCAAGCCATCCTGTCCCCTGTCCCACACAGGGAGAAGGAAAAAACCTGACAAACACTGGTGAAGTTCACAATCAGGGGTGAAGTCACAGTCAGGGGCACAGCCTCACTGAGAGTCTGAGACCTAATCATGGGATTATGGGACCCGCCCACCCCCGCCCCCAGCACCTCACCACCACATCAAGGAAGGCCTGCTAGCAAACAGTTTCTTTTTCACCAGGTATTTTGAGTCTGGCCATCAGGAAGAAATTATAAGGCCAAAAACACAATGTAGGGAGATAGCAGCATCAAAATCAGACATGGCAGGGATGTTGGAATTACAGACTGGGAATTTTTTTAAAGCTATGATTATTATGCTAAGGCCTCTAAAGGATAAAGTAGACAATGTTAAAGTGAGAAACAGAGACCAGCCTTGAAAATTCCTTGGGCAGACAAAGCCAATTAGTCATGGAAACAAAGGTTAATTTAGCTGACTGCAAGACTAACTGGACCTGGGTCATTTTTTCCTATGTCTCTGGAAATCATAAGCAAAACTTTTCTTTTCCAGAATTGATGAGAGGTAACCAATAACTAATTCCCTGACATCTAAGAAAATTCTAAATATCATAAAAAATTCTAAATATTATAATCAAACCCTGTGAAGAATAAACAGTCACTGCATTCTCCCTATATAACCTACCTCATAACACTTCACACTCGAGGCTCATTCCATGTTTGGTTCGAGAGCTTCCAGTCCATGAATGCTCATTTTGGTGTATGCACCATGAACTCTTACTAACTACTATTGGGTTGGCCAAAAAAAAGTTTGTTTGTTTTTCTCTTTTTCCATAAGATGGCTCTAGTAGTACTTAGTTGTCTTTAACTTCACTCGAAACAATTTTGTTAGATTATATTGTGACAACTGTTGTATCAGCGTGCATTAAAAAACAACTTAATAAATAGGTGAATTTTTGTGCAGCCATTTAAATATTAAAGATGGAAGAAAATATGAAATATTTTTGGATTATGCTTTATTATTTCAAGAAAGGTAAAAAACACAACTGAAACACAAAAAAGATTTGTGCAGGTATGGAGAAGGTGCTGTGACCGATAGACTATGTCCAAAGTGATTTGCAACGTTTTTTGGTACTACTGACATTTTGGCCGGACAATTCTTTGCTGTGGGGCTGTCTTATGCACTGGAGGATGTTTAGCAGCAGCCCTGGCCTCTAGCCACTAGAAACCAATAGCAGGAGATAGCTGACATACTCAAAATATCCAATTAGTTAAGTTATTGGTAAAAATGAAAAATGTGTCTTTTACTTAAGGGAAAAACTAAATGGACTTGTTGGCCAGCCAAGTTTTTTGGTGATTCATTGGTTTTAAACCTATTGTTTCTGAACTTTTGAGAACAGCATGCAAGAAGGGATAGGCACTCATCAGAAGAGAGAAAATCTGAGTGGAAAAAAAGTGCTTAGGGGGAAAAAGCTGTAACAAATAAAGGCTGCTTTTGATAGGCTAAAGGATATATCAGTAGAATCCTCAAAAGCAGAAAAGCAAAGAGAACAATGACCGAGAAAAACCCCAAACAAAACAAAATACCACCAACAACAAACAACAGAATATCCAAGAACTATGGGAAATCTACAAAAGGTGTAACATACACATTTTTTCAAAGAAAAAATAAAGGAAATAGAAGACATATATGAAACAACAGTGACTGAGAAATTCCCCAAATTAATATTGAACACTAAACCTACAGATCTAGAAAGCTCTGAGAACACTGAGCAGGATAAATGCCTCCAAAAAACTACATATGGGCATTTCATTTTCAAATTACAGAAAATTGAAAATAAAGAAAAAATCCCGAAAGAAACCAGAGGAACAAAACACCGTGCCTACAGGAACAAAGATAAGAATGACATCCAGCTTCTCAGAAACCATGCAGGCAAGAAGACAGTGAAATGAAATCTAATTTAAAGTTTTGAGAGAAATAAATCACCAACCTGAATTCTGTACCTTAAAAATTACCCCTCAAAATGAAAGAGAAATAAAGATTTTCTCAAACAAAAATTAAGGAAATTTGTTGTCACCTGGCTTGCTTTGCAAGAAATGTTAAAATAAATTATTTACAAAGAAGCACAATAATATAGATCAGAAATTGGGATCTACATAAAGAAAATACTTCAAGAAAGGAATAAGTACTTTACTTTGAAGGCAAAGTAAAAGCTTTGATATTTCTTCTACTTTCTCCCATCATCATCATCAAAACAGTTTATTAAATACTAAATAAAATACATACACTCACTGGAGTGTAGGCAAGAGTTTAACAGCCAACTCTGGGGAAAAAGCTAACACATGATAGACAGCACTTACAGGTTTCCATAGTGTAAATACTTCTTCCATAGCCAGTTTCAAGCTACTAACATGAATGGCATCACTACACAGAGAGTTAAGGGGAGATGCATAGTAGCATACCCTATAAAGGATTTCTATCATGTGCATAAATAGAGAAACTCCAAGAGTACAGATAAAAATAAGCATACTCAAATGATAAGAAAGTAAAGAGTTTGGAGTATTTTCTAGAACTATTTTAAAAACAATTTATTTAAATGAAATTCATTTTTATTTAATATTTTAAAATTGAGGTGCTATTAGTTTATAACATTATCTGTTTCATGTGTGCAGCATTTAATTTGACATCTGTATACACTATAATGCACTGGGCTCACCACCAAAGGGGTCAATTGTATGGTGATGGATAGAAAATAGATTTTGATTTTTCTTAAAGAATAAGAAAAATCAAAACAAATACATTCAATTATGAAATCTTATAAATATGCTGATGTATGCTTATATATATGTGAAATAAATGACAATAATAATACAAGGGATAGAAGAAAGGACTCAGAATAATTTGTTATTATAAGGTACTCACATCTGTGAAATGGAATAGTGTTATCTGAAAGTAGACTAGATTACTTGTAAACATATAATGCAAACTCTAGGGAAACCAGTAAAACATTAAAAAATTATAATTGATATCGTAAGAAAGGAGAAAAAACAAAATCATACAAAATGCTTAATTAAAACAAGAGGCAGAAGAGCAGGGAAGAAAAAAACAAGAGCCAGAACAAGAACATCAAATAGAAAACAGCAACAAATACGGTAGACATTAATCCAACTTTATCAATAATCATGCTGAATGTTAATTATCTAAATATATCAATTAAAAAACAGAGATTGTCAGAGTGGATCAACAAACATGACCCAGAAAACTACTTTAAAATAAAGATACATAAAAACTAAAAGTAAATGGAAGAAGGAAAAGTATACATGCCAACAATAATCAAAAGAAAGCTGGAGTAGATTTATTAGTTTTAGACAAAGCAGATTTCCCCTTAAGATCAGGAACAAGACAGGAATGTCCATTTTCACCTCTCTTATTCAACATTGTACTAGAGGTCCTGGCCACGAAGCAGTCAGACAGGAAGAAGAAATAAAAGGCACCCAAATTGGAAAGGAAGTAGTAAAACTGTTTTTGCAGATGACAAGATACCATACATAGAGGACCCCAAAGATTCCACCAAGAAACTATTTGAACCGATAAGTGAATTCACCAAACTAGTAGGATGCAAAATTAATATCTAGAAATCAGTTGCATTTTTATATACCAATAATGAACAAACAGAAAGAGAAATTAAGAAAACAATCCCATTTACAATTGCTTCAAAAAGAATTAAACACCTAGGAATAAATCTAACCAAGGATGTAAAAGACCTGTCCATGAGAAATTATAAGATACTAAAGGAAGAAATTGAAGAATATATGAATAAGTGGAAGCACATACCATGTTCAAGGATAGAGAGAATTAACATCATTAAAATCTCCATACTACCCAAAGCAATCTATAGATTCAGCCAATGACATATTTCACAGAACTAGAACAAATATTTCAAATATTTATATGGAACTACAACCCTGCAGAGTAACAGCAGTCCTGAGAAAGAAGAACAAAGTTGGGGGAATTGTGCTAACATCAAACTATACTATAAGTCCATAGCAATCAGCCTGGTACTGGCATAAAAATTGGCATATGGATCAACAGAACAAAATAGAGAGCCCAGAAATGAACCCACACCTTTATAGTCAATTAATATTTGACAGAGGAAGCAAACACATACAATGGGCTAATGAAAGTTCATTCAATAAATGGTGTTGGAAAATTGGACAGATATGTGCAGAAAAGTGGAACTAGGCCACTTTCTTACACCACATGCAAGAATAAATTTAAAATAGATCAACTCTTAAATGTTAGACCTGAATTCATAAAAATCCTAGAAGAAAACATAGGCAGCAAAATCTGGGACATTGGTCATAGAAATTTTTTATTGGGTATCTCTCTCCAGGCAAGGGAAACAAAAGAAAAATAAATAAATAAACAGGACTACATCAAACTAAAAAGTTTTTGCACAGCCAAGGAAATCAGCAACAAAATAAAAAGACAACCCACATACTTACCAATAGTATGTTCTCCCATGTAGTATGTGATAAGGGGTTAATATCCAAAATTTATAAAGTACAAAACTCAACACCAAAAAAACAAACAAACAATCCAATTAAAAAAATGGGCAAAGGACCTGAACAGACAGTTCCCCAAGGAAGATGTACAGATGGCCCATAAACATATGAAAAAATGATCAATGTGACCAATCATCAGAGTAATGCAAATTAAAACCATAGTGAGATTCCATCTCACACCTTTCAGAATGGCTATCATCAATAAATCAACAATAAAAAGGGAAGGATTGACAGGAACTAGTATAAAGGACACATGGACAACAACTAAGGAGGGTAGAAATGGGAGGGAGACGGGGAGGGATGGGAGGTGGGCTGGAATGAGAGTAAAAGACAGAAAACTGTACTTGAACATCAATTAAATTTTTTAAAAAGATAAAAACATTAAAAAATTTTTCAAAATTGCTGGTGAGGATGTGGAGAAAGGGGAACCATTTGGCAATGTTGGTAGGAATGCAGATTGGTGCAGCCACTGTGGAAAGCAGTATGGAGATATCAAAAAATTAAAAATGGATCTGCCTTTTGACTCAGCAATCCCACTTCTAAGAATACTTCTGAAGGAACCCAAAACACTAATCCAAAAGAACATAAGCAGCCCTATGTTCACTGCAGTGTTATTCACAATCACCAAGATATGGAAGCAACCCAAGTATCCATCCATATAGATAAGTGGGTATGGCAACTATGGGACATTTCTACAAAGAAATACTACTTGACGTAAAAAAAAAAAAAGAGAGAAAATATTATCCTTTGTGACAGTATGGATGGACTTGGGGAACACTATGCTAAGGGAAATAAGCCAGCCAGAGAAAGACAAGTACCATATGATTTCACTCACATGTGGAATCTAATGAACAAACAACTAACAAGGAAAATGGGGAAACACTCATAGATGGAGAGCAGATGACAGGACGGGGGAGAAGTTAGAGGGTGGAGGGACTGGGCAAAAGGGAAAATGGACTCATGGACATGGACAACAATGTGGTGGTTGCTGGAGAGAGGAGGGTAAAAGGGGACTAAATGGTAATGGAAAAAATGCAATAAAAATTAATTTTTAAAAAATCAGCCAAAAGCATATTGGGAAAAAAAAAAGAAAAGAATCAGGGGTAAAAAGGACATTGCACAATATTCTACAAGAAGACATAACAGTTCTTAATATGTATGTACAGATAGTAAAAGTATATGGGCAAAAGCTGATAGATCTGCAAGGAGAAAAATATAAATTAACTATCATAGTTCCATGCCTAAATTATATAAGACATGGAACTGTAAGTATAAATCTCAAATGCACTTTGCTAAGTGAGATGAGCCAGACTCAAGGCTACCTAACATGTACTAAGTGACCGAATTGATAGGACATTCAGAAAAAAGGCAGAAACAGAGAGACAAAAATCAGCTTAGTGCTTGTTGCCGTGGGATAAGCATTTACTACAGGGAGAAATTATGGTGGTCAAGGAAACTTTACCATACATTGACTGGGTGTTTATACAGGTGTAGTATATGTTTGTCAAAATTCAGAGAACTGTACACTAAGAAGGGTAAATTTTACTGTATGTAGTATATTCTATAAAAACAAGGATGAAAAAATAAGAGACAGGTCCTTGTTTTAGCTTTGGGGGAATTGAAAGGACAATGACCATGGTTGGAACTTGGAGAAGTAAGTTATTTAGTGGTTGGAAGTGGCCCTGAAAGTTTCAGAAGTGCAGGCCATGGAATAATGACAAATGATAACCAGGATAATTGGAAAATATTTCTTAGAGTTTCTAGGAATTACCGGGAAGGAGAAGAGCAGGAGGAAAAAAATTTCATTCTCTGTAAATCAAGCCAAATAGTGCCTTGCCTCAGCTGTTACCGTTTGATCAATAAGGAGGCACAACTGGATGTAGTTATACTTCTTAAGCTGGAAAAGAACATATTTACTACAACTTACTGTATAATGTTTTACAACTAGGATCCCAAGTGTAAAGTATGTTTGGGTTTAGGAACGACGATGGTCCTTACTACAAACACTCAAAACAAAACCAAGAAAAAAACACACAAATAAAAAAACTGAAGAAAAGAATCACTATTCTTATTTTACAAATGAGTTGCATGAAAATTTTAATAATTAAACCAAAGTGACACACCTAGCACAGCCAAGACGCATTCCCATGTCTCCTATACCCAAATACAGTGCTTTCCCCAGTGCAGTAACAAGCTCCATCCAGCATCTGTGCATCAGCAGCCAACCAGAGGGAAGGGTGTTGTAGTGGGCAGACGCCAAAGGGCAGCTGGGAGCCACCCCAGTGCCCCAAGACATACTAATAGCAGATTTTGGCTGTTATCAGTGAAGCAGAGAGCAGTTAAAATGCTCTCACCACTTTACCCACCAAACAAGAAGACGCTGTTCATTTCTTGCCCATTCCTGGAGATCAGGCAACACCAGGTAATGCAAATGCTCACTTTGTATAGAAACATACTTGGGTCTCCAGGTCAAAAAATAAGGTTAAAATAAAATATCAAATTCTCATGCAGACCACATGGTGGTTTGGGGGGGAAAATAATGCCATGGTGCAAGGTCTGGTTGATTTTATATTTTTGAGGAAAATAAAATCTTAGCAAGAGAAGTAAAAGTGGGGAGTGTCAATATTATTTTTCCAACCTTCCCTATCCCAAACAGGATACCACCAGACCTCACCCCTCCCCTCTTTCAGTGTGCCCAAGAAAGCTGACAGAGAAGGAGAGCCTCAGAGTTGAAAGGATGACAGAAGTATAAAGTATTCAAGCATGAGAAGATACTGAGTCTTTTTTCTTTTGTATTGAACTCATTGGGGTGACATTGGTCAATAAAATGGTATAGGTTCCAGGCGTATAATTCTATAACACATCATCCGTATATAACTGTTGCGTGTTCACCACCCCCAAGTCAAGTCTCCTTCCATCACCATTCAGGGAAAGACAATTCATCCCAGGCAATGGTCCAGGTAGTGTAGCTCTGCTCGCTTACAAAATGGTAAGACAGGAGGAATTAGGAATCGGTAGCGAGCAGCCTTCTTTCATAGTCATTGAAGTCATGTGTCTCAGACTCATGGTACATTACTGAAATGCAAGAAGCATTATAAAACCTACGGATTTGGGGCCATAAGGAACTACCAGCACGGGTGTTGTAAATTCTGACCCAGCTGAAGAGTGGATAAGATTAGTTCTTCGGTTTCACATACCTACTTCCAACCAAGGTAGCCACACATACATACTATGAGAAAGAAAAAGAAGACACCTATGCTACCTTGTACATACATTTTATACGCCAGAATTCTGTCAAGGCTAAAGGAAACTACTGCCTTAAAAACTGTTACACTACGTAAACCATCTTCCCTTTCTGTGGACAATGGCACCAAGTCCAATTTATAAAATTCCACCAGAATTATTTAAAATAGACATTTAAAATCAATGGCAAAAGTCGTCCTGAGTCAAGGTATAAAGTATAGACTGATTACTGATATTAAAGGGATTTGCTGTAATTCACCATTGCATCTTAGTGAGGTGAATGATAGCATCTGTTAAATAACTATGAATCAGCTGGGCAGCAAAAACCCTGGAAATTCATAACACAGTATCTTTAACAAGACAATGAAGATAGTTTTCTATAAGCCAATTCAATATACAAATAACTTTACAGCATCTACGAAGAGGGCTTTAGATAGCTTATAGATGACATTGGACAAAAGGGATGTATTTTCATAAATAGTGACTGGCCCAGCAAAGAGCTACTAAGGATATTCACTTAACCTAATTACAATATTTATTTTCTGTGGAGACACAGATGTTAAATGACATTCTTAGGCTCAGTGTATTTCAGTGGTTGAAGCCCGATTTCTATAAAATACAAAGGAAGTTTCTTCAGGTACTACTAAGGCAGTATAATAATCCATCCTTAATAATTAACAAATTAACATAGTAAAGTTATTAGAACAATTCCTGACATGTAGAAGCACCATATGAGTGTTTGATAAAATAAAAGCAAGTACCATAGTTACGTTGGGGGCCCTTTTTACCAATACCTCACTACAGCTGTAGGATGATTTTGCTGTATGTCATGTACAATGTCCAATCAGTTAAGCATAACCCTTTTAGCCTCTTTTTTCCCCACTCACAATAACACAGCAGAATGTAAATGAGCTAATTATTTTGTTTAACATATACTTATTGAGCAGTTATATACCATTTATTGTTCTGAGAACTGGAGATATAGTCACCAACAAGTGAAACAGAAGACCCTACTCTCCAGGGAGACTATCTTCAACTAGGGAAGGAATATCACCGATGACAATTAACCAACAATAGCAGACATTGACATGTATCATGAAAGTCAATCCAAGTCATTGGCTCTTTTCCCTTTTTCTTCTCCCTTACCTCTTAAAATGACCCATTGTTCAAAGTGATACATCACCTCTCTTTCCTGAACTCTAGTCCAGGTGCTCTGTGCTTTCTGGCTTGGGTCTGTTGGCTGATGGCTTCCTGTTTGGCCTTCTGTTGACACTCTGCAGATGACCCCAACTTCTTTCCTCCCCAATCTTTCTGCTCACTGTTGGCCTCACGTTTCCACCTGCCAGTCCGCCATATCTGACCGACTGGCTAGCACCTGAAACTCCAAAATTTCAAAACAGGTTGACGCTGCCCTGACAAAGACCCTTGTATTATCTCTCCCACAGAAAAGTTCTCTCTGCCTCCTGTCTCTACCATCCTCAAAGCATTCCACGTAGGACTGTTGCATCCATTCACCTGTCCAAGGTTATGCATCACTCTCCTGCTCATATCCATGCATGGCTCCCCCACACTCAGGGACAGAAACCAAGCAGCTCCTCAGAACTGGACATGGAGAAAAATCCCCCTCAACTTTCTTTTAGGCGTCCCTTAGTTCATCCAAATCCATGGTCATTTGATCCCAGATCATCCCACTGCCTTCTTACTTTTGTGACTTTATTCTCGGTCTTTTCACCTCCTCAAATTTCTCTCATCATAACTATCTTTTTTTATTCTTTGAGTCCTCCATGAAATCTTCAATTCCCTGCTTTGCGTCTTCACAGAATATTTTACAATAAAGATTGACATTTATATCATTTTATCTTTCCTTTTTATGTGGTGGCTCCCCAGAAGTGATTCTATAGGCCCCACAGTCCCTGGTAGGACACCCTCCCTGCATAAGAACTGAGGAACACTTGATGACTTGGACAGTTGTGACCCATAGATGATTTCCCCAGATAATACAAGTTCTGTTGAATTATTTTAGCAATATAGAGTAATAGTATCTCTATAGTATAGTGTAGAGAATAATATCTTAGTTAATGAAAATGTAGAAATAAGCATCATAGGCTAGTTTTGGTTTTTAAAAATATGTCTTAAGTAGGACAGTGAAAGCACTCTGTATTCCCATAATGATGAATACACATCATCATACATTTGTCCAAATCCATAGAATATACAATACCACAAGTGAATCCTGAGGTGAACTATGGACTTAGGGAATTCTGACATATTAGTACAGTTTCATCAATTATGACAAATGCACTCCTCTGGTGGGCAATGTTAATAATGGGAGAGGATATGCCTGTACGGGGGCAGGGAGAATATGGGAAATCTCTATACCTACCCTTCAATTTTGTTGTGAACTGAAAACTGCTTTAAAATAATTAAGTCTAAAAACAATAGGCCATGATCCTATTCCGGATTAAGGTCAGAGTCAAGAGGATAGTGAGAAGTTTGGGGTAGCCAAACAATGTCAGGACATGGCTGACATGGTATTGAGAAAGCGGGTGGGATAAGACCAAAACAACATATTCCCACATTGCTTCAAATTTTTCCTTTAGCAAACATTGCATCATGAGCAAGCTTCATGCATCTAAACCACTTTAGTGTGTGACCATACAACCCACCACCTGCATAACCCACCACCCCGCCACAAGGTCCTCATTCTTTATGCATCTTTTCCTCTAGAAGTTCAGAAAAGAAGAGATTCCCCCGCTCTGGCTGAGATGATCAAGATAGGCATAGAGGATGGGACATCTGAATTGGACAGTTCCCAAAGGATCAGCAAAGATTTTTAACAAGCAAAAATTGCAAGGTATCCTATGATTTATTTCTGTAAGTATATGTTATACATTCACAGAAATAGGTCCTAGAATAAATGCTTATAAAATGCCTCTGGGAATGTATTACATACTCCAGATTCATGGAAATTAAATGAAATAAGAGGAAATAGGAAGGAAGAAGAGACAAAGGGAGAAAAAAAGATATTATTTAATAGTTAAAATAAATTCATATGCGTCTTCAAATTGCAAATCTCAGTAAGTAATTTGTGGGCTATTAAAAATAAATATTTATGAATTGAGGATAATTTTGCAAGATTCAGCAAAGTCCCAAATTTTGGAGCCAATAATAACAACCGCAGCAAAATTGATGAATTGAGAACAATTTTGCGAGATTCAGCTAAGCCCTAAATTCTGAAGCCAGTAACAACCACCACCACTGCAATTCCATTTATTATGCACTTATACGAAAAAAATGCATTCAGCCTTACTTAATCTTCACAATTTCCTATAGGGTAAGTATTACTATCCCTATTTGAATGATGAACTACTCAGGCTTAAAATTTAATGAGCTGCTCAAAGTCACAGGGCTCCTAAGTTTGGCTTCCTGGTCAGAGAATAACCTATGAGCCATAAAATAGCAGCTGGGGGTTTTCAGCATCAAGTCAAATTTGTCACTGCTCATTTTCAGACCCCACCTTGTGATCTCAACTTCTATCATGGTGGTTAAAATGAGGGCTAAGTGATTTGGGGTTTAAATCCAAATTTTAGAAATTCTTAGTGTAAGGCATATTTATAAAGTCTTTGGGTCTTTGTTTTTCTACCTGTAAAAATGGGAATAAATAACTGAGCCTGGTCCATTGAGTTATTATAAAGTTTACATAGGTTAGTTCTTAGAATAGTGCCTGGCACTATTATTTCCCTTCATTATTATTTCTTGGGACCAGGTTTATGACCTCATTTTTTTTTCACTCTATTGTCTAAGTTCGTTTCTTTATACCAACCCCCACTCGCCCCAAGGTCTCCATTTCAAAATAAATGTTCAAAATAACTGCTTTTAGGAATATACTTTAAGACTCATCAAATATTTAATATTAATATTAATATTAATAATATACACTATTGTATTAAGATAAATTAGAATATATAGCTCTCTGTCTCCAGTAATAATTTTTCTTCCTTTAATTCTTTTCCAAAACTTGGGTCAAAATTGTCATGTTTCAATGAGCCCTGGTAATATCAATTATCGGAGCAAAACAAATATTTGTATAAGAAGTGTCAATGCAAACACTTGCCATTAATCAAGGAACTGTCCTCTAATTGTCCTAGATCTCTGCCTCTCTAGATGTCTTCCTGTCTTATTCGCCCTGTGGCCCAGAGAGATGACTAGTTTCACACAGTGTCAGCCAGTGTGAATAGAGTGAAAAGCAGGTGAGCTGCCGAGTCAGACCTAGGATCCATAGCAGGCTCTATTACTCAACGAACTGTACAATGAATATCAGTTAAATAACTTATAATGCACTAGATTTTATGTCCTTAAATTTAAATGAGGCTGGTAATTACACTTGCTCTCCTTACCACACTGTGCTGGTCTGAGTTCTAAACACAAAAGCATTATTCAAATGTTCATTTTTATGGCAGCTGACATGACATCTCAGTATCAGAGCGGATGTATTCTGTACCCTGTGGCTGTTGGTTTCCTTTACATCCTCCATCACTTACCTATTCAATTTCCAATTCTGCCCATCAACATTCTAAACTTTCTTAAAACTCTACTCTGCTTTCCATCCCTCCTACCACCTCACGAAGGCAGTGCCTCATCCTGTCAGCAGCCTCCTCCTTTAAAGCCATCTTGTATCAAAGATGCCACAACAACGGACCCCAAAACACAATCTGACCATGCCGTTTTCCTCTGCTACATCCTAAAGTATATCCCTGTCAACTATAGAGTGAAGTCCAAGTTTTAACAGGGCATTTATTCACAGTCTACCCTAGTCCGACACCCTGACTTGCCTCTCCAGACTTATCTCTCACCACTTCCATTCTCAATATTTATAGACTTTAACTTAGTGCTCTGTTTACCAAGAATTCCCTACTCCCCTTTGCCAAGTGGCTATCTCCCACTTAACGATTAAGAATTAACTCAGGAACCTTTTAGGGCACACCCACTCACTCTGTGGTTCTATCTTTCTGACCAAAATAAAAGTTACTGATGACACAGAACTTTTTTCCGCCTTTGTTCTAGCACCCAGGACAGTGCCTGGCACATATTAGGCACATTTGTTATATACTTTTGTTTCTACCCTGAAAAAGACCTAAGCAAAAATCTCTATATAACACCAAAAAACCTAGGCATTGAACATCATCAAATTAGAACAATAATGAGCTGGAATAGCCATGTAACAAAGATCAACATAATACTATTCCAAAAGTGAACCCATTTATCTTGTTTTAAAAGGCAATCTCATTACACCTAAATATTTCAAAGAGGTAATCTGGAAATTGTGCTTCCATTCATCATATCTAAATAAAATCATATAGCAATTATTAGTGGTCATCATGATATTTTACATACTTTAATTTGAATGGTAATATCTATTCTGGTAAAAATGTAAAGGAAAGGTTAATCGAATATAATATCACATGGACCACAATGGGGAAGAATATTATTTAAATAAAGTGAAGATGGAAGGGTCTTGGGAACTGAGCCAAAAACCAAATGTGTGGTAACCACAGTGACATGGTAACCCTCAAACAGTAATCCCTCTCCAACTACAGTGATCGCTTGAAACATTATTATTTTGGGAGACTGATTCAGAATATTTTACCGTATTAAGTAAAAAGAAGCTGGAGAGAGAAAAGGCAGAGAGAAAGGCAGAGAGAAAACTAAAAAACAAAAATAAAAAAAAAACAATAACATGGTGTTTTGAAGTTATATATATCCTCCATTAGAGCTCTAGTTTTGTTTTTATTCTCACTTATTAATAATATTAAACATATTTACACCCAGGTTTGTATCTTCTTAGTCTTTTTTTAATATATAATTAGTCCCTTAACATTTCCTCATTAGTCTTATTTTCCAAGTTTTATTCAACATTTCTACCTTTTTTCCTGAGCTTTAATATTACTAGTTGTACTCTAAAACTGTGGCTGTCTACAGGTAGAAAATAAATGTCACTTAAACTCTGTCAATGCAATATATTTATTCTTTGGATTGGTTAACATGCTCCCCTGCTAATCTACTGAGTTAATTTGCACAGTAATAAGCAATCAGTAAATGTTATCATCTAGCATAGCTATTCTTTTTAAGTATTTCTATTCACTGTTTGGTTTTTAACATGCTTTATGGTCAGTTTTGTTTAGTGTTACTCATAATAAAATTGTGAAATAAATAAAATCAAACTTCCAGAAATCTAAGTTTCTCAGAGACACTATATAGTTAAACTTTCATATTCCTCCAAAGTGGAATTAGGCTGGCCTGAAAACTACTGGAAGGAGTGACAGTGGTGTCACTTTCTAAATCACCACAGAAGTGATGGAACAATTCTGAGAACAAAAATGGTAATGATGACTGACCAGATAAATATGAAAGTCTTAGTATAAAGTTCACTTAATAGTCTTTGGGTAAGACAAGAAAGCTAGGAACCCTAAAGAACTCTGCATACAGATTCAGATTTCAAGAAGAACTCCTAAAAAAACATCCAGATGCGGCCTGTTTCACAATGAAAATGATTCAGCTTTCCTACCCAGCCTCTACAACAGTCTCCAATCCAATTTCCTACTAATCCTATTAAATCCTCATCTGTCCTGTGTTTTTAATACAATTCTTGGCATTAACTCTCCTAACTATTGTCCAAGTTTAGACCTGGGTCACTTCACCTAAGGAGTACCCCATTTAACCACTTATAACAGTTTCGAAACGCCCTATACTTTTGCTTCTAAAATATCCCCTTTTTCTTATCTGCTTGCCTTCATTTTCTCCTTCAGTTACTTTTCCTCCACAAACTCCCTTTTTGCCATTTTCCCCTAAAGTGCTGATATTCAGCAGGATGTTGTATTCTGACTCTCTTCTCTATTCAGCCTTTGTTCTTCTGAGGTGGTCTTATCAACCACAACCATAACAGATCCAAGTAGCACTTCTGATCTCCAATCTGTCAAATGTTTCTCTCTCCAACTGGATGTGGTTTTTTTGTTTGTTTTTTTGTTTTGTTTTGGAGAGGGGAGCGGACACATATGTTCACTCCCCCAATGCCTATCGAACATATCCAATGTCTATTGCATACGCACCATAAACTTCACATGTCAAAAAGGGCTTCTTCAAATGTTTCTCACTCTGCATCTTGGTAAATGAAATTACCATCCACTCAAGCAACTAGTCATAAATCCTGGAGTCATTCTAGGATGTTCTCTGCATCACTTCCCACATTCGATATAACTTTATTTCTTCAAAATATTTGAGAAGCTACCAGATGTTAAGGCAGGCACCAGACATACTGTAGT
Organism: Sturnira hondurensis; assembly: GCF_014824575.4. Taxonomy (NCBI): domain Eukaryota; kingdom Metazoa; phylum Chordata; class Mammalia; order Chiroptera; family Phyllostomidae; genus Sturnira; species Sturnira hondurensis. The sequence continues at coordinate 12,009,748 of NW_028074503.1, forward strand.
CAACAAGGTAGACACCATTATTATAGAAATTACACCTTAATGGGAGGTATAGAGGTAAAGAGGCTATTCATATTTTACTCTACGTGAAAGACATTTCCAGGAGTTCGCAATATACAACCTATGGGATTCTACATGGTGGTCCTACAACGTCAAGGTCAAAAGAATGAAAGTAACACTATCTCTGCACTCTTTTTTTTTTCTGAATTGCCACAACAGCCCTCTAACCAGTTCTAATCTTTTTTCCTCGTTTCCATCCTATTCATCCACTATAATGTTGTCAGAAAATTATTTCTAAAATACCCAGCTGTCCACAACGTTATCATGCTAAATTCTACCTATAGGATACAATAATGCAGAGTCCTTCAACTGGCCTACAAAGCCTTTGCTGATGGAGCTTCTTCATACTCTATTCCTCTACACATATTCTCTGCGGTGGCCATGCTAAATTCCTTACAGATCTCCATGCCTCAAAACATGCTCGACCATAAATAACCCTCTCCATCTAAATAATTTGCCCTTGCCCTTCATACTCATCCCTAGCATCAATCTCTCCAGAAAGTCTTCCCTGAGAATCACCTAGTCCCATGGGTACCCACATTGTTCTCTTACTTCCCCCTGCCACAGCTCCATCGTATTGCTCATGGAATCAAGATATAATCACAAGCTTGCCTACCTTTCCTGCTGGACTATAAGCTCTTGAGGGGCAGGGCCCCTGTTGTGTTCATTTCCATATTTTTGCTTTCCACAGCAATGCCCTGCCTGTAGGAGACCCCCTGTAAATATTTGGTGAATGAAGTAATAGGTGGCAAATAGTCTATCTTGAAAATATAAGCACTTCCTCAAATAGCATGTTATTAAGTCATACCTAGTTCTGAATGGAAAATGCTTCCCTAATCAGTAAGATGGACTCATCTTCCCTGTCTACATTCCAGGCTTCTCACACTGTTTCGTAGGAGAGCACTTTTGAAAAAAATGGTAATCTTATATTTCCTTCAAAGTTTAAGGCTCGCTTCCTTTTTGAAAGTATACTTTTGAACACATGAAGAATTTCATAGAAAATCCTCTTTATTAATTCAATAGACATAGTATTTTCTTACTTTGAACTCTATTTGCCTATACTTTCATTAAGAAAGTTTTCTACACATATGTATGTTTTTTTACCAAAACTACTTACCAAAGAGCCTCAAGAATAAAGATTCTCTTCTCTTTGTGTTGTCCCTGCTAAATACCCCCTTGGCGCAGGGGTGCCAGGTCCCTTTTGAAAGAATGAATGAGGAATCCTCTGGATTCCAACCCCAACATGCTAGCAAGCAAGTTCTCACAGTTCAATGACTTTCTATCTTCATCTTATTTGATATCTCAACATTGTCTACAGACCTGCCCACTCTCTCTTTCTTAAGAACTGGACTAAATTTACTCAGCTTCCTACACTCTACCCTTCTGGTGTTTCTCCTGCCCCTCTAGCTGCTCCCTGACCAGCAGTGGGAGTGGTTTATCCTCTACCAAACCTTTCACCTTCCGGTTCCTCAGGGGCGTCTCCTTCTCCCCAGGTTCATCTCTTGTCTTATTCCTCACCAGCAGCCCAAACAATCTATGCTTTTTTATAGCTCTATTTTATTAGAAGTGGAGAAGTAACTTTATTCTGTTTAATGAATGCCAGAGTGTGTTTTAACGAGCATAGTTCATCTAGTAATCATAAACAACAGGATAAAGAAAAAAAGCAATTACCACTGGGTAATTTTTTTTAAATATTCAGGAGATATGTGGCATAAAAAGGACATTTCATGATTACATAAGTTTTATAAAGACAGGATTATGTGGCTGGCAGGAAAACTTAAGGGGTATTTTGTTCTGTAAAATGTAACACAGTGATTCAGAGCCTGTTAGTGAATATAAAATCGTTTGTGCTTCTGTGACTTGGCTACAAACCACTGAAGACCATATTTGTGCATTTATCACAGTAAAAAGCATAGCAGCTTCCCTCAGGCAAAAGTTCTTGAGTGTCTGATAATGTCTAGTGATTTGCTTAAAAGAGGATAAAACGACACATCCTCAGGCAAGTAAGAGGATTTAAATAGAGCCAATTTAGGAAGCCTAGTGCCTCAGCAAGTTCAGAAATTAATCCAAATTAGGACATTTTGCTCTTAGGGGATCCATGTCAAAAGACTTTCTACAGCTCTAACTCAGAAGTTGGGGTGCAAGGGGAGTCGAAATGTGTATTCTGTAAAAGTCCTCATGGGTTCAAAACTGTACTTTCAAAAACTATAGATCAAAGGCACCACCATGTGTCATTTAAAACTGGTAGTAATATAAGCTTATTTTTTAAATTAATTAATTGGGAATGGGAAGGATGGTAACTTATTCTAACAAAAAGAATCTAAAAGTGAGGAGGTTTTAATCTGCATTTCTCTGATGAGTAGTGACAGTGACGTTGAGCATCTTTTCATACGTGTGTTGGCCATCTGTATGTCCTCTTTGGGGAAGTGACTATGCAGTTTCTTTGCCCATTTTTAAAAATTGGATTGTTTGAGTTTTTGGTGTTGAGTTTCGTAAGTTCTTTACAAATTTTGGATATTAACCTCTTATCAGATGTATCATTGGTAAAATATGTTCTCCCATTCAGTGAGCTGTCTTCCCACTTTACTGATAGTTTCCTTTGCTGTGCAAAAATATTTAGTATGATGTAGTTCCATTTGTTACTGTTGTTGTTTGTTTCCTTGTTTCCCTTGCCGAAGGCAATATGTAAAAAAAATATTGCTACAAGAAATGTCTGAGATTTTACTGCCCATGTTTTCTTCTAGGATTTTTATGCTTTTGAGTTTAACATTTAATTCTTTAATCCATTTTGACTTTATTCTTTTGTTTGGTGTAAGACGGTAGTCTAGTTTCATTTTTTGGCATGTATCTGTCCAGTTATCCCAATGCCATTTGTTGAATATATGAGTCCTATCTTTACCCTGTTGTGTGTTTCTGCCTCCTTTGTCAAATACTAATCGGCCATAAAAGCATGGGATTATTTCTGGGCTCACTATTCTGTTTCATTTATCTAAATGTCTGTTTTTATGCCATTATTACAGTGTTTTGATTACTATGGCCTTGTAGTATACTTTGATATTTGTTTTTCTTTCTCAAGATTGTTGTGACTATTCAGGGTCTTTTTGTGGTTCCACATAAAGTTTTGGAATATTTGTTGCAGTTCTGTGAAATATGCCATTGGCATTTTGACAAGAATTGCAATTCTTGTTTTGAATCTATAGATTACTTTGGGTAGTATGGATGTTTTAATTATGGTAATCACCTGTCAGAATGTCTATCACCAATAAGTCAATGAACTACAAGTGATGGTGAGGATTTGGAGAAAAGGAAACCACTATGAATTGTTGGTAAGAATACTAACTGGTGCAGCCACTGTGGGAAGAGTCTGAAGTATCTCAAGAAATTAAAAATGGAACTCACTTATGACCCAGTGACTCCACTTCTAGGAATAGTGTTTCAAAAAAATCTGAAACACTAATTTGAAAGAATATATGCACCCCAATGTTCATTGCAGTATTACTTACAATATAGCCAAGATATGGGAAGCAGCCTAAATGCCCAGCAGTAGATGAGTGAATAAAAAAAAAAAAACCTGCGGTACATTTACACAATGGAATTCTACTCAGCCATTAAAAAGAAGGAAATCTTACCTTTTCCAACAGCATGGATAGACCTGGTGTGTATTATGCTAAGTGAAATAAGCCAGTCAGAGAAAGACAAGTGACCATATGATTTCACTTATAAGTAGAATCTAATGAACAAAATAAACAAACAAAATACAGATTCATAGATACAGAGAACAGGCTGACAGCTGTCAGAGAGGAGAGGGGTTGGAGAGGTAGGTGAAAAAGGTGAAGGAATTAAGCAAAGGAAAAAACTCGTAGCACAGACAACAGCATGGTGATTACCAGAGGGAAATGGGAGTGTGGGGGAAGTAGAACAGGACAAAGGGGAGGTAAATGATAACAGCAGGAGACAACTTGGGATGGTGAACACACAGTACAAAATACAGATGATGTATTATAGAATTGTACACCTGAAACCTATATAATCTTACTAATCAATATCACTCCAAGAAATTCACAAACTTTTTAAAAGAAACAAAAAATTAAAGAATCTAGATATTTAGATGATGTGTCTGAAACATGTTTCTGTTTTTTGCACAGCATAGTTTATGAGAAATTACTTGTTCAAGTACTCATTTAGTCTTCATGCTTAATCTAGAAAACTGACACATTTCTCCCATGTATGTGGAGTAAATATGGACCAGAGTCTTCAGGTATAAAAGACAAAAAACTGTACCTGAACAACAGTTAAATTATATATATATAATAAAACCAAAAATTTAATTGAAACTTTATTGCTATATACATCTATTTAAACTGGGAAAAATTTGATAGTCATTTTTTATAGTCTAAAATTGTGTTTTAAGAGCTAAATTTTCACATCTTAGCTCAACAAACTCCCAGACACAGATCTGTAGATTATATAAATGAGAAACTTTAAATCAATGACATCATGTATAAAAGCAAACCAACAGCTTTTCCTTTTGCTCACTATTATCCCTGAATTTTATTGCTTATATTATATGGATACATGATATCTATGGTAATATATTATTAGCATTTGTTTAAGGTACTTTTGCCCTGGCTGGCATAGCTCAGTGGATTGAGCACAGGCCTGCGAACCAGAGGATCGCGGTTTGATTCCCAGCCAGGGCACATGCCTGGGTTGCAGGCCAGTTCCCTGAAGGCCAACTCCCAGCAGGGGACGCACGAAAGGCAACCATACATTGATGTTTCTCTCCCTCTCTCCTTCCCCTCTAAAGATAAATAAATAAATAAAATCATTAAAAATTAATTAAAGTACTTTTAGACTTTTTATAATCTCCATCTCTTATACTAATATGTGAACCTTTGTAACCTTCGTAACCAAAGTAAAAATTCCCTAAAAATGGTAATGTGATCTTACCTTGCTTCCATTTTCTCTCCCCTCTTGCTCCATCTTGAGGTCAGAAATTAGAAGATTCTTATACTTGTTTTTTCCATGACTGCTGTGATCATCTATTCTGTATTCCGAAGTCAGCTGAGCAGAGAGGGGACTGTCGTCACTCAGGTTCAGTGGCTGCTGGTCCTGCTCCATCTCGGTTTTGCCATCACCATTGGAGTCTCCAATGTCCCTGCTGTGTGTTCCCCCTGAAGCAATTGAACTGTGCCCCAGAGTCTCGTTGCCATTGAAGCTCTCTGCAGCAGAATCATCTGTTGGGAAGAAAAATTGAGATTTTGATTTTCATTACTGTGCCATTCAGTTTCTGCTTCAACTAGCATTGAGCTCCTATTATGTGCTTGGCATTGTGCTAACTTTACACATAATGTATAATTTATTCTTAGAAATTAGGATAAATTAATTTTAGGAATAAACTTATAATGCAGCCATTGTTACCTTTAATTAGGAACATTCCGGCACATGAAGAAGTGATGTAAAATAAGAAGAAATATAGAGAAAACAGTTTAATCTCAAATGAAAACTCTACAAGTAAACTTAAAGAGAATAAGATAGTTGTCAATCATTTTGCAAAGAGTTTTTGTTTTTCTAGTGAGAACACCCATATTTGGCAAAAATTCTCTGAGAAAAGCATTTTCTATCCTGTGAATGGGGCCCACATTGGTTCAAGCTTTGTGGGTGTTTAATGTGCATCTAGAACATTACAAGGACTCATAAACTTTGTTCCAGCCATTATATTTCTGGGACATTTAAGTGTAAGAAGTTTAATCATTGTGTGTATTTCTCAGCAGGTAAAATGACATTTATACCAGTGTTGTTTATAATAGCAAAAATTTAGAATTAATATAAATTACCAAAGAGAGAGAGAGAGAGAGAAGACTTAACACGTGTTGGAATGATTAGAATATTATGGAGTCATTTAACATTCCATTTTCAAGATATAAAAAAATGTGAGTCAAGTATTACTGGTAAATGGGAAAAGCAAACATATAAATGCAGAGAGAAAAGATTGAAAATATATAATCTAAAATGTTAATACTGATTTTTTCTTAATTACAGGGCACTGTATTTTCTAATATTTTTACTGTCTACAACATATATAATTTTCCAATAGCAAAAATATGACAACTATAGAAAAAAAGCAAAATAGGAAAGAAGTGGAATAAGCAGAGTTAATAAAACTTTTCTGGCTTTAAATAAATAATTAAGGTTGTTTAGGAAAAAAGGTATATTAATGATACTCTACTGAGAGCAAGAAACAAGTTACATAAAAGAATCACATTCTATTTCTCTTAATTTCATCTTTTCATATATAATAAGAATTTGCTATTAATGTTAAAAGATTATGAAGGGAAAATATAAGAAAATATTTTCATTAGTTAAAGGCTATTGAAGAAACTATATGAATATAAGAGTAATAATACTCAATATTTGGGATTTTGTTTGATTTTTGAGTATTTTCAAGTATGCTTTATTTTTGTAGGCTACAAGAAATATTTAACACCTTCTAATCAATTAAATTCATTGAAATAATATTTAAAGTCTGAAGGAGCAGTATAACTCTCCTGTTCATTCATTTACTCAACATTTATTGAGTGCATACACTTGGTCTAAAGGAGGTTAAATATTTATCCTGGAAATTCTGCCTTTAATAAGTTCACAGATTATTAAGAGGCAGAAAAATAAATATGCAACTAAAATTCAGAGCAAAAAAATGACTATAATCCAAAACAAGGTATGAAAACATCACAGAAGTTTTCCAGAAGACAGAGTCATCTGACTGAATTTCAAAAGATGAGGCCTTAGCACCAGGTGAAGCAGCTGGAGGAGAGAGTCCCCACCTAGACATCGGCAGGTGCGAAATTACAGAGGAAAGAACGTGCAGAAGAGCACAGAAGAGAAAGAAAAACCTACAAAGGGAGGGTGAGAATGTGATGGGAAGTTTTTCCCACGGGAGAGCTTGGATTATGGCTTGAGGGTAAATAAAAGCAATTTTAATTTATTTTGGAAAATAATGCTTTCCAAAGAGATTCCTCTTTAAAGAGGTTACTGATTATGTTTTAAAGAGATTACTTTGACTCTGGTTAGGAGAATGGGAGGAAGGCAAGGACAGGGAAGTTGGAGAGACCAGGTACGGGACCTCTAAGTCACCTAGTCAGCCTTGCTGAAAGCTCAAACTAAAGCAGCAGCCAAGCAGAGAAGAAGGCCCTCGGAGAATCGTAAGAACAGGCTGGGAAGACCCGTGATGAGGTAGACCGTGGCCCAGGGAGAAGCCAGGTCTCTAGCTCCAGTTAAAAAAAAAAAAGAAAACAAAGAACATTAAGTTTAATTTTCAGTAAAGTGGTATTTTAAAACAACTTTTCTAAAACTATTTTGAGAAAAAGTTAAAATGCATTCAAAGATTCTATTAAATTACTCTTTTACATTTCCATTGCAGAAAGACTATGTGAGAAGAAAACGTACATAAGTGAATTTAGAAAACTGAAGCAGTACTTTCCATATTGTTAGTTTGAGCAATCAAAAACATCCTTTTAATAATGAAATATCTAAGGTTTTTAAAATAATTAGGTAAATATATTTGTTATTTGAAAAATGTGCATATTTTTTACAATATATCAAACCTTAAGCTAAAGTATGAAAGGTGATTTCTGGTTAAGTTATTTCTTTCCAAAAAAGTCCAAAGAAAAACATACTGGACATAGTCGTGTCCAGTGATTTTATTCATGAAGAAGAACGTAATTTTTGTAAAAATTACGTAACATTTTGTAAAAATCCTTTTAAAAATAGTAAACATTCCATGTAGGAAATTTTATCAGTATAGTAAAAGAATAACCAATCCTAAAGAAATATTATATTTTAAAATCGTATGTACATTAGCATAAATCAAATTCAATATCCATTGTAAATTTAAACATGCTCTATTTGTTCTTTCAATCTGAAATCATTGTACATATTTACTAGTGTATCAGTTACTCATTTTTCTGGTAAGTAAACATTACCATTTATCAGCAGAGTCTTTAATAAAATCACATATTTACAATTTTGGTACAAACAATAACTGAATAAAGAAGAAAATATTTTTAGACAAAGTAGCTCACTCCAGATGTTACCAAGGTAACTGAATTCAACAGCCTTACATATTTCATTCGTGAGTAAATCAGTGTTTTATGAACAAATGATTAACTCATTGTTATCAAATACATATTCACATATTTTATAATATAAATAGTAAAATAATAATGTCACATGCCACTATTTTATAAATCACAACTTAAAACAAAGTTTTGCATTTCCATATTAGAATAATTCAATATAATGAAGTGAGCACACATTAAACTGAGGGTAAATTAACTGTTCTTCATTGTCTAATTTTGGGTAACGATGATGATGGTTTTTACTCTCTCTTAAAGAGTCTTTTTTCAGAATTAAAACCCACAAATCTCAGACTCCTCTTTATTTTAACCAGTTCACATCAGTTTGTGGCTTTAAAGGGGAAATCTGCTTCCTTACCCATCCTGAGTGGTCACTGGAGTGTGGATGCCAGCTGCTACGCAGAGCATGCAGAAGAAATCTTAATTAGAGCTGTAGGTAATGTGGCCTTTAGTTTCCCAGGCCTGGGGTGATGATGCTTCTCTCCAGTTTAGCCTGGGTACCATAGTATTTGAACCAAAGACTCCATATCTTTGTCCCAAGGAAAAATAACACCTGGAGCTTTGGAAATTAAGAGTTGCTAGGTACCCATCCCAGGGAACGTAGCAACAAAGGAAAATGTGGAATGTGATGATGGAAGTGTGGAATCTAATGACATCAGAAGGGGAGGTGGATGTTTGAGTGGTATTTGTGCTGCGGTTACTTTTGATGGGATGGAGTTAGAATTGTGGGAAGGGTGGTCCCACTTAGCTCAGCTATGGCTCTGGTCTATAAGCTGTAGTAATGAGAACTGTAGGTGGCAGGCTATTCATTGTCTTCTTTCTCCTTGCCTCCTCCCCATTCCCTCCATCAATTAGTACACACCCTAGAAATACTATTTGTTCAAATACTTTTTGTGTGAAGTACTTTGGTCAATGCCAGACTCAATGGTTAGCTCTTGCCATATAAAGAGAATTAACCTATAACAGTACCTATGGTGTGTATTTCAGTATCTATCTCTGTGTGTGTGTATGGATGGATGGATGGATGGATGGGTGGATGGATGGACATACCTACCTACCGAATACTACCTGATAAATGCATTTAAAATTTCCCAAAGCACCTGACCTACTTTCTTACTCAGCTACTTTCAGTAACTTCTTATTATGGCCTTTAGGCCAAGTGCCTTGGGCAAAATGAATAGGAAAAATACATATACTATCCTCACTCTAAGATTGGTACTTGGAAATTAGTCTTAAAATCCAGGTCAAATGCTTACGAAGCCCAAAAAACTTTTTATAGTTTGCCCCTAAATGCACCACAGTCCTCTAGCTCTAGTCTTTTGATGCCTACTTAGAAAACTTCCCTTTCGGCTTATAGCATAAAACTAACTTTTAATCCCAAAATATAACCTTGCTCTAGAAGATTAGCACCTTCATATCCAAAAAGGTAAAAAAAATTAAATTCTTTAAAATCTATTTGCAAAGTTGAGTTTAGCTACAGTTCTCTTTATCACTCCTGACGTCTGTTCTAAATCTTCTCCCAGCTGCAGTGTTCCCAGTAAAAAAAAAAAAGAAAAAAGTGAACTTATTTATTACTAGACTGTACCTTACACTTTAGGCCTTACACCATAGCCCACTATCTGCGACAACACAAAGCAAGCAATCCAGTCTCAACGGACCCTTCAGGGCAGCTCCACAGCCCCAGTCCTGCCCAAACCCAAGCCCACCGCCCTGATTCATTCTTTTCGCCCCTCTAGAAAGGCCTTCCAGGTTCGTCTCATTTCCCTTCTTCAGATCCTTCTGATGACCTTTCCATTCTTTGAATTTTTATTTCACCTCTCCTGTATAATACAGGTTTTACAACTTAAGAAAACACCTGTTGTATTTCACCTTCTGTTTTCTTATGTGCAGAAACTTCAAAACTACAAAACTTCTTCATTTCCAAGTCCTCAATACCCCAAAGACCTTTGAAAAAAAATCAAAAAATGCATTCTACAATTTTTTCCCAAATATTATCCAGATTATATAATATTATTAATGCTATCTGAGACACGTACAAAGACATGATGCTACAATATGGAGTCAGAGCATTTAATGCTATGTTCATGAATGAAAAAAACATGTATGTAAATACATATATATTTGTGTTATAACTACTGCTGAAAGATTAAAGGGCATTGATTTTAGAATGACAATGCCAATGGTAATGGGAAAAAACAAAATAAAATAAAAAAATAAAATGATAAAACTGATATTGGGGATAATTAAGTAACAAGGGGATTCAGTTTTCCACTAAATTAATTCTACAGGGGACGTTACCTCTTTTTGGTAGCTCCTAATTCTGCCTTTGCCATTAGAAGAATGGGCTCTAATTTATAAAGCAATACAGAGAAGGCACAGAGATAATCTGAATATTTTAAAGCCTATAACGAAAGCTCAGTGCAATAATTACATAGAAATAATTCTGAGCTGTCCATGAGGAGACCATGCATATTCTCTGTTACTCTGTTTTAAAAATTTACCAACTACCTATTGTATGCTAGACATCCTTATTGGCACTGGCCGTCAGTTGAGGCTCCATGTGGGATTTGTTCATAACTCAGACTATAACAAAATAATTACAGTGCCAGATAGGAGAAAGCATTTAACCCATGGGAGCTTCACATAAAATAGTAAATAAACAAGGCTCTTCGCAGAAAGAAAAGTCACCTATAATCACTGGAGATGAGGATGGTGTCAGGGCAGGCCTTTCACAAGAGGGGCAGCTGGCGATCTGCTCACTCCATGTATTGCATGTGGGAGCAACGCACGGCGGCGATGGTGCAGGCTACTCTAGTTCAGGGGAATAAGTACCAGAAAGCACTGAGGCCAGGAAGGAGTGCGAAGAGGTCAGGGAATTGAGTATACTCTACACACTAAGGCAGAGAATGATATAGTTTAGAGAGCTGTGGATATTTTACTGTATATTCTTCCTTCTGTATCACTTACGAAGTTGTTTTCCCAGAGTGGATTCTTGAAGAAGCCCGCGGATCCTGTGAGTCCAGTGGAGAAAAATCTATCTCCGTTCCTACCTCTGAGCCATTGTCAACTGACATATAATAAAACGCTCTCCAAGTTCTCAGAAGATTCATTTTTTAAAAAATGGACAGTAGCGCAATAACATATGAATAGTTTCTCAATTGTCCAAAACGTATAGATTATTATTTTTATGCGTACTATTAGCTTGTTTAGGGTTTCAAAGAAATGGATATTTTATAGAAAGTAATATGCATAAACATTTCTTACATTTTTACAATGTGAATTGAAAATACAATGTGAACATGGATATGGTTTCTTTTGCTGATAAAATCACATTACTGTGAATACCAACTATATTTTACTGCCCACACTCACAATACATGAAATGTTAAATTTCACTTAGAGGTAAGTGAAAATGTATATATGTATACATTGTCCCCCCAAGTCATGAACCTCCTGATTTATTCATGGACAGCAAGATAAATGGGTTTGAACAGATGACATGCTATTTTTCTTTTTACTTATCTTTAATAGTACCATACTAATCATATCTGTCACAGATTTTTAGATACCTACTCCATTCCCGACAACTCTCTTTTTCAGTAGGGGATGTTCAGTCCTTTTTCTCACCTTACAACTCTTTGTCATCTATGACTGTAACATCTGTATGTTTCACTTATCAATTAGATTGTAAGTGGCCACAAGGTATGTATTTTACATCTTATGTGTCTTTATGCGCCTCTAAAGAAACAGGTATAGTGATTTACACAAAATTGATATGACAGACATATGTATGTATATCTCTACAGATAGGTAGATAGATAGATAGATAGATCAATTGATTAGTAAATAAGATGTTATCAATAGTACAACACTTGTGCAGCTGGGTAAGGCATTCACATGTTGGCAACTCACTCATGAAGCTATTTACTGGTACAAATTAAAACTAAAACAATGAACACTGTGTTTTTGATGTCCTAGCTCAGAAAACAAGCAGTGCATACGATGATAAATTCTCATGTTAAGTTTGAAGTGAATCTATACCCGTCGATAGATAGCAGTTTAGCGTTTTCAAAGAGAGTTGACAGCTAATCACTGGAGAGAAATATCTTAGGAAGCATTAAATGGAAAACAGAAACAAGAAAAAATGTCATACAGTATTATTATGAAGCCATTCTCTTAGCAAATGATTTGACAATTTAGAGAAGAAAGGGCTCTGGGATTTATTATGAATTATACTAAACTGATAACTAAGTTGAATGAAAAAAAGAAGGCTACGAATTTGGGGCAAGCCATTCTGAAATGTTCCAATTGAAACTAAAATCAATGTGATCCAAAAGGGGTCTCTCCCACCTTGACATTTAGTAAAACAGCCCCTTCAGGGTTTTGTTGCCATGCCAATAATAAATCAGGGAATACCTTATTCTGAAAGACTGGAAAGCAACGAACAAAAGAAGACCCACCAATAATATGCTTATTGTTTGAAACAAGTGTCATGGGTTGGATAGGACCTTGGTTATCTTCAAATACTTATCTGGATCTTTTTGTTTGCTGTTGTCAATTGTCTAAAGATTAAAAACACATTCCTCATTCCCTTAAATTTTAGTTACACTGTTGAACATAGATCATGGTGGTGGTAGATACATACACTAATTTATCCATTAATTGTGTAATTTCAATTGTTACAAAACGAAAAGAGGCACATGGGTTCCTTGGTGACCTGGCCTCAGGGAAGTGGGGCTCTTCAACCTCACCTGAGTGCATCTGCTGGGCATGACTTAGATTTGTTCCAAAGGGGTAGAGTGAGGCTGTTTGTGTTTAATGTGCAATGGGTGGTAAGCGTTCATCTGGGTGTGTGAACAAGGACTGTGATGTGGGATGGAGCATTATGCGTGAGTTGTAGCAGCCCCATGATGGTATGAAGTAAGCACATATGGGAATGGAAACCTGGTGCATACAGTCGCCTCTAAATGCACAAGTGCAGGCTCCAGGAAGGCGTGCAGGCCGCTTTAGGAGTTGGGCGAGATCCTGATGACAGCCGGCAAGGAAACAGGGACCTCGACGCTACAGCCACAAGGAATTAAACTCTGCCCACAACTTGATTTAATTTAGCTTGGTCTGGGAGGAAATCTAGAAGCATTTCTCATACAAGAGTTCTGGGGCCACATGGGAGATACTAACAAAGAGAATATTCAACAACTAACTAGGTGACATGCACTTGTGACATGCAACTGAAGATACCAGAAAACTAAATCTGACTGACAGTCTTCAATGTGAGTTTAGAAAGACTGAAGCTGAGGTTATTTCAATCGCATTTAGCAAATTTCCAGGGAATTTTGTTTCAAAAGGAGCCAACAAACCAAATACTCTCTCTTGATTAAAACTAATAAAGCAAGAGCCAGTGTGGTCTCACTTTTTAAAAGACTCATAAAAGGATATGATATTGCCCAAAGAGCTTATCTGCGTACGAAGGCGTTAAAGATGTTAGTTCAGGGGAAAGGATCACTTTGAGTACCTTGATTAACAAACTCCTGGGAAAGAAGTCTTTTCTAAGGTCATGTGTATGTTTAGAAAGATCAGGAATCTTTGCCCACAAAGCAGCGCTGCGCACCGTCTACGCGTTCACGTGCTAAAACCATTTTGGTCACGTAGTTGGTAGAGTGTCATTCTGGGGGAAATGGTCAAAAGTCTTTCAAATCTGTTCTCCGAATCCCTCGAGTTCTCTTTTCCATCTTTATGGCAAGTCCTCCAGGTATTTGTGGGCACACTGGCTCGCTGTGTGTCATTTTACTGAGAAATTGATTGACAGGCTGATTGATTGATTATCCTTTGACGGAAATTTCTCCCAGAAAAGTGTTACTGCAGTTAGACATTTGTAATTGAAACCTTTTACCTCTAATTGTGGAATGAAAGGCTTTTTCCTCTTGGTATTTTCAGCCATTGGCAAGCAGGCGGAGATGCGTACCGTGCTCTAGGAAGGTGTAGAGAGGGAGAAACCCTGCAATCATACTGGCCCTATCTGATTCCCAGGCTTTAGAGTTAACTTAGACGCTGATGATTAGAGTACTTGCTCCATAATACTTTCTCCTAAGCCCTCCTACCCATCGCCTGCCAAAAAAAAATGTCCACTCCCCATTGCAGTGTGTGAGCCAGGATGACTCAATGAGGAAGCTGAAGCCTTCATCCCAACATTCTGAGATGGTGAGGAATTTAAGTCACCAAGCACTTCCTGGTCTTGAAGAATGAGTAAATCCTATAATAAGTATTCTGAAAGCCACCCTCTACTCACACTCCTTTATCTCATACTGGTAAGTCACTGGTTTGCTCTCAGATCCTCTCTTCTCCCTTTCTTTGCAAACCGTACCCTAGATTCGCTTGACTGCTGTCTTATGACTTGGTTCAAAAAAATGAGAGATACTGGCAAGAGACTGAGGATGGGAGAGAAGGAAAATGCTGAGGTATCCCTGTTCCCCATCGCATGCTCACACCCCCGCTGGTTCACACAGCATCTCCATTTCCAGCATGGAGTATCCCTTCCCCCTGCCCAGCTCTTACCAGGAAGCATCTTGGATGAATCTCATCCCACCAGGCAGCTGTGGCTCTTGGGCTCTAGGAACACCAACTCTTTCCCTGCTTTTCCACCTCTGGCTTTAGCAGCATCTGCCTTCTGTTATTAATTCCTATGTCACTTTACTATCATGTTTAGCTTTTGAGCTCTTTCAACACCATTTTTTAAGAAGCCTTTATTTTTTCTTTTTTTTCTCTTTAATATATTTTATTGATTATGCCATTACAGTTGTCCCATTCCCCCTTCATTCTCCTCCACCCTGCACATCCAGCTTCCCCACCATTCCCCACTTTATGCCCATGTGTCACAAGTTCTTTAGATTCTGTATTTCCCCTACTATTCTTGTCCTCCCCTCTATTTTCTACCTACCATCTATGCTACTTATTCTCTGTACCTTCTCCCCCCTTCTCCTCCTCCCACTCCCCTGTTGCTAACCCTCCATGTGATCTCCATTTCTATGGTTCCACTCCTGATCTAGCTGTCCTCTTAGTTTGCTTTTGTTTTAGGTGTGGTTGTTAATAACTGTGAGTTTGCTGTCCTTTCACTGTTCATATTTTTTATCTTCTTTTTCTGATGAATGGCATGGAGCAGGCTCCATTTCACAGGTAGAATTGCAACAGACACAATTTGCTTCGCTTGGGCCTCAAGTCTTGTTTTCTCACGCCTGAGGTGTTGTTAGAGTCAATATTTCGTTAATTCTTTTCTCAACGTGAAATCATTCTTTGATACCCAAGACATTTTCACTGCGCTTACTGTACTATTTTTATCTCAGGAGCTGAAAGCCATCTTCATCAGTAACAGTGGTATTAATAAACTTATCAGCCATCTTAAAGAAGTTGACATCCGTAAGAGTTGCTGGATAATTATAAAGCATTATTTAAATATTTGTCAATGACTAGTATCATTTTAATGAAGACTAGATTATTATGCTTTATTTAAACAAAAGGACCCATAATAGATTCATCTGAGTAATAACAATTGCTTTGAAACATTAAACACTTTAATTGTGCCAATCATTTTGGTAGTCACTACTTTTACAATATTCAGAACAGACCTGGTAATAAGATAACATTATCAGGCTTCCTATTTTAAAGATATTGATAAAGATAAATGAAGAACTTGCTGGAGGCACAGTGACAGTGACAAACACAGGGCGAGAAACTGATTTCCCGGTTCCAGGCCAAATTTCTGTCCAAACCCCATTGCTACTCCCCCGCAAGAAGCACGTATTGTAAGAAGAGTCTGGAAAACACAGATGGTGTGCTACTCGGAGGGGGGATGAGCTAACTTTGGATTCAGGAGGCTCTTAGAGATGCAACTCCATTGAAAAGTGTCATCCGAGGCTACACGTCACGCCGGACTGGATAAGATCAGGTCCCACAACCGGCAGCCTGCCGCCACCTTCCACTCACTGAAACAAAGGCCTTCTGCCCGCCCTGCCTGCAGTCGGAGTGAACGGAACCACCACGATGTTTTCATAAATGCAGATGAACTTTCAATCTCACCATGACTATGATGGTGCAAGATGACTGGCTGTATGGGATTTACAACCAAGGACAGCTGTATTCGACATTCGGGGCTGTATGATATCAAGTCAAATTTGCTAAAATTGGGATACACAGGAGGTGAAAGATAATAAAGTACTGATTAAATACATATGAGGTAAATTAAGATCAACATTAAGATCAGCATTTGGAAGATACAAATATGAAAATCCTATTGTTGAAGGAGACCAGTAACATATTTGTTACATTTTTATTTAAAAAGTGATTTTTACAACTGATCTAATACATACTTCATAGGGACCCAGTGAGGAAAAAAGGCAAGTATTAATTACCCCATTTTACTCTTGTGAAAATGTCTGAATCCTAAAGAAGATCCTGTGACTCACCAAAGGTAGCACAGTTAATGAATGAACGGTGAAGCTGGCATTTAATGGCCGATGTCACATTCAGTACTCAGAAGCCTCTAGGTTACATTATCTCTCAAGGAAGGCGGGCTTGAGAAGTGGTTTGTGCATGAAAATAGAATAAAAGGAAAGTAAACTAAGGAGAAAGAGGAGAACAAGAGGGAGGGGGTGGAAGTGATTATGAAAGTACATTGGAACAAACTGTTAAAGAGGGAGCTCTCAAACACGCAGGAGAACAGGTATTCGGTGAAGAGCACTGGGCCCAGGAATCGTGGGATTGCGAAGAAATATCCTGGGGTGGGGGGGTGGTGGTCAGAAACGAAGTGAGAAAGTGATCATTACTGAGTGTTAGTACTGCAGGGCATTCCGAAGTTGAAGGAAAATCCTCCAGGGACATATCATCTTCCTCTTTCTCTGACAACCCAACCCACCGAACTGCACACAGTGGAAGAACAGAGCCTAAGCTTTTCTTCTTTGCTGTGAACTGTGACGCTAGCACTATGATTTGTGTGCAGTGGACATTTAGCAAATGCTTAGAGAATTAAGTTAATGATTCCAACTCACATTAATCCTATTATCTAACTAAGCTCATGCTTTTCATGTTTCAAAACTTTTTATATTAGTATTATCTTACACACTAACTTCCCACACCTAAGTCTTATTCTCCAAAATGTTTATAAAAAGATTTAGACCTCGATTTACTACCCCTGTGCATAAAGTAGTAGGCAGATCTGTCCGGAAAAAGTCCAGCCATTGTTAATACAATGAGAATGGTTTGTGTGATATCGATGTAACCTGGCAGCAGCTAAGGAGAGTGGACTGGAATGCACATGTGTGAACAATGATGACTTCACTGTACTAGTCAGTGGGGGTGGTAGACACCACTGAGTGAGCATGTGTACTGTGTGGATATCTTGTTCAAAATTACTGAACGAGTAGAGCAACAAATCTGCATCAAATTTTGCATTAAGCTTGAACATTCCTCTGTGGAAACTATTTGAATGATTCAGAAGACCGAAGCTATGGGCCACTGGTGATTGGCAGCTTCATCACAACAACATGCCCGCTCATGCATCATGTCTTCTGCAGTTTTTTGGCAAAATATCAAATCACCCAGGTGACTCAGCCCCCCTGTAGCTGAGATTTGGCACCCTGCAACTTCTGGCTTTTCTCAAAATTAAAATCACCTTTGAAAAGAGAGAGATTTCAGACCATCAAAGAGATTCAGGAAAATACCATGGGGCAGCTCATCGGGATTGGGAGAACTGTGTGAGGTCCCAAGGTGCCTACTTTGAAGGGGACTGAGGCATCAGTATCCTATGTACAATGTTTCTTGTATCTTCTTCAATAAATGTCTCTATTTTTCATAGTATGTGGCTGGATACCTTCTGGACAGACCTGGTATATAGTCACTAAGAGTAAATACAATGTTTTTTAAAAAGTCAGTTGAAACATTTTGTTTTTTCTGATGTTTAATTTATCATAGTAAAAGTATTGGTAAAAAGTAATAGCAGATTTGAGTTTGAGAAAAATAACAAACAACTAAGAATTGAAAAAATTCCCAGGTAACAAATTCTTTTTATAGTAGTGGTATCTAAGCTCATTTTCATTTATAACATTTCTATCATGATAAGTCACTGAATTCTCAACTCAGAATTAAAAAGTCTATCTTGGTTGACCATCAAAAATATTTTCTCTAACTTTCCGTACTGACTGTATCAATTTAAACTCTGAATAACACCAAGATAAGAGCTCTTATAATGTTACTATTTTTTATCAGCCAACAATGGTTCCAAATACACTCCCCACACCCTCCCTACACTTCATCATGTAATTAACACTTCATTGGCTCTGCCAATGGTATATCACCATGGCCATCCATAAAATCATTCTCTGAATAAAGCTCAGGGGATTTTCGTTTGAAAGCCCTTGTTTCTTGACTTAAGAACAGAGGAAACATTGACTAGGCTTTGAATGGCCTGATTTAGAGAGGTGTTCCCTGCTGAAGGCAGCTCTCTTTAAGCAACTTCCTCAGTGTCTCCATGCAAAGAAACGAAACAGGACAACCAATTACACTGAGCATATTATTTTAGTGCATGAAACTCCTCTCTTATACTTCCTTCTAGAACAAATGAATCTGCCAACACCCTAATGCCTTGGTAGCCATATGATCTTCCTGGCAAGGCAGGCACCTGAGCAAAGAACCATCAAACCATAAGAGGTCAAAGGCACATCAATGTGGTCAAGCCAGAGAGATGAATTAGATCAAAAAGACTCTATCTCTTAGAATTCGAGCTAATATCTTTCTCCTCAATGTGTGGGTTGACAATAACCAGCATTAACATCACCTGTGGACTTGTTAGAAACACCAAACAGGCCTTACTCCGGACCAGGGGCATCGAACTCATTTTTACCAGGGGCCACATCAGCAGGAACATAGTGGAGGGCAAGGCATAATGCTTGCCACACAGTGGTAACTCAATCAATTCAAAAATAGCTCAATAGATGGAAGAGAAGGAGGGAAGAAGAAAGGCATAAGGATGTAGGCACAAACTCTTTGGTTATCAGAAAGAGAATATAGAAAGAATTGGGATATCAGACTAGTTCTTTGTTGACTATGATTGCTCATAAGATAATTACTTATTCTACTGTATAGACTGATAAATTTTTCTCAGATGTATACAACAGAGTAGGTAAAGAACAAATGGAAGATAAAGAAGGACACAGGGAAAAGAAGTCACGGCTGAGCAAGGGAGTGAGAGGGGAAACAAGGGGAGGCAAGGGGAGTGGGTACCGGGCAGGAAGGGGCAGGCAGGAGGGGTAAGGACAGAAGGCAGAGTGGGTCTGGGGGTAGAGAGGAGGAGCAGGGAGAAAAGTGGTTGAGGAGGAACACTGATTTCAGTCTGAATAATAATCACTTAGCTATGTTTATCTGATGAACAGCAGGGTCTCCCCAAGGACCCCAAGCTCAGGAAGAGCAGGACCGAGGTCAGCTGTGCTCTCTGCTGTGCCCAGCCCAGGCTCAGTCCCCAGGGCAGTGCTTTTCAAACTACGTAATGACAAGTTGGGTCTTTTTATTTTCAATCTGGCATGGACAAATAGTTTATAAAATTTAAAAAAAGGAATATGACATATAAACCCACTTACTTATTATTAAACTCTACAGGGGTAAAATTGTTCTGTTCCCAATTCTGTATTTATGTCATCACTGACCAGTGGCTCTTCAGGACCAACACTGGTCCACTAACTGTTCCTTGAAGAGCCTGACCAGGTACCAGAAACTCATTAAAATTTTGTAAAATATCTAAACAGCGTAGACAACAGAATATTAAAAGTTCAGCAATATATTACAGCATTCTTTTTCTGGAACTTGATCTATTTTCCCCCCATTTTCTTGCCACCACAACTCTAAGAAGATACCCGGGGGGTGTGAACATAACCCCTACTTTTAAATGTCCATATTGAGGACAAAGGACAGGCAGGCTGGTCACTGACAGTCCCTCATGGAGTGACAGAGTAGAGGACTCAGTTCTCTTGCCTCCCTGTCCACTGAATCTTTTCGTAGGCCTCAGTGGCCCCTTTTTTCTGCAATTAACTTGGACGCACAGCATTAATTAGTGAGCTGTAAGCACTTTTCACTTTTGGCTAGCAGAATCTCTCATTTATACATTTCAGCTCCGCTACTTTTCAATTTGGCTTAGCCTCTATTTTTGTAACCATAATGTTAAGATACATGTGTAAGTAGCACTCCAGCAGAGATCCTGCCTCAATTAATCAACTGTTTCCCAAGAGATAAGTATGTGGTTAGTCCCATTCCACTTTTCAATAGTCTGTAAATTGTCTTTTGCAGTAAAAGCCACTATAAATCAGCTACTATAAAAATAATATAAAAGCCAACTATAGCAAATCATTAGCAAAATGTTCTTTCCAATGATTGGTTCAAGATACTGATATAAATGAAACCTATATTTGAAATCTTGGTGCCTTATTTTAAGGATATCTATTGAACTAACGATCTTGTGTAAAAACAATACATATGCTAAACTGTTCATGGAAATTACCTATTGGGAGTTCAGTAGACTGGGAGTAGAGACTATGGAACCTTTTTTTTAATCTTTATACATTTCTGTACTTTTGGACATTTTTCTCATGAATACATATTTAAACGAATATGGAATATTTTATTAATATTGTATTGCTGAGAGAAGCAATTCCAGTAAGTCTAAAGATACTCATGTATATTTTAAAATAAATGTGTAATATTTATTACTTTATCCATTAAACTTTAAAATAAAACAACATGCAAAGCGATGAGGAAACTACAGTGGAAAGGGACTAAGGTTCTCGGGGAAATAGGTACAATACCGAAGTCCATGTGCGCCCACATCCCTGTGGTCCATCTCCTTGTATTTCTAACTCAGGTTTCACAGGGTGGGAAAACAGGAAAAGGAACCATGGGAAACGCACGCTGGTGACAGTGATGGAACCTGGAATTCTGGGTAAACCTATGCCAAAGTTGTTCACAGAAGCTTGGTCAGAAGTATATTTCATATTTTAACTATGCTACTGAAACTTCTCCTCGTCATTGTAAACTTGGTAAGAGATCCCTTGGTCACTCAAATGTTAGAGGCAGGTGCGGAGAACATGTTAGGTTGGCAGGGGTCACGTCCCAGCACAGCTGATTTCCTCTGAAAAAAAACGCTCTAAGGCAGAGAAAGCATGATGCAAATACCCGCCAGACTGTAAAACTACTTTTCTTTCACAGGTCCAATAGCACAATTTGCTTCTAATTGAAGTTCTCTAAAACCTAAAGGTTTAAAATATTCCAACAGAGGAGTTACTAACAACGCATGCCAGTTCCAGCACTGCTATACCTCTGGACCAAATCCCAACTTTGGTGTACATTCTAGGAGAGGACAGGCCGCTAGGAAAACGAAGTTTCAGGGTCAAGAGGAAACAATGCTAAGTTAACAGGTTAAACTTCCAAGCTCTGAGGAAACTTTAAGGGAACTTGAGAACAGTATGGTGAGGATTTATAGCAACAACAACAAAAAAGAGTAGGAAATAAAAAAAACACATTCTTGAGCTTCTTTCCCCCACTCCCCACTGTGAAGAAGGGCAACCAGAGGAAAGACCTAAAGGCAAAGAGGATCCCTGACAGCTTCTACCGGCAGGTATTAAGAGAATTGCATGTCTCCTTCCAGATACGGGTAATAGTCATCCCCTGGGAACTTATTAGTGCAAGGGAAAAAAAACCCTTCAGTTTCAACCTTAAATTTCCTACTCGCTTAAAGCAATTTCTGGAGACAGGATACACATGTGCAGTATTTGCTACTAAAGTAATGGGTTCTGGAATTTTCTAAGTGTCTAAACTTCTTTCTAAGCATTACAGAAGCGTTATATGTGATTTTTTCTTTCCTTTTAACTTTTAACTAATTGGGGCAACCATTATCGGACAAGGTTAGAAGGCATAGGCAGCATCAATCAAAATTAATTTCTTATTCTCCTTTTAAAAACTACCTTAGGTTTGATTAACAAATTATTGTACTGGCCACATTGTAATGTGGATTGCTGTTCTTAATATTTATGATGCAGGGCTAACCTTCAATGAAAAGTATGAGATAAAGTAATAGCCTTCAAAGAGTTTCCTGTTGCGTAGAGTTTCGCACAAGATTCACAAGTATAGTCTTGGGCAGCAAAATAAAATTATACACAGAGGTGCTCTCAGGACCAAACAGTGGGAAAAAAAAACTTTTTCTATAGGATACAAAGTCTGAATAAATAGCCTTCTGTATGTTTTGAGGCTTTGACTCAGATATATTGGCCCAGTGGCTCCATTGAGGATCTGATTATAAATATTGCTCTTTCCTTCCCTGGCTCTAATTTTCCTGCCTTTACAGTCAGTGAAACCTCCGAATGCAGGCTGTGTACAGAAAGAAGCCTATTTCCAGCCAGTCATGGTAACCTCACTTTAAAAAATGAGTTAACTTTCAAAACATTCCTCCCAACAAGCCCCTTTCTCTCTGTCAGTAAAAAAGGAAAAAGAAGAAATCGGGGCCCTGGCTGGTGTAGCTCAGTGGATTGAGTGTGGGCCTGCGAACCACAGGATCACGGTTCGATTCCCAGTCAGGGCACATGCCTGGGTTGCAGACCAGTTCCCAGCAGGGGACTCATGAGAGGCAACCATACATTGATATTTCTCTCCTTCTCTCCTTCCCTTCCCCTCTAAAGATAAATAAATAAATCTTTTAAAAAAAGAAGAAATTTGGTCTAAAAGCTAACGGTGATTTCTAAAGTCTAGGACAATGTGTCTGCTATTTTCCTGTCCCAACTGTTAGGCACCCCATGGATTCACCTGGAAGGTCAGATGTTGGGAGAGTAATCTGTGGGTCTTTAATTAATTACTGCCCAAACTTTTAGACAAAATGAAGGAGAGGTAGCCTGTATATTCACAGACTGTTTAGGAAATAATCCCCCCTCCCACAAAAAAGAAAGATAAAAGGAAAGAAAACCTGAACAGTAATTAAGACTTAACTTGGTCTATGAGTGATTGTACGGGGCTGCTATCTTTAATGAGGCACCTAGGACAGAGCAAGCTTCTTTGTATTTCTTAGCTCCTTCAATTCCCAACAGAATTCCACAAAATCGTTTTTATACAGAAGAATTGTGTCCCAATTCTCTAAGGAAAAATTGTACCTGCAAAGGCCTTCCTAAATGGCCACCCCCACGATGTTGCCCCACTGTCCTTTCTGCCAGTACTGAATCTCGTGCCAACCTCTGTTACAGAGATTTTCTTATCTGTGCAATAGGCAGAATAACATCATGGTGAAGAGAATGAATGAGTTTTGCTGTCAGACAACCATAGATTCAAACTTGGTTCTGTCACAAGCTGAGTGGTGTAGGCCTAAACTTAGTTTCCTCATTGGAACAAGAAGTTCAGGTATTCACATTATAGGGCAATTGATAAAACTGAATGAGTTAATGTCTGCAAAGCATCCAGCCCCACACCTGGTTCATATCAAGGATGGGTTTTATATTCTCTCTGAGCGGAGAGGCAGCCTCTGGTTTCTTCATTTTCTGCTGTGTGCCCATGGAGAGGCAGGCCCAGAGTAAGGGGCGTTCCATGCTTGTTGAATGAATGATGAGTGGATGCATGAATGGATGGATGAATAATCTTTTGAATCTTAGGGCAGAATTATTTCTGTTGAAGCTCCAATCATCTTCATGATTTCCCTCTTCCCGGAATAGAATTTGTTTCTGTGATAGTAAGTGGCTGCTGTCATTTATTAAGCACCCAGTGCTGTACACATTTTTTTTAAATGTTAGTTATTTCTTTTCACTCCTAGAGCAATTCTGTGATATAGTTATTATACAGAAAAATTAGTCCAGACTGTGTCTAATGCCCTGCTTATTTATAACAAAGGGCATATATATACCTAGACACCCAAGGCAAGAACAAAAAAGTGATTGTTTCCTTATCATTACCTCTCCATGTAACATCCAAAAATGAGTTTCCAAAATGCCTCACTTAAGAAATGAGAATATGAGATGCAGAGTGAGCTGAAGCAATCCTCTGCTCTTAGATTTATGGCTTTTAAAACATTCCTTGACCTTCCTAAGCATCAATATTCTCATTCCCAAAATGGGGACAAAATATTAATTAAATGGG
The DNA here is from genome assembly GCF_014824575.4 of Sturnira hondurensis. Classification (NCBI taxonomy): domain Eukaryota; kingdom Metazoa; phylum Chordata; class Mammalia; order Chiroptera; family Phyllostomidae; genus Sturnira; species Sturnira hondurensis. Next base: position 12,034,083 of record NW_028074503.1, read on the forward strand.
CCTGGCAGTACTGTGATAATTAAATGAGATACTGTGGATAAAAAGGCACACTATGGAAGAATAAAATGATAAATTTTCTTCGAGGAGAGAGGCAGCTGCGTCCCCACAATCCCCTCTTTAGGGGGTCTTTTTGAAGGCATATGTGTGTGAAAAGAGGAGCAACCCTTTGCTTTGTAATGCTGGATTAGAATTTCTGACCCCTTCAAACTCCAAACGCATGCCTCCAGATTAGCTCAGAGCTTTCTCTCCCAAGATAAATAGGAGGTAGTCACAGGTGCATCTATTTATCTCTCAAGAAGACAGAGAACTTGGAATTGCTCTTTATTCTACTTTACTGTATAATTACGTGTGAAATTCCATCCAGACTTTGTAGTCCCTTTCATGACACCTTATATCCTCACGCTACAGTAAATTGTGTTTTCTTTCTTTCTTCTGTATAGGCATGGAGGACTGGTCTTATTTTGGATTGTTTTATTTCTCCAACTGTTATAAACTATAAAAGGCCAAACGTGTTAGTTGCTGAGGTTGTTATTGTAATTATGATAATTATCATTTCAGGATTACACAGATATAAAATTATGCCAGTTCTCCACATTAAAAAAAGAGAATACTTCTGACCCTAGCTAATAGGGTAGGTCCTGAAAAAATGGTTTTCTCAAAAATTCTGGTGAATATGTGTTTTTTTTCCTATGTATTCATTTTGTTATATATTGATGCCAAGAGCAGAGCACAAAAGTTCTCTGGCTAAAAATTATTAAACTTAAAAACATTATTGAATTTTAGAATTGTCAGACTCCAATAATAAAAGATAAACATTTTTGTTCATACTAGAAAGTTGTACTTCAACAGAACAAAATTTATGTCAAGTTTTCACACACTGTAACTGCTATACATAAATATTAATGAGGAAAAAATAGAGCAGGAGAACAAACCCTAAAGATGCTATGAAATTTCATGCAATCATGTGACCTAAAATAAACTACATTATAAGTATCATTACCCATTATAATTAAATACAGTATTTGGTTTTTAAGGTTTAGAGATCAAACAGGATGTCTGAAATAAATTTTATTACTGTCTCCACCACCATCCCTGCTTTCCCCACAAACCCCCACTTCCTAGTGAGCTCCCTGTGTCTAGTAATGTCCTCATAGGTTTCCAGGGTTGAAGGTTTTTTTGATACTACCCAATCATCAGCCAAGTTTACACTCTGTGTTTGATTTATCATACTGCTTACCACAAGAAATGTTCTTTTGAATTTTTTACCTACAGTTTACATTCAATATTATTTTGTATTAGTTTCAGGTGTACAGCATTGATTGTTCTATCAATCATTTCCACCGGACTATGTGTTTTTAGGAATGCCTAAACTTTAGCATTTTGCATCTGTCCTGTCACTTGGCAGAGATCAAATAAGCCTTGGTTGACTTAATTAATATAAGAAATCCCACAGATTATATGTCTGTGACTTTTTCTCATCTGGTCTGTAGTTTTAATTCTCAGTGCTTCTCTGCTAATTTAGGCTCTCAGTCCTAATTACTTCCCCTATTGCCCAGCTCAGCTCTTCATTGCACCCCACATTTGTAGGATATATCTCCACAAAGCACGGCTCCTATTTCTTAGTCCTATTCTCAGATGCTCACTGGCCCCCATCTGCCTTCAAAATTATATGTCATCAGAAGTATACAGTCCAGACTGACATTCTGGTCTTTCTAAAACCTAATTTAAACAACTGCTCTCTGAAATCTACCTCACACACCATGCTACCTGTTTGCTCACATGCAACCCTAAGAAAACAGATAAACTGAGCATCTTACATGTTTGTCCAGAGACATAAAGTTAAACTTTGAAAATATAAAGAGAGGATTTTTACATCAGCATAAACCCCAAAATTTAAAAATGATAAGAGGAATCAGTGCTATATTACAGTGTTTTGGAGTGGCCTTTCTAACCTGAGAGCATGTCACAGAATTGAATCTTACATAATAATCAAATTGAACCTTAATTTGATTTTTAAAGGTGTCAATATTTGATTAAATACAAAGTGTCCATATTGCAGCATTACCTCTTATGCTGAAGATTTCTATTATAAACACGTACTACATATACACGTCAACCGTCAACAATACTGGGTAGTTTTCGAAGCTAGCCTCAGTTTACATGAAACTTGACCATTATGCAATCATGTGTTTGTTAATGGGTCTTACACCAGTTTGTTTGTTGAGTGTTCCCTAAAGTTTATATTGTGGTTTTCTGGTGCCATTGTTTCCTCTTTCTTTTTCTGTTCTCTGGTTTCATGTTCAAAATCTCCAACCATTTCCAGATCACCAGCTACCCCAGAGCTTTCAGAAGACCCTTATATCCTGAAGATTTTTCATCTTAAGTGGACTTTTGCACCTTCCCATTAATATTTCAAACCTCGAGACTGGGTCAAGAATGGAGAGAGTTGTTCTTTCAAAGATTCCTGAAGGGATACCTCTCCTGGAATAATTAGGCTTGGAGGATAACCTGCTTCTCTCCAAGCAAGACCTGGACTGGGCAGTCAAGGCCCAAATTAATCTTGACCCCGAGAGATAACACATCTCCACCAGACTTCAACTTAAAGCATTTGACAATAACTCACTACTTTATTTCTAAATAAGAAATAAGTACATAAGACGGAAACTGGAATATTCTAAGGGATATAACCATTTTTTAAAATGGTTAAGAATGGTTAACTGATTAAGAATACCTCTAGAAAAACTTTGGTTAAGACAGTGAATGGGCAGAAATCTCTGACTTACTTTTCTATTCAATTATTATTTCGTTATTTTTACATACTACCTTATTCTGTTTTCTCAGTAAGTGGTGCCCAGTTTTTCTTCACCATCCTTCTTTCCCAGTTCTATTTTATTAATTTTGAACTTAGCATCATATAGTGAACCCTACATTTCTCTCTTTTTAGCATGAGGTCATCAATTTCTTCATTTTTGTCCAAAGTCTATGAAGAAATATGTTAGTCTAGTTTATTTTCTGCAGGGAAGGGAAGAGGATTAGGGAGAAACAGCAGATTTGCTCTCTTTGTGATTTTTTTTAGGGTCTTCTCCTGAACTGTTCATAGAAATCACCGAAAAGAGGTTGTGAGAATAATTAGCAATCATTTACTGAAAGGGGCTCCTGACTTCCTGCTTTGTCTCCATTTTCTTAAGAGTATCGGCTTCTGCACAGTTACAGCCTGCACGCTATTAAAGCCAAGTATGACCCTCATGGTTTTGGTGTATTTCCCTGCATACAAAGAGAATAATTTTATGTAGTCTTTTCACACGATTCAAGTCTAAGGCCTGCGGTCTATTCTGGCATTAAGTTTCAGAGATCAGGAACGTATGTGTGATCTGTACTCTGTTTGTATAGCAACACCCAAATCTCTCCCATTCTTATAAAGCAGCCCACTTCAAATGACAATTAAATCTTTTTATGACAATGGCTATATTTAGCAAAACTGTGATATTAATTGCAGTGTGGTAGTACACTAGGAGCCTAGGATTTGATATGTGAGAAACAGAACCCAATTCCTTAATACACATTATAAATATATGGTCATGATCAAAACAATTTAAAAATATAATAAACAAATTTTCACTATATTTTATATTGAAAAAATATACTTTCATAATAATACACAGTGATAGTCAAAACACACAGTGTACATATTAGAAATACAGTATATACAAATCTACATATTCCTGATTTTTTTTAATTTTTAGATGTGGATTAAAGTATACTTGGAAGTAATTAAGTTTTTGAAAGACCACGCATCTCCACTGTAGCTATCAATATCAAACATTTCAAATCCATGACAAGGTTTCCCAGCTCTTAAGCTAAAATACAATGAATACTTAGTAACTATTGAAAGAATTGCTCAAATACAAACCAAGGGGAAAAACTAAATAAACCCACATAGACTCCCCTCACCCCAGAACAAAATCCATTTGTGACAAGCAGTAGAAAATCTTGAAAGATTTACACATTGCATTGCATTATGCTGGCCAGTTGAAGAGCAGCACTAAATAGAAGAGCCAAATAAATTAATCTTCCCCAAAGAATACCTTTTTATCATGTTACAACTACCTTAAAATAACTATACCACTTGTATGCTTCTAAAAGGATTTTGAAGAAAATGTCTACGTAAATGAAAAAGAACAGTTGTAATCCTTAACACAAAATCCCCTCACTTTTGGTGTTGGGAAAAAAAAAACCCACACCTTCTTAGACATATAGCTAGATTTTTTTCATGAGTCTTTTTCTCTCTCTATGGAATTTTAAATTTAAAAGCACAAAAAGCTAAGGTCAAGAAATGAAGTGCCAGAAGCATATTAATACTTTTTGTTGCTTATCTAATTTTGACATGCTCCCAGGATTTCAGATGGGTGTTTCAAAAGTATCTAACATTTTTCCTCAAGTTTCTCTGTGGTCAACCCTTTAAAAACCACCTAAACTAGGAAAACATTGGTAATCTGATCCGAGTCCCCTGCAGTCATCCTACTGATGCACGGGACAGTCTTCAACAAGACTTAGACAAACCTCATTCATCAATATGCTACTCTGGAGTAACTGACACTTACTGTGAATTCTGCTCTTCAACTTAAATACCAGTGTCTGTGGCAGGCCAATTCTATCATTGCAGAGACAGCATCCCTCAGGCGAGGTCCAACCTTTCTCTCCAAGTGCACCCAGGGATTAGTCTGACTTCCCCTAAATTCTCTCCTTTGCACAGTAAGAGCTAATCTTTCCTGTATGAAGCAGGAGATGGTGTTGCTATGACAACAGAGCACATTCTAGCAGTGGGACTACAGAGATGAGCCTTCAAAGACTCAGGGAAACATGCACTCAGTTTTCCTCCAGGGTGATGGGCTCCTTCCTTTAGGATTTAATCCCCCCACAAGTTTACTGGCAGACTGGACTGTTGATTTTCTATGCATTCTGCTACAGGGAGATCACTGGGGAAGAACATGGCTGGAAGATCACAGAATTATTTCATAACAGTGCCCTTCTCGGTCATATGAAATTTCCAGTTGTAAATGCTCTGCATAGCTGTTGAAAAACGCTACCCTCATTTAAATTGAAAGCATTCTGCTTACTCTAAGTTTTTCTAAAATGATATTAATGAGTGAAGACAGCATTATCCAAGGGAAAGCTCCATCTTTTTGTTTGTTTGTGTGTATATCATCACGACTGCATCAACCTGAAGGTTAGACACACGCGCGCGCACACACACACACATCCATTTTCCCTCTCCAGCATCAAAGTCTGGAGCCTTGAGGCTGGGGTGGGGGAGGGGATATGCTAACAAAAGCAAATCCTTGCAGCCACATTTTGCATACATATATTAGCTCAAGAATAATCACAATAGGTGTTAATCATTTAGAAAAATAATCATCAGTGGAATTTAAGTGCCCATGTAACAGCAGAGGAGATCTGTGTCAGGGCATATTGTAAGAGGGCAGGTTAAGAATATTATTTGCAAATAACAGCAGTTACAGTTTTTTTGAAAATTATTAACATATATTGTTACATATTTGAAATAGTTAATAATGCATTTGTTTTCTTTTTAATTTTTTAATTACATTTATTGAGGTGACAATGGTTAATACAGGTTTTATACATTTTAATAGTCCCAGCTGGGTACTATTTTCAACATTCATTTTTCTTCAGAAACATTCCTGTGAATTCAACACATCCATCTCTTTCATTGGAAGGAAAGGACATGAGGCCAGAAGAGTTTTCTTCTCTCAGCAGCAGAGGTTGAGTTTATCACACCACCTTGAAAAAGGTTTCCACTCAGGAAGTTCTCCAAACTGTCCTTTTTACTCCTGGATTTCCCTGCCATCCTTCCACCCCTCAATTCACTATGTCTGAGGCACTCTTATTACACACTGCCCTTCCCCCACATGAGGTTGTAGTTGCTCTCCTTTGTGGCTGAAGCAACGTCATTGGCATCTGCATCTACCATGGGTCTTCTAAACCGTCTTTAGTTACTACTTGCTTATTACCCAAATGTGTGTGAGAAGACTTAAGAAGTTAACTAGAATGTCAATATTGCAAACAATAGGTATATTTACACTTCGTAATAAATACAAAGTGGACAAGGCATTTTAAAACTCATTTATATTTATTTGTATGGTTAATTTCTTTCATAGTAAAAAAAAAATGATACTACATTTGTGTAATATGTGCCTTGGCAAATAGCTCCAGGGCACAAAAGTACTCACCTCATAGGTATAGGCAGAACATTTTCTCCTCATGAGCCCTATTCCTGCAGCTTTTTCTTAAGATACAGTCTCATAATTCAAAAAGTTACAGCAATGGCTTTCATTATGTTCATTATTATCTAATTAGTAAAAGGCTTTTTTTTTTCGTTTTTCACTCTCATCTTCAGGAAAACTGGATACATGCCAAAACACGTAAACAACATATGGTTTACTTTCAAAATCAACCAACCAGAATTACTTATTCCTGATGAACCTCTTAGCTAAAAAAAATTGTTAAAAAATAATTTCCTGCTGTAATAACTAATGTCTACCATCTGCTAATCCTTCAGGACTAACTACCTGGAGATCAGTCACATTATATATTTTCCAGCTTCCTTCCTCCCCAAAAGATAATATTATTTATTTTTTAAAAGTTTTTAAGTAGGTCATGCTGAGAGTGTCACAACTTAGATTTAATTTCTGAACGTGATTTATAACCAACTAAGATAATATAAATGTGAGAAATCAATGCTATTAGAAATGTATGGGTTTTGTAATTATATTTCATGTGTTGATCTCATGAGAACTAATTTTTCGACATGGTAATCAGTATAATTGTTAAACTACAATAATATGTTTGTCTTGGGAGGAACAGAGGCAGAGAAAGTAGGGGGAGAGCATTTTTCTCAAAACCAGTTTTGAAGCTGAACCCCAAAGAAAGAGACTAAGAGAGGCCCTGGGCCCATGGCAAGGGGGACCAAGGGCGGGTCAAGAGCCATCTTTCTAGAAGCCCGCGTTTTGTAGAAAGCTTTAGGTATAGTCTGTAGACTTTACCTGGACACTGGGCACAGACAAACTGCATTACTAATCTTACCGTGCCTCAGCCTCCTCACTTTCAAAAGGGGGAAGGATTTATAGGAACTAGTATAAAGGACACATGGACAACAACTAGGGGGGGTGGAAGTGGGAGGGAGGTGGGGAGCACTGTAGGGGTGGACTGGGATGGGAGTAAAAGACAGAAAACTGTACTTGAACAACAGTTAAAAACATAAACAGGTAAGAAAAAAATGGGGAAACTAGTAGTGCTAATCTTATGGAAATTTTGTAACGATTCTAAGAGTAAACATATCTGAAGATCTCATAACAGTGCCTGGTGCCCAGCATATGGAAAATGCTATGCAAATGTTAGGCATTATTTAGGATTTTGAAGACAGACACTAAATATTACACATCTTGGTTTCCACTGTTCCAGACACAATGTCTGCTATAGGATTTGTACTCAATAACTATACAAAAGTATTTTTCATGCCATCTATGTGATTTTAATATCTAATAAAGTGACTATATAATACCTAAGTATTTTATATGTAGCAGAAGTATAAATCTCTATAAAATCAATCATTACAGGTTTATAACATTCAATAAATAAATATACATTCAAAGAATGAAGTAAATTTTAAACATGTAGCTTTCTGGTGCATTAATTCTATTTAAAGAATGGCATTCTGAACAACAGCTACTCACTAAATTAGTGGGCTCTTCCCATATGAATGACATAATCTCCTTTTATCTTAGAGGAGAAGGGGTTATACTTATTATAAAACAGCACCCACTTTAAGGTGCTGGGATACTAAGTATCAGACCACTTTAGATCACGGCCCCTACCTCCAGTAACTTCACAGTCTAATGAAGGAAGCAGACATTCATCCCACACACCCCCTGCACGCCAGAAACGGCCTGAGGTGCTGGGGATGCAACAGTGAGGCAAACCGAGAGAAATGCCATTTCTCAAGAAGCTCGCCTTGCGTGTGTATGTGTGTGCGGGTGTTTGTGTGGGGGCAGAAAGTGTGAGTATGTAAGTAGAGTGCAACTGCTTGAGATGAAAATAAAGCCAGAGGAGTGGAAATAGGTAGAATGGTTTAATTTTAAAAAGATACATGTATACAAGGACTGTCCAGAAAAAGTCCAGCCATTGTTAATATAGCGAGAATGATTTGTGCGACATCCATGTAAATCGGCATCTAAGGGGAGTGGACTGAAATGCACATGCGTGAACAATGATGACTTCACTGTACTAGTCAGTGAGGGTGGCAGACACTGCTGAGTGAGCATGAGCACTGCGTGGCCGTCACATTCAAAATGACTGAGCAGGTGGAGTGGCAAATCTGTATCAAATTTTGCATTAAGCTTGAACAGTCCTCCATGGAAGTGATCTGGATGATTCAGAGGCTGCAACTGTGGGCAACGGGTGATCGGCAGCTTCATCACAATGTGCCCACTCGTGCATCATGTCTTCTGTAGAGTTTTTTTGGCAAAACATCAAATCACCCAGGTGACTTGGCCCCCACTACAACCCAGATTTGGTGCACTGTGACTTCTCGCTTTTCCCAAAACTAAAATCACCTTAGAAAGGGATGAGATTTTAGACAATCAATGAGAGTCAGGAAAATATGACTGGGCAGTTGATGGTAATTGGGAGAACTGTCTGAGGCCCCAAGGTGCCTACTTTGAAGGGGACTGAGGCATCATTGTCCTATATACAATGTTTCTTGTATCCTCTTCAATAAACGTCTCTATTTTTCATAGTACAGGGATGGATACCTTCTGGACAGACCTCATATAAAAGCAAGTTGATAATGGCCATAAAAGAGCCAAAAATAAAGGACTATGAAAAGTTATGAAAGGGAATGGCTAACTCTTCCCTCAGAAGTTTGTGAAGGCTTCTTAGAGGGAGTGGTCAAATTCTAATTAAGGAATTTAAAAATATGTAGAAGTTCCTAATTGTATACTAAGTTGTGTTTTTTCACGTTATCTATAATATTTTAATATCCAATGCAACAAAGTGAATAAATAATATCTAAAACACTAAAATATGCCAAAGGAGATATATAAATATTAACTAATTATGATGGGTTTACAATATTCAAAAATATTATGGTGAATTAAAAACATATTTTTTCAACTTACTTTGACACTATTGTCTTATTTTCCTAGGATAAAAACATAATTATAACTCAATATTCTTCATACAAAAATAAATTCTGATTGTTTAAAATTCTTTAGAAATAAAGTGGTAAGTGTATATTAAGAAATGAAGATTTTTAAAAGCATAAATTTACAGGAAAACAAACTCTGAAATAATTCTGATAAATGACATGATGTGTGGTGCAGAAATCTACACATATGTGCCCACACCCACTTTAATTATTTAGGAAACAATCATTTCTTCAGCAGCAATCATCTATCAGGAATAGGAATGTAAAGAAAAATAAGACAGTGTACCTTCTAGAAGTTTATGGTCTAGCAGTAGAGACAGACAAGTACCCAAGTCTTTACCCTGCACAGTGGTAATTACTGCGATAAAATTCTGTGTAGAATGCTATGGGAGCATGGAGGAGAGAGCTCTGTCCTAGTGCGTGGAGGCAGGCATAGGAAATCGCCAAAGGAGCAGTAGGTGCAGCCATAACAGAATAGATGGAAGCAGACAATGCTACCACTGAGAATAACCAGAAAAGCTAATTTAGAAAAATGTGTGCTTCAGATCTGCTTGAAGGCACCAGACAGCTAGCAGGAAACCAGAATTGGAGAGCCCAAGATTCCAGAGAGAAGGAAATTACAGAACTATGAACCACTATTCCCTAAGCAACTTTTTCCCTCGGGGCAAATGCCTATTACAGGTGAAGAGAGACCAAGAATATCAGCATATATTGCTAACAGAGAAGGGAGTAGATCTTTTGGAAATCTCATGATGCTATTTTTTAAAAGAGATATTAGATGGAAAGAGGTTGCCAGGGTGTGAGTAGTTGAGATCCTAGAGAAAGGATGGTAGCACAGAAGTGAGATCACAGCCAAATACCGTTCCCGGGACCTTCTCCTATCTTTAATACACAATATTTATAACTTAATTTAAAATTACAAGGCATACCAAGAAACAGGACAAACAGAAAAATACTGGTTACAGAAAATAGATAATAGAGATATACAGATGATCCAGTTATTGGTGTTATCAGAAATAGATTTTAAAACAACTGTGATTATTAAGTTGAAGAGGTTAGAAGAAAAGGAATGTGAATTTCACCAGAACTGGAGCCCATAAAAGGGAGCCAAAAGGAATTCAATGATGTTAAGTGTGAGAGAATCAAAATGTGGCATTATATATATAGTTGGAGATAAAAGTATAGCATATTAGTGAGTTGGAATACAGATCAGTAGAGAATATCCTGGTGAAACATTGAATTCAATGCATGAAAAGTAGAGAAAAATGTCTGAGAAATGTACAGGAAACAGAAAAATTACAATACCTGTGATGTACTAATAAATGTTTAACAACCAATGTTCCCAAAAAGTGTGCATTATAAATTTCATTGATATAAAAGATGTGTAACAATTCATAAATAATAATACAATACAATACATTCTCTTGTAAATTTTATATAGAAAATCTATTCTCTTAGAATAATTGGTTTCCCATCAATTCTGGGGTGAAATTCAAATCCCTTAACTATAGCAAAACAAGTGTTAGAAATCATCTAGTAGATTCACAACATACATATAAATAACCTACTAAACAGGATGTGACAAAAGTAGGTTTACAGTTGTTCATATGAAAGATAATACAATAAATAGTAACACAAGAATAGCCCTGGCTGGTGTGGCTCAGTGGATTGAGCACTGGCCTGCAAACCAAAGGGCCGCTGGTTCGATTCCCAGTAAGGGCGCATGCCTGAGTTGCGGGCCAGGTCCCCAGTAGGGTGTGCTTGAGAGGCAACCACACACTGATGCTTCTCTCCCCCTCTTTCTCCCTCCCTTCCCATCTAAAAATAAGTAAATAAAATCTTTTTTAAAAAAGAATAAACTCTGTTTCATGTACTCAAAACGGTAAGCCTACCTTTGCCCCACGCTGTGCATATGCCAGGTATTTGATGTAATTTAATCCTCACTGCAGCTCTCTGACAGAACGCTGTCCTCATTCTATAAAATACCCTTGGCTCAAATCTCTTGTTTTCCTCTTCAGCCTCCTTTCTCAGTATTTACTAAAAGTGCCTGTACTCTATTCTCATACTGAATAGCTGAGTGTTCTCCAACACATCACACTTTCCTCTGACTCCATATTTTGTACAATACCTCATTCTCTCTCTCTCCCAACACGCCCCCACCCCGTCTGGCATACCCTTCTGTTCCCCACTCACTGGCTAGCTCTGACTTGCCTTGTTCTTAGAAGCCTCACCTGAGTGTCTCTAGACCGACAGATGCCTTTGGTCATCTGTTTTTCCACAGTAGGCTGTGCTCTTCGGAAGCACTGTCTCCTGGAATTATTACTCTCTGACAGTGGCCCCAGATCACCCGTTCTTCCCATAATTTTCCTTTTGTGAAATACTCTCCTCGAACCTAAGCTGGTCTGAGACTCACTCCTACCAATAGCATACAGAAGAGACCCTGCGTGAGTTCTGGACTCAACCCTGACACAGGTCTATCAGTTTGTTCTTTTGCACTTTGTTGACATCTGTTCCTACCAGGAAAAAGTCTATCTGCCGGAAAAACCACGTGGAAGAATCACGTGCAGAACTATGTGAGGAAGCCATGAGGAGAAGAGGCTGTAACACATGGAGTGAAAGAAACAGGCCCAGCTGTCCCAGTGGCCCAGTGTTTCCATGTCCCCGCAGAGCTAAGCCCCCAGCCTTCCCCCACGGGGTCATCAAGCATGGGAGTGTGCCACCTCTAATGGTCCAGGCCAACAAGACCTCAGAGGACTGCAGTCTGTCCAGCCAGCATCGGGGGAAGCAGAAATAATACCAGCTAAGCTCCATCAACTCACAAAATCAAGAGATAAATGGTCATTGTTTTCACTGATTACGCTTTGAGGGAGAGAGAACCAGAATCTGATGAGCCCAGTCTCCGAGCAGCTTGAGAGCTGGATCCAGGCCATATCCACCCTGTCCTCACAACCATCAGAACAGCACTTTGGACAAAATTGTTCTCAATAAATGTTTACTCAATTGAATTAATAAATTCAATTCTCAATTTGAATATGCAGAAAACCCCAAACTGCCCTGTTTTTAAACTTTCAATTTTGAACTAATTTTTAGTGATACTGCTTTACATAGTTGGGAACTTAAAAAAAAATGTTTACGTTTGCATGTCTCTATCCTTCTGCCCAACTTCCCCCTCAGTATTTCACGTTTTGTTTGCTTTGATCTTTCATGAAAATGCTGTACGCTCTTAATGCTGTATCTTACGGTCTCCCCCATACCACCCCCTCCCTCCCTTTAAAATATAGTTGCCAGGAGGAAAAGGGAAGGGCTTGTTTCCTGTTTGGTTTACTGATTTCTCCCAAGTGCCTACAACAATGCCTAGTAAGAGCAGATGCACAGTAATTGTTGGTTGAATTAATTCATTATTTTAGGAGGAAATGGGTATATTCATGAGCCACATTGTAGAGAAAACCAGAAACCACCAAAGGTATATATAGTTGGTTACTGAGGAGGAGGATTGCATGACCTGAGACAAGAAACCTTACTTCTCTGTGTTTGGGCAATTGCTGCACAAGAGGAATCTAGAAGGGAATGAGATGGGGAACATGGAACCCCCGAGCTGTTTGGAGTAAAGGTACGATGTAGATATAAAAAGCTATCACATTCTGCCTTGTTGTGTGATTTATTCCAAATTGCAATGGTATTTCTCAGATATTTTTTTCCTCAGAAAACAAAACTTCAAATTAACTTAGAGGAATGTGCAAGGCTCATATGCTCTAAATGGCCCAAATTTCATACCAAGATGTCTAATAAGACAAAAAAGGCTTTATATTACCACGTAGCAGTGACTTAAATGTATCATTAAGCATAAAAATATCAAAGAGTATAATTAAGAACTAGGAGTATGTACATGTATTTAGTTTAGTCATTAGTTCATAACATATATTTGGGAGATGTTTGCTGGATTAGTGTTGAATGAATAAACACTAATCTTACATATAATAATTTTAATAATAATGTTTATGATGAAGTTAATAAGCACTGTCTTAATAGTGTGCATCAAGATATGGTGAATAAGAAAAATGCAATGAACTGTTATTACCACCATTCTAATGCTGCAGACCTAGCTGTACGGAGAGAGGAGAGCACTGTTAATCCCTTACATATATTATTACAGTGGTTCTAAATGGAGACAGCTCAAGAATTCTTTGGAAGAACACCATGTGTACATACTCGATGACCTTATGGGATGGTGGCCAGGGCATTGACATGTCCCCACAAGAAGGTCGACCAATGTTCTGGCTAAACTCTCTTTCAAGGCACATACCCAGCACTGCTGGAGTTACACTATCAGGTTAATTATAAAGTTGGCTTATGGAGGACAAATTTGTTGTTTTTGTCAGCTCTACATTAGTGAAACCACACATGAATGAAGGAAAAGTAAGCCCAGCCAGTTTATTGTAACATCTAAAACTTATTTTATTCATTCATCATGTAATATTTTAAACCAATGATATTGTAAATTCAATTCTTAAATACCTGTTGTATCTCACAAGCATTTAGAAAGAGTGAACTCAGTAGATAGCAATCGCTGTTTACCATAGCTGCTGTAACTCCTCTACATATGTGATTAGGAACAAATTCTTCCTTTAATTACCAAAGAAACAAAATGTGTATTATTTAGAATAATATGTACCAAAAAAGACACTAAGTCTTTCACTACAGGACAAAAGATAAAGCAGAGATGTGGGGGGGAAAGTGAAATAAGAACAAGACTGGGTGAGGTAAGAAAAATAGGCAAAAGAAGAAAATGAGGAATTAAAATAAGAAATGGCAAATATCAAAGCCTGAAATATTAATAACATGAAGACTCATTTGAAGGAACAATAGAACAGAGCTGTAGAAGTCTCATAGAGGAGAGAGAATTAAAGAGAACAGTTAAATACTTTAAAGAAGTACAGAAATATAGCTCTTTGAAAAAATTTAAATATAAAACAAAGAGCCCTGGCTGGTGTAGCTCAGTGGATTGAGCACAGGCCTGTGAACCAAAGGATCGCGGTTCAATTCCCAGTCAGGGCGCATGCCTGGGTTGCAGGCCAGTTCCCTGCAAGCCAACTCCCAGCAGGGGATGCACGAAAGGCAACCATACATTGATGTTTCTCTCCCTCTCTCCTTCCCCTCTAAAGATGAATAAATAAATAAAATCTAAAAAAAAACCCCACACATTTAAAAATAAATAAATAAAAAACAAAGATGTATACTACTAAGAGTAGTGGATGTAATACTTCACTTGTGAATTGTGACATACTTCAATAGCATTATTGTGATATAAACTGATCATTTCATAAACTGTAGTTTATCTTCATGTGAATATTATTATCTATAATAAAAGGAAGTCAAAGTAAATAGATGAAGATCTATATCTAATTCAGGTATTGAAATTAGCATGCTTGGGCTTTAAAAGAATCATTATTAATATGTTAAACAATTTATAGTAAAAGATTGATATATTGGGTAAAGTTATAGAATATTTCAGTTGCAAATTGGAAGCTTTAAGAAAAGCATCAAATGGAAATTATGAAATTGAAGAATGCAGAGTTTGAAATTGAAGTTCACTGGGTGAGTTTAACAGGAGATTGGAGATGGATAAAGGAAGAATAGGTAAATTTAAAGCCAAATGAAAAAACATTAACTAAAGCATAGAGAGAAAAAGATTTTAAAAAATGACTTTCAATAATCTGTGACATTAATTAATATACATGTAATTATGCCATTAGACTCTCAAAAAAGAGAGAGAGAATATGGGACTCAAATTGTGGGTGGAAAAGTCTGAAAATCAAAGAAATTGATTGAACAGAATCTCAAACCACAGAGGTAACAAGCCCAACAAACCTTAATCAGAATTCACACACACACACACACACACACCCTGGACGTATCATAGGCAAACTGCCAAGAACGAAATAAGACAGAAAATCTTAAAAGACAGAGACAACATACATAATAAAGAATGAATATACAAATGGGCAACTGTTAATTTTAATGTATTTTTAATTTAAAATTTTCTTTAAAAAAGAAATTTGTATTTCTAATTTTTGTTCTAAAAAAGCAGTTTTGATGATTCTTACTCTCTCTCATATATAGGATTTAGTGCTTTAGTTGATACAGTTGGGCTTTTGTTTGTTAGAACAAAGAGTCCAAGATAATAGGTCTCTTGTCTTCCTTTTTTTATTGCTGTGCTCTAAACAAATAGTAGTAAATAAATGTTTGGTTTATAGTCGGGACTAAATAATGGAGAAATGATTGAATTATTTTTGAACCCATTGTATTAACCATCTTAATGCTTCCAGAAGTAGTAAGTAAAAAATTGTTTTCATTTCCTGCAGCACTGTGATCGCAGCTGAAGAAAATGAGAGAAGGGACTAATCTCGTGTAGATTTCACCATGATCTTGGCACAAGAGGCATGGCTGAAGATTCTAAAAAGTCACAGGCATGTTCTCTTTCAGTGCTCTTCTTCCTCCAGTTTAAACAGTTCACAAGTGGATAATTTGTGAAGCTGGGAATCAGTAAATTCTACTACGAATACATACTCTAGTTTTCTCTATTTGTGTACATATTTGAAATCTTCTGTATATATTTTGTATATATTCACACACATTCCACAAATACAAGGGGAAAAAAAGGCTTTAAGTTCCTACAGAGCCTTGCTGTTGGGAACCGCCCTGCCTGGTTTCAGAGGCCCTAACCTCCCATGGCTAATGCTGAGTAAAGAGACCTTGGGACCATAACCCACTAAGGAGAAAAAATTTATCCTCCTGGTAGGGGTGCAGCCACTGCCTCCTTTACTTCATCTTGCTTGGCCCCCTGGTGGTTAGCTGGATAGTTAATGATGGGTAAGATTCCTCAAGGAAGGAACAACCTAAGACAGGCACATTCTCAAAGGGGCCATCAGGGAAGGACTTAGGGGATTATGGAGGAGGGACAAAAGACCCTCACCCCTCAGCTTTGTCATACCCTGAGTCCTAATTCTATCTGTTAAAAGTCTCCCAATCTCTTGGCTGCCCACCTCCCCCACCCTGAAACAATGCCGAAGGTGGGTGTAGCCCTGTGCTGGAACAGGCATTTCCTGGGGACACAGTGGGGAAGGGCTGGGCAGGGGAGATCAGGACTAAGGAAGAATGCATAAAATCTCGTGAAAGCTGCTTTGTTAAGAATACCCTCAATTTAAATGTTCAGAATCCAAGCATAAAATGAGTTTGTTTCCCAAAGTTTTATAGTCCTATGGCATCACTCTAGCTATCTGACCCTGACTCAGAATAAACCCTTATAGTTCTTTGAATGTTATCTATTCCTTGATCATTATTGCCTGACAATGATTGATGAGCTTTACATATATATTATGTATTCCTATGCAAACTAAACCAAATAAAAACCCAGGGAAAGAGGTGCTCAAGACCCCTCTCCTCTGAGAGATTGGCCAGCCTTTTCTCCCCAAGCAGATCATGTCTTGGTAGATTTATTCACATCTGCAACAGACAGAGCTCCCCAACACCTTCCCAGGTAGTAGTTGTTAATTTAAATATAGTTATTCAGCCATAGTTGCAAAGGTTTTATTTTGAGGGGTATCTATTTTTTTAATCTTGATCATGGAAAACATATAAGAAGCTTCAGATACCAAAGTATAATAATACAACCTTATATTCCATGACAGGTGAATGAGAAGAGATATGTTAGTAGGGGGCAGGCAGTCACACATGGGATGTCTGCAGCGAACTACAGAAAGTCAGCTACTTGCAAAAGGTACTGCTTCTTGTTAGAGGAATTATCAAACGATGCCCATTCCTCTGGGAGAATGCAGCCTTGCACCAGCACATTTGGCTTGGCAGAACAGAACGTGGCCTAGAATCAGCCTTTACTCACCCCAAGGCTAGCATTTTTTTGTAGAGCACACAAACTCCACTTCATACACATGCACAGTAGCTGAGAGGAGCCATTTCCAGCAGCCTACATCCTTCACATCAGCAGTGGTCTATTCTGCTTACTCAGAAGGCCATCCTGGAGAGTGTAAAATATTATCTGGCAACATACGATGAAATATAATTAATGCTAGCTAGCTGGACTGAATGAAAGTTACCCCTTTACTGCATTCATAATCTTACCCCTGCGTCCTAGATAGACTGATGTCTGAAAATAAATTCAGGAGCAGTTAACTAAGCAATGTTTCCATAAATTCAGATTATTTTTTCTTTATTGCAAATGTATTCACAATTATTTTAGCTAATGAGAAAATCAATCCCAGAACTTACACATTTCCCCTCCTCCTTGTCTCTACCAGGTGACAGCACCACATTTCTAATTTCACCTTTCACCTTTGCAAGAGAAGCTGGATTAGAATGAGAGGATGATGAAAGTGACAATTCTACTAAGCTTTGCAACCTGGGACTCTTCAGAGTACAATAGACGCAGAAGAATCTGGGACTAAAGGGTGAGTCGTAGTCTTCAAATGTCACCTGCGCTTCACTACAGGAAGATTGAAAGTCCACTGGACAGCATTTACTGAGCTCCTCCTATGCACTGAGTTCAAAGCCGGGCACCTCAACTCTTTCATACAGATTTCAACTGCCACCTTCTTTTATATAAAATAATGTAAAATGGCCAATCATACTGAATAGCACAGTAACATTTCATACTTCCAGGGTCCTTAGACACCAAACTTCTACAAAATGTTGGCCAGTAACATTTATTATTTCTAACGAAATAGAAAGCATCTTTTTTCAGCAATGTGACTGACAAAATCAGTCCTGGAATGGCGAGCTCTGTTATGCTTGCTTAGCACACACACTTCAAACTCTCTGAAGATCTATCTATCTATCTATCTATCTATCTATATCTATCTATCTATCTATCTATATCTATCTATATCTATCTATCTATCTATCTATATCTATCTATCTATCTATCTATCTATCTATATCTATCTATCTCTCTATATATATCTATATCTATCTCTCTCTCTATATATATATATATCTATATCTATCTATCTATATATATCTATATCTATCTATCTCTCTCTATATATCTATCTATATCTATCTATCTATCAATCTATATCTATATCTATCTATCTATCTATATATATCTATATCTATCTATATATATATATATAAATGTGTAGCAGCAGGTAGCAAATTTCTGTTTTAGAATCAAACGGAACTCAGTCTACTGAGTAAAAAGAAAGATGGACATTTTAAACTAATGTTATCATATCTGTGTGTATATATTTCAATTGAGTACCCAACACCCAACAACCACTTAAGGGTGTTTTCCTAACAGTTAATAGTCATGATACAGTGTTTAAACACAACTTGAGAGAAAAACAGAAACCTTAAAAAAATCCAAGAAACTAACAAATATCCTTAATTTTAGGTGGAATTAAAGTCAATGGAATGAAGATACATACAACAAAGAGGAAGAAATGCACTTAAATTCATATGAAATTATTAATTTTAAATATGTGTAGAAATGAACGATGTTGGCAGAAACCTGATATCAGTAGACCTCTAGTGGTTATTAGAGCAATTGGTGATTTTGCTATTTTTTCATTACTGCCTCTTTCGACAGAAAACAAAGTATTCAAATGTTCCAAGATATCATTTCCATGACAACACTGAAAATAATAGCAAATATCTATTGATGTCTTTGGAAAAACAAAATAATAAAACTAACTTCCAAAGTAGGTTGAGCACAAATTACTAAATAAATATATTCTATTATGCTTACACTTGAAAAAATTTCCTTTATAGATTTTTAAGTCCAGAGTTTGACTTTCTCATTTTAAAATAATTTCCATGAAAAGAGGATCAGATGTATATTCATGTGTTCCTTATTTTCATCTCATATAACCAAAACATTTTAGCATTTGCTTGAAGTCAATGTTTCTGTTTAAATTTAAATATGTGGGCAATGAATACAAGATTATACTTGTAATGGAGATCACACATATCCGTTTTCCCTTTACATTAGAGTAAAATAAATACCAACTTTTGAAGATGATGGTCACAGCCTCTCAGCAGTGGTTGTCACAGAAACTCACATTAGGTGGACACTAATTGGATTCTAATTGAAAGTGAAATGTCTCAGGTGAAGTTAATTTCCTTCTTCTAAATTTAAGTCATTCTTATTAATAATGGCTTTTGCCCTTTATTAATAAAGACAACTGGCAGAATGCAAAGGATGTCTTCAAGCAAAATCATTCCTCAAGTGACACCAGGTGTTGCGGATGCAGAATGACTTCCATCAGAGGGTGACAGAACAACGCCCTCCCCAGCCCGAATGCAGTCACTTTAACAAACCAATTCCCACGAATAAGAATGCATTCCTTTGCTGCATATGGTCGAATAATTTGAAAAAAGTAAGTGTAAAGGATAAAACATTTATTAAGCTGTGTTCAATGCAACTATGTATATACAATAACAAGCCAATACGAAGGTCAGTAATTCAATAATTACTCATATGAGATCAAATACATAGCATAGTTTTAAAACATTTGTCTTTACCTGGAGCAGTATTTCTAAAATGCTTAATGATCCCTTAAAAAAGAATACAGGTAGTAAATGAACCTGCTTTCTAATTTCCTACAAGGTATTCCAAAAGGAGGAAAATTGATCAGGATGATAAATATAAGGTAGCTATGAAGGTACCTTAGAAATGTTAACTTTTTGGTTTTACCTCAATTTAATGATGATTGCTACTAACATCTGCATTCCATATGGGACTAGTATAAATTGACACCGTCACTAACCCAATAGAACAAAAGAGAGGGCATTTTCTCTTTTTCATTGAATTCAGGTTATTTGTCCCACTTCTAGTTGGAGAAGGAAATTTATGCCAAATTAAGGTCATTCAGTCATTCCCAATGAAAACTCAGTCTTTTCTGTATAAGAACTCGGTCTTGCTTGTGAATTAATTAGTCAGGATTCTACCCACCACCAGCCCCTCCCCCATCTTCCTAGGGGCCTCAGTGACATGATGTCCTACAAAGCTTGGGAATGGTAGGTGAGAAGGAAAAGGAGGCCAATTTATTTTCTCCTCACTGTCCTTCGGGGAAGCGTAGCTTTCTCATCACATGCCTATTCTTGTTGAATTGGCTGATGACCCTGCCAGTGCTTCCAGGTGATAGATTCAGGACTTTCCATCCCAACTGTGGAGAGTTCCATTTCACCAGACCTCTTAGCCACCCCATGCTAAGTGTGTGCCTCTGAGACTTTCCTTTGGCCTATTACCTAAGTACCTCATGCTAGTCTACTGCAGTCTTCAGGTGCCATGTGGGACACAGGCATCTCTCTATGAGGTCTGCAGTCTTCCTGACTACACCCTGGATAATGAGACCCACACTCACTCTGTCCTTTATCTTTGGAGCCTATTCCAATTTCCCTGCTGTGCTGGCCATGGCCACTAGGCCCAGAGAATCTCATATCTCATCTCTCTAAATTGCTCTTTCCCATATACACTTGAATTGTTAACCTCTTTGGTAAGGGAAAAATGTTCTAGTATAATTATGCATTCTTGCTTGTCCTTATACAATTTATTCATTCAAACTTCTAGGCTTTTGCTCCTATTTCAAGCCAGTTTCTTAGATTCAGTAAAAGCCAAGGTTTTAAAGATGTAGAGCTATGCTATTAACTTTAAAATATCTTTTTAAGCACTCAAAGTCCAAGCAATTGATTCTTTTTTTCTTTCTATACTATGCTTAGCTTGAGGGCAGGTCATTTGGAAAGCCAAGAATTCTGCTAGAAAGGAGATGTGGCCCACAGAGGTAAAAAGATTTGAAAAACAAAGCACCAATGGCTTAGCATCAGAATACTGCTCCATTGTACCTTAGCAGTTTACAAAGCACATGACCTTGGCACATGCTGTGCCTGAGGTGCTCTCTTGGTTCTTGTCACCTGTGAACTGTTGTTCCTCTCCTGGGTCTTTGTCACATCTGAGAGGCATTTCCAGCTTCTCCAGGACCAAGTTAATCATTGCCACTGCTATACTCTCAAACGAGGCTCCTCCCATTTATAGTAGTCCTCGCAACTTGTAATTATAAATTTCATCCTGTCCCAACCCT
Organism: Sturnira hondurensis; assembly: GCF_014824575.4. Classification (NCBI taxonomy): domain Eukaryota; kingdom Metazoa; phylum Chordata; class Mammalia; order Chiroptera; family Phyllostomidae; genus Sturnira; species Sturnira hondurensis. Next base: position 12,055,398 of record NW_028074503.1, read on the forward strand.
CCTCAACTATATATTGATGCTAATAGTGTAAAACCCTTTTACATTTTGCCCACTGCTAAATTCTCAGCACTTTCTATAATCCTGGCACATGGTGTAGTCAATAAATATTTTTGTAAATGAGTATATTATCTTATTGATTCCTCCAATAGGGTCTGTGATGTTAATAAGGCAAATATTACCCCTACATGAAAATAGAGAACTCTTAGGCTAATAGTGAAATGGTCTGCATCATGACACACAGATGACTGCACAGAACTGGGATCTGGACTTTGGTTCTGTGAACTCTGGTCCACGCCGTCCACGGTACCATAAGCTGGCCCACTGTAACATATGCTTGCTCCCTGTCAACTTTAACAACAGTCTGAAACCGGCTTTATAAAGAATTCCTAGTAAGCACTTGCTTAACAAGTTAAAACATTATTTTGGTAGCAAAAAGCAGCATGATTTAACAGAAAGGAAACAAAAGAAAGGGTTTCACTTTGAAATGAGAATAATATGTGACCCAAGAGACTGTTTTGATTGTTAAACTGTACTATTACAACATCACCAATATGGGGCACAATTTTTTTTCAAAATACCTAGTCTATCTGGAAGTCACTTATAAAATTTTCACATACAGAATATCATTTTATAGTCTTCTTTTTAAAATTGTTTTTAAATTTTTATTTTTATTTAATTCTTGTTCAAGTACAGTTTTCTGTCTTATATTCCCAGCCCTGCCCCCCCGCAGTGCTTCTCACCTCCCTCCCATTTCCGCCCCCCACCTTAGTTATTGTCCATGTGTCCTTTATACTTGTTCATGTGAATCTTTCCCCTTTCCCCTATGATTCTCTCTCCCCATTCCCCTCTGGACCCTGTCAGCCTGTTCCGTATTTGAGTGTCATTGGTCATATTTTGCTTGCTTGTTTGTTTTGTTGTTTAGATTCCTGTTAACAGTGATATCACATGGTATTTGTCTTTCACAGCCTGGCTTATTTCGCTCAGCATAATGCTTTCCAGTTCCATCCATGATGTTGCAAAGGGTAGGAGTTCCTTCTTCCTTTCTGCAGCATAGAATTCCATTGTGTAAATGTACCATAGCTTTTTGATCCAGTCATTTACCAATGGACATCTAGGTTAGTGGTTGTACTAGTCTGCAATCCCTCCAACTAGTGAACTAGGATCCCCTAGTGAACTAGGATCCCCTTTTGTCTTCTTTTTAAATAGGAGGAAGCCCTTATCTATGGAAGCAAATGCAGAAGCCGGCCTATTTACAGATTGGCTAATTGACAAGCCCTATAAAACATGCAGAAGCATTCATAACTGTTAGACAAGAATGTTCCCAGCTGGTAACTAGTTCTGTTATAAACAGCTCAGTTCACCAAATATAGGTCCTCAAAACCACAGTATCTCACAAGTTCTTAATAAACTTTATTGGTCTAGTTTTATTCTGTCCACAAGTGTAAGTAATTTCAATTTATCATATTAAGGTTTTCTTTGAAGTTTGATGTGTTTTTTCATTTTAAAGTTTGCTCACATTTGGGTAGGGCTGAATATCCCATTACTATATAAATTTACTTAATTTGGATAATTTCCACATTAGGCACCCTTCCATATTAAAGATGTTTTTATTAGATTTATATGACTATTACCACATAAAGTATATCATTTTTAGACATGTGACTTGAATGACTGATATTTCAATATGGCCTATTCATCTGGATCCTTTACATAGAAAAATCATATTCTTTATACATAAGTAAAACCTTTATTATTTTACACAGAACAAAGATGAAATGTTATCAAAAAAGCTCACAAAATAAGTTAAATCATTATTGTCACGAGTATATGGTATGAAAGAAAAGTGTTTTTTTTTTCCTTCTCCCAAAGCTTGGTCTTATTATTTAGAAAAGAGCACAGTAAAATCTAATGAGAAGATTCAGAATAACACATGCAGTAGAGGAGGTCAGTCACCATGCCTATTGTCCTTTTCACACAAAGGAAGAATAGGGAAAAATGAAAGAAATTGTCAAATGTCAATTATAAATTTAACAGATAAAAGGAAACAGGAATTTTGAACTTAGGGTGGATATTGTCAAGAGACATTATTGAAATAAACAGAATTTAAATTTGCTACTCCTATTGTATAGCGCTTACATGAGGACGCAGAAATAAAGACATATGTGCATGAAAGAGGCAAGAATGGGGACACATCTACAACTAGCTATTACAGACAGATTAAAAAGCCCAGGGAAATGTTAGTCAGCGTGTCATTTCCCTGTTTAGAAAACAAGAATATAATGGGAGGTTGAACTTGCATGGCATAAAATGAGGTAGTGAGCAAGCATAAGTTTCAGGGTATAATGAGTTCAATGGCTGCAGAGTTGGACTTGGGGAAACTTAGGAACTCCTCTTTAAGGACGGAGGCTCCAGATCCAGAATGTGTGTGCTCCGATCCCGTTTCTACCACTTAGCAGTTGGGTGATGAGAAGCTAATTGCTTAGCCTCGGTGTCCTCATCTACACCACAAAATAGCAACAGTCCCTACCCCATAGGATTGCTGCAAACACCTGAACAGTTAATTTTGGGGACAGTGCCTGGCATACAATGAGCAACCATGACATTCTCGTCCTCATCACCACCTATCCTCACTTTCTGATGAAAATATCTTCAAATGGTTTTAGTTTATTAGGTTTTAGTTTATTAGTTTATTTCTTTAATTTGTTATATTTTTTCCATTACCATTTATCCCCCTTATTCCTCCCTCCTCCAGTGATTACCACACTGTTGACCCTTTCCATGAGTTCTTTTTTGCTTTTTGTTCCATCCCTGCAACCTACAATTTAATTGTAGATGGCTGAATTCAGGTGAGAATCTAAATGTTTTTTGCCAACTCTAATACAACAGAATTGTGCACATGACATTGTAAACAAGCCACTGATAGTGCTGCCATACTTTAGGAGAGTAAGCACGATCTCACAGAAACCAATTTAGACACTGGCATTGCTGTTCACTGTACCTGCAATGCTAATGTGATCTTTCCTGATTACTTTATCATAGATTTGAATAAGGAGAGAGGTAACCAGTGATAAGTAGTATTTTTTAATTCTATATGACAGTAGGATCTATTCTCCAAGATACTGTTACAATAATAATATGGTAGTGAATAAATCTCCATACTGATCTGAGCTGATTAATGATATCGGACTGCCTAGAATAAACTCAAAATTTCTGAAATGTATATAAGATTAAAAGTCTCCAAAGCTTTTAATGATGCTGCTATGTAAGGAAATCCTAAAAAATCCTCCAGGGCCTAACAATCTCGGGATCTCAGGATAAATTTTATGAAAAGCATTTGAAGGAAAAACAATATTTATTTTTGAAAATATTCCCTCCACACACACACGCACACACACACACACACACACACACACGCACATTCAGAAAGAAACAAGGGATAAAGATTCTTATAAATATGTTCATAAAGAAGGGAGGGATGAAATATTAATTTTATATTTTAGTAATACCCATAAGCCTTTGTGTTGACCACAGTTTTTTACCAAAGGCACGGTAGACTGGCAACAAAGGCAAGGCAGAGAAAGACCCTGGGTGATTCTTGCAGTCAAGACTAGAGGAAGAGTGGGAAGTCTGCTCTGTCCATGATCATCCCAGCTTTCTAAGTACTTCTCATATGTGGATCTTAAGGCAGAATGGCTCTTTAAAGAGGGAAGAGCTGACTGGGAGAAGGATGGGGGTGTCTCCATTATTCTCTAACCCCTTCCTCTAGTCTGTGAAAACAGTTAAACCAATTTAGAGATACACAGAAAACTATGGAGTCCCATTCGCTTTTTAAAGGAAGGTGTTTGGTTAGATCAAAGACAACAGAAAATGTTATAGATGAGGAAGAGCATCCCAATGCAGTGAATACTCAGAGTGTTCTGGAGCTAGAATGAAACTCAGAGCCTTAGCTTAGCTTCTGATTGACAGGTGTAGAAGCTGTTGCTCAAAGATGTTCATATTTCCTGAATAAGTCTGCAAAACCAGTTAAGTTACTTGGCAGAACTGGGAAATGAAACCAAGCCTCAGGATCTAAAATCAAGTTTCTTTATGAAAGAAGAAATGCCTTCTTAATGAATTCACTTTACTTAGCATCTCCAAGCTACCTTATTGTTCCATTGTTCCTGAGTGGTTCTGGGAGGTAGACAAGGGAGACAGCCGAGGCCTCAGGAACTCCAAAGCAAAATGTGAAAAGGACAGAATATTCATTCATGGCTAAGGACGTCAACTACCTACCTAATATTTAGCAAGAAAGACTGAATGCAAAAAAAAAAAGAAAGACTGAATGCATTTTCACTACAGAAGCAAGCAGGTGGGGAAGCAAGTTCAAAACACCATTTCAATTCAACAACTATATGGCAAACTCGATGCTCGGCTTCAAAGGCAGTGCACGGGAATGTCTAAGGTGCACTGTGTCCTGCCCCCAAGGTGCTCCCAGTCAAATGAAGAAGTGAGACTGGTAACAAAATAATTAAATTCTAAATTTACAATAAAATATCTTTTCATCTGCTTTCTTCAATACCCTCTGACTGCTCTCTTTTATCAACCTACCATCTAATGGTTGAGAAAAGAAAACTTAGTAAATTAAGGGTTTTATGGTCCATTTAGACCCATATTGTAGTTGCTTTATCTCTCTGTACAACTGTCATGCAGCATCAGCTTCAAAGTGCTATTTAACACTAAATATTTTTTTTGCCTAAAGGCTAAGCTCGCTGCCCCACACTCCAACCACAACGCTGTATAGAAGCACAGCAGGGTGTTGACTTTATAGTGAGAGTTTACAAAGGCTAGCCAGGTGACAGTGAAAACAAGCCAAAAAATTAGTTGCTGAAGACTTTCAAATTGGGAAAATTAAAGTAGTTCTGGTTCTATAATACAGCTGGGTACATGAATTCATAGGTTCAAAATTTATTTGAATACATGCTCAAAAAACATATACTTTCTCACATCTCTCCAGAGTCACGTGGATTTTTAATCTTATTTGTGATCAAAGAGATAACATTCAATATTGAAGGACTATAGGAACGAATGTCCACTACTTGGTTCTATTAGAATTCTGGTCTCTCCTGGAGTTACTGAAACATTGAACATTAAATCCCGGTGATTGTTCATGGACCAGAGAACACTTTTGGGAAGATAAGGACAAACCACCGGGCAATATTTCAAAACAAAGAGCTAGCCCAGAAGTAAAATTCTAAATCAACCTGACATCCTTTGTTGATCAGAACAGACTCTACAAGACAAGTCTGGAACCCAGACAATCTCTCCTAATGATCCAGAGGCCTGGGACCTAGCTTGGACTGGACCAGTCTCTGGGGAATACGAGCTTCAGTCTGAAGCTAGTCAGTTATATTTCTCAACAAGAACTCATATGAAAAATCACTTACGTAATTTGAGTAAAGTAACAAAAAGCAGACTTTTCATTTAAGAGAAAAGTAAACTTTCAAATATTATGACCCTAAATGCTAGGAAAAATACCCACGTACAAAAGCACTGTAAATAAATGTAAAACTTAGGCATTTGTGTTCAATATTTATGATTTATATGTAAACTAAATTACTATTTATTCTCCTACTTTTGGAAACAGAGAATTACTGGTTTAAAACCCTTTCGAATGATTAAGTACATACATACAATATACATTATATTATAAAGGAGTCTAGCGATCAAAATTTCCTCTAATTCACAACTTTCCTTCTAATTATTATATTCATATTACTTATAAAAATACTTTATATTTCTGAAAATTGTCATACATAATTATTTATAGAGCAAATTTCATTAAAAGAAAGCTTTCTAAAGCTTTATCAGCCTATCTCAACCCAGAATAATTAACTGAATACATTTACTATGTAAATTATTTTTCAATCTGGCATTAGAACAACTTGAATTAAGAAAAAGCAATAGCATGGCATCGTTTCTGGGTATTTTAAATCCAGAAGTGCATGTAAGTTAAAAATTGAGAACAATAACACTGTTAAGAACAGATTCAATCCTGGAACTAAAATATTTATTACATTTATGCCAAAACAAAATATAACCCCATTATTTTAATCATTTTGCTTTTTGCAAAATTTTCTAAGCAATTAGAAACCATTAAAGGAAAACAAAGTTGTAGAACAAAGAAAATATTTTAGATAAGAAAATACAACCTTGGTAGGGAATTGGGTATTCAGCCTAAAAAAAGACTCTTTAATAGTGTTTCTAATTAAAACTCACCATCATAAAATATTAACCACTAACTTTAATTTCCTATTAAGTATACTGTTTTACATCATTTTTATTAAAAACATGTTTCATTAGATTTTCGAACTAAATTAAATGGTGAATAGTAGTTGCTTTTATTGCTGGTTTATAATAATTACTTGAAAGTATCCTATTCAGCTAAATTAGATGTAATTTTAGTCACAAACATACTTTTACTAAAATTGTATTCACATATACACAGAACAGTAAAAGAGCATTATCCATTTGTGGGTGGTGTGCTCCGAACTTAAATCCTGTGTGTGCAATCATCAGATAGATAATGCTCTAAACTGCAAAAGAGACTAATCAAAGGAAGCCTTCCAAAGCATTAACGAGCTGAAGTACATAGCAGTAGTCATAACTAAGAAAACAGTATCAACTAAAATGCACACAAACATGAGTATTCACTCAGGTAATGCAGAAGGTAACATTGGCCAAAAATAGCATTTGAGCATGAACTACAACTGCATAACTCAGTCGCCTTTACACGTGTGCCATCTTGACACCCCAAAACTGCCAAGGAGAATGTCTCCAAAAGAATGGTCTGGAATATGCACTCCCTGCTTTCCCACGGGATTGTCTTAATCATCCCCACCAGAGGTGGGTCCCATAAATACTGGATTTTGCTGTGTATAATGGGCTCCTGTGTGTAAGTGCACCCATGTTTGTGGCCCAAACTTACAGGGAAAAAATCTTTCATTTTAATTTTTGATTCAAGTATTTACTTATTTATATTTAGAAACAAAACTGATGATCATATTCCAAGGTATTATTTTGCGTATGGATATCATTATTACTTTCTAGACTTAAACTTTTAATGCACAAGCGAAAAATGTTTTAAACATTTATATAGGTGCAGAATTAGCACTACTCATGTATAATGCGCATCCTTATTTTTCCCTAAAAAATCTGTGCAAAAAAGTATGCATTATACATGGCAAAATATTTCTTTAAGTTCCCAAGGTAGAAATCTATACTCAGAAAAAATCTAAATAAGGAAAGAAGAAAAAATATGAAACTCCCACTACCATACCTCTTGCCCCACTTGATTATCTCACAACTTATCACTCATTTTTTTTTAATTTACTCCCTTCTGTGTTTCCACTCAAATCAAGACTATAGTCATTTTACAAGTAAGTACAAGTTAAGATATGCAGGACATACATGTGCATGTATCATTGTTCTGAAATAGAAATATATCCCAATTTCAAAAGCATTTTGCTTTCACACTCTTCCTGTTGCATTTTAAGTTATGGTAGAGCTCATCCATTTCATGTTGTTCAGTCTAATACACTATGTTCATGCCTGTAACCTCACTGTGTGATTCTTTGTAGGGTTCACAAGATAACTGCTGAATGAATAATGAAATACAGGGTCTCTCACCACTCACCATTGCCTATGTATACTCAAGTCTCTACATAAGACACTTTCTGGCATTATTTTTCTGAATGGGACATCCGCCTCCATCTTGGCTACCTCAACCCTGAACAAGCTTCCTTTTGGGGGGTGAATGCTGTGTCATATAAGTCTTTTTTAAAAAGATTTTATTTATTCATTTAGAGAGGAAGGGAAGGAGAGAAGGAGAGAAATATCAATGTATGGTTGCCTCTCATGAGTCCCCTGCTGGGAACTGGCCTGCAACCCAGGCATGTGCCCTGACTAGGAATCAAACCGCGATCATGTGGTTTGCAGGCCCACGCTCAATCCACTGAGCTACACCAGCCAGGGCTGTATCATATAAGTCTTAGTGCGGGGCAAAGATCCCCACTACATAAGCGAAGGTGCTCAAAGAGTCTTGGAAAAAATATTTAATGCAGAATTTTGTCCAGTGAATTTCTTTGGAAACCAGCACACTGTGGATTACAATACAGGAAATTCTAGAGTAATTCTAGAGTAACATTTTCTTATACAAAATATCTAAACATCCCTGAAAGAAGGAATCTAACTCCAGAGTCAAGAGGGCAACATCTATTCTAGTCATTGGATGCAGAGTCTGACCAGGCTCTGAAGGACTCGGTGGTCAGCAGAGGGGTTCAATTTGTTTCCTAAGGAGATTTAAAACAACATACTTTTCTAAGTTTCAGTTACTGTGTTCTGACCTTTTGATCCTGACAGCCACAACATTTAAAAATATAATTATGAGTTCACTCAGAGGGAAGCAATTAAATCATTTGAAGGCAGAATATGTACCTAATATTTAATTAACCTATATTTATAGCATAAATTATCACTTAATTTTCCCTAAACTGATATTTATGGTAAAATATTAACCTATTCTCAGCAGTGAAGTCTAAAGTTCTCTAAAGTTTAGTATAATTAAGCATAATTTTGTAAGATCTATCCATCCATCCACATACATTGTAAGTTGATATTTGTATGCAGGTTAGCCACTAAATTCTGATTCAGTTTTGTTCCCATTCACCAAAACTGGCCGGACCAATTGAAGTGTATCAAAATATTCCAAGAATACAAGTATTATACAAAAAGGGGAAGATTTTCAAATTCTAACAAATAAACTATGTATTTCTAAATGCTAATTGAATTAAATACATTTTTAAATGAAAAAGTAGCCTTGAATATATTTTTATAGTCCATAATGGGCAAAAGGCGATATAAATGTTGATGAACTTTTTTAAAATTTATTTTTATTTTTTATTTTTATTTTTTTAATATTTTTTAAAATTTAATTCTTGTTCAAGTACAGCTTTCTGTCTTATATTCCCAACCCTGCCTGCCCCCCTGCCCTGTGCTCCCCACCTCCCTCCCATTTCAGTTCCCCACCCTTAGTTATTGTCCATGTGTCCTTTATACTTGTTCATGTGAGTCCATTCCCTTTTCCTCTATGATTCTCTCCCCTCCCCCCTCTGGACCCTGTCAGCCTGTTCTGTATTTGAGTGTGTTGATGAACTTTTTAATTTGCAAGTCTTTCTCCCTGTTTCCTTGTTTCTAAATATTACCATATCCCTTTGCCTGGCACATAGGATACTGTTAAGGTTTAAATGTATAAATAGCCATTATTTGATAAATTATTGAAGTACTAAATACTGCAAATCAAAACTACATTAAAAAATTTGTACACCATTCCACTGAGTCAGAGTACAATAAAGGGGCCTTGAACACCCTCTTCTAAAAGCAATTTTGAGATGCCATGACAAAAATCATAGAAAATGATGGCTAGCCCTGGCTGGTGTAGCTCAGTGGATTGAGCGTGGGCCTGTGAAGCAAAGGGTCGCCAGTTTGATTCCCAGTCAGGGCACATGCCTGGGTTGCAGGCCAGGTCCCCAGTGGGGGACATGTGAGAGGCAGCCACACATTGATGTTTCTTTCTCACTCTTTCTCCTTCCCTTCCCCTCTCTCTAAAAATAAATAAAATATTTTTTAAAATGATGGCTAAAGAAAAATGTATATTTTTTCCTACTGTAGTTTTAGTTTTAAAGCTTACTAAGCCCATGTACAGAGAGTTGAGAGTATGCCTCAACTCCACTTGGTATTCCTATAATAAAAAAAAAGGCAAAAAGAAAAATTAAACATTTTTATGACTTCAAATATAAAAATCCTTTGCTGTTATTTAATAATCATTTTGAGTTTAGTAAAGCACAAATATTCCCTTACAAAAGTATGAATAATTTACAATAAGGTATTAAGTCAGAAAACCAGTTAAAATGATTCTTAAAAAACTATTTCTCTATTAAATGAAGTTGAATGTTTGAGTCCATTTCTAAGTCTGACACTTTTCCTTTGCTAGATATTATTTAATAGCCTTAGACAGCAAAAAAAAAAAGAAGAAGAAGAAGAAGAAAGAAACCAATACAGATCAGCTGTTTTTAAGAATGTTCAAATTCAGAATAAAGTAAATAATTGATTAAGCATAAGAATACTTTTTAGAGCTAATCCATACTCCCACAAATTTCTAGGATCTGGGATTTAAAGCTGAAAGCCTAGGTGACGACATTTCTACTCACACTACATTTAAATGGGTGGCAAAACAAGAACACTTCCAAAGTGATGGGCATTTGAATACAGAGCTTGTTTGAGCTTTCTGGTCCAGAAGGGTTTTGGGAATTCTGTGAAATGAACCGCAGCCACGGCACATGCTCGAGCCCTTCCAGGGAAGGATGCATGCCTTCTATTCCACAACAGTCTGAAGGACCTCCTGTGTTGATGAGGAAGTCAAGTGACTGTACAACTTTCAAATGATTTTAACCACAACGCACTACTCTAAGACTGCAAAAAGAAACTTTTTAAAAATAGCTTACTATCTTTTACTCAATTTACTCAGTTTTTTAAAATGAGGGTAAAATACTTCCCATGCACTTTCTGTGCACTTTTTAAGTTTATGTTTTTATTGAGTTAAAGGAGCATTAAAAACTTAAAATAAGCTAAATACTAAGCATCGGTCTTGCAGCATGCTTCTCTAAATTTGTTCTAGTTTGTGTCTTTTTGTTCTTACTTGATTATCCAGCCCGATGGAGATACATTTCCCTTCCTTTCCTCCTTTAGTCCAACATACAGACGATACATACGGGGCAGGGCAATATAGGTTTACAGTTGCTCATATGGAAAGTAATACAATAATTAATCAATAAATAACAAAAATAAACTCTGTGATTCATGTACTCACAGAGTACATGCCTTTATAAACCTACTTTGGCTTATCCATGTCATTATAAAGTTTATATTATGAAGCTTATATCTCTAAAATGATGTATATTTTCTATTTTTCTTTTGATATTGAATATATTGCAAATCTTTATAACCATAGTGAGATGAAAATTAAAAATAAATGTTTTTTTTCACTTTCCATTTTATATGGTGTCCAATAAAGACATTATTCTATCTACCTGTGTTATAATTATTGGGAAGGATTCCTAAAACTCACAATATGCTATTTCAAGTTTTCTAAACTAACACATTAATTACTTAGTGTTAAAAAATAGAACATTGTAATTTAACTTTTAAAATTTTATATTGTTCAGTCCCAATTTAGACCTAGCACCCAGAATCCCCACTGATTTGAAAAAAAAGGCATAAATTAAAATTTTACCACTATGACTTCGTATTTTTAAGTAAGCAGAAATTTTCCCACATTTGTTTGATGAACTCTAACCAAATGTGAATGGTATTCATTCATACCTTTACTCCCTCAGATACTACATCACCTGAAGGTAGGAACCATGCCTCTTATTTGTCCCCACTCTATACACATATTTCAGCAAACAGGAAGTTCTAAAACTAAGATACAGATGAGGAAGAAAAGCTACAACAATAGTATAAGTTACATGAACCTATTTTTATAAAATAATGATGACAAAATCTTCTGAATATGGACATATGTCTACATGCATGTGTGTTTAAGTACAAAAAACTAAGAAAGAAATGACACAGTAGTTTGTCACTATGAGTGACATCTAGGAAAGTGCTGCTGTCGGGGCCTAGGAGAAAAAAAGAAAGCACAAAATATATATAAAACTGCTATCACAAATCATAATTATAGTAAAAACATATCTTTTAATCATTTAAATAATGGATCATTTAAGAACTATCTCAAATGGAACAGCTATAAGAAAATCAACAGCATAACAAAATACATTAATTAATATGATATTTTCATTCTAGAAGAAAAAGAGCTAATAGATTAAAATAATAGTTTCATACAGTGGTAAGGCCTCTGAAAACTGTTGATTTCGAAGATAGGGGAAGACGGTCCTGAGCTCAGGAAGATATCAAGGCTTAAAGCAGTTTATATGGGATTCATCAGGACGTGGATGGCACTGGAGCCATGTGATTATGTAGAGAGCGGGTGTAGAGCAGCGTAGAGAGGTAAGAGCTTCACTGCAGAGCACTCCAACCTCTACAGGATAGGGCAGATACGAAAAAGGAACGCACAGAGTTTACGGAGGAAGAGGCCCACCAGGAAACAAAGGGTGTGCCTTTCTTTAAAGTTAGGATGGAAAGAGACAAGGGATAAAAAAAAAATCTTGACCAATGAATCAGGCAACTTGAAGGTTGCCGCTGATATGCATAAAAACAAGTAAAGTACAGAGGCGAGGATGGATTTCTAACTGAGATGAGCCAACAGAAGTAGAGGTAAGGAAGTGGAGACGATGAGACAACTCTTTCAATGTGCGGCACTGTGAAGTGTGTATGCAGTGGGGCAGAGAAATGCAATGAATGCAGGAGCACCGTGGGATCAACACAGGCTTTATAAAGATGGTATTTGTCATACCATGTTTGTATGCTGATCATGGGAAAACCCATGATGGAGAAAGGAGGTCATTTCAACAGAAAACTCAATGAGAAGTGTGAGGAAAAGGCCTTTAACCTGAAAGTAAAGGCTTAGGCTTACCTTGGAGAAGGAACAATTATAGGTGTTTATCCTTGAGGCACATATCAATAATATATGATGAGAAAGGGCTTTCTCCTAAGAATAGGTAATACTTGAAGGTATTTTACTACATCTCATTAAAATCAATGTAGATTTAAATCTCATCAGCTATTCCTTAGCCAATAATCCTCAACTGGCAATTTCAATCAAGAAAACCATGAATTTACATCATGAGAGACATTTTCTTGCTATTTAAATCCTACAAAATCATAGACTAAACAAGATCATGACATAAACACATATTTGTGACAGCATGGATGGACCTGGAGAGTACTCTGCTAAGTGAAATAAGCCAGTCAGAGAAAGACAAGAAACATGATTAAACAAAATAAACTAACAAAGTGGAAACAGATTCACAGATACAGAGGAAAAACTGACAGATATCAGAGGGAAGGGGGTTGAGGACTGGGGTATCAGAGTGAAGGGATTAAGCAAAAGAAAAAGAAAAAAGAAAGACTCAAGGTCACGGACAACAGTACCGTGATTGCCAGAGGAAAGCGGGGGTTGAGGGAGGTAGAAAAAGGTAAAGGGGAGATAAATGGTGATGGAAGGAGATTTCACTTGGGGTAGTAAACACACAATAAAATATTCAGATGATGTATTACAGAATGCATACCTAAAACCTATGTCATTTTATTAACCAATGTCACCCAACACATTTAACAAAAATACATGGACAAATATTAATAGAGTGAGAAATACATATATATATTTCCAGTTATTCTATGATCCCACCGCAATACAATTTCCATTAAAAATCCAGCTCTGAACAAGTCTACATATAGATGAAAAATGATAATTCAGTTCTATACCAGAAGAACTTCTTCATTCTTAGAAATTTCTCAAATAAATGTGTTCTTCCTACTACAATAGCGATTCCACTATATGGTGAGTAAGATGTGATTTTAAAATCAGTGATCTGTGCACTCCTAACACATGCCAACAAACACCGACATCTTTTAAACTCCTCTGTTTAAAAGCAGTACAACTCCTTCCACTACTGTTTGTACTACTTTCAAAGTAGTACTGTTTGTACTGCTTCTAAACAAAGCCAAGTCCTCTGTTTAAAAGTAGTACAAAAAAAGAACGCTTCCAGCTTTTTGTCAGATGTTTGCATGCTTAAATCTATGGATTTCTTAACCTTGAAAGCACAAGCAGAACACTCAGAGCAGCTAGAAATGCAGCAATATTTTGCAGTGAGTTTTTAATAGCAAATGTCAAAGAAACCAAGGAAAGATTTTTATTTCCCTATCTGCAGATGTAGGCACAAAATGATACAGTCACAGAAAATTTATGTAAACTTATTACAGAAATAATAAACTAATGTTGAATAAAATTGGCCAGTTTCCTTCTATTTATAACCCCTAATTCTCATTCACAATTACCCAAGTAACACATTTACTTGCATGCATCACTTTATACTTATAAAGACAAAAATCTGCAGAGAGAGTTTTTAAAGGTCTCTGAAAACATTAGACCTAAAGTGTTTTAACTACCAAGTCTACTTACTCTATACACCCAATTATCTTTCTATCAAGAACAATGGGGTGATTCAGGAATCTTTAATGAACCAAAAAAAATAATAGATCATAATCTTTCTCCCTTTTATAGCTGAATAAAGTAGCTCAAGTTCCCAGCAAAAATCTTCTTACTGAGCAAAATAACTCTGATAAAATTATCTTTTTATATCAATTGTTTTCAGTTTACCACCTTGTCTTATAGTAAAATTAAAATGTCCAGATTATACTTTTGGTCATAAACTCTTAATACACTCAGAAGATTGATGGCCTGAGAAACCCAAGCTAGAAATCCAAAGTACGTGGATAGAACACATTTTAAGTTTAGAGAACAAAACATGGGCAAGCTTAAATTTTTACAACTAACATCTATTCATAAATCAGTCTACCCCCACCCCGCCCCCAGTTTTGAACAAACTACTTGAATCCAAAAATAATGAAGTGGATAACGTAAGCAGAGTCCACAGAAAAGTCCCGAAGAAACAGATAAAGAATGGAGACAAGAATAAGAGGTGGCTGTTCTAATAAATTCTGACTCCGGGTTGTTTTTGTTTTGTTTGGTATGTGTTTGTTCAGTCTGAACGGCTTACCATCTTGCTGGCCATGAAGGGCCTGGGGACTCTGCATTCTTTCCTCAAGATTGGAGCTGAGATCGGAGTTCACAGCCGACATCCGTGTGGAATCACTCATATCGAATTCATCACTTTCTATTGAACTTTCATCCTGAAAATGGTTTAAAACCTCATCAAGCATCATACAAATAATACATTTAAATAGTGACCATTTTATCACTAGGGTCCATTAGAGTTTAGCCAGTACATTGCTTTTACAGGACTCAGATAAATATGTTACACATTGAAATTCAAAATAACAAGTAACAGAATAGCTTCTCCCACTAAGAAGTTTCAAGACTTGTGAAGACTCAAGCCATGCGTCTTTGTAGAGGCCGATTTAAAGGGTAGAATAACATGCTTAGGGAGGATATAGTTGGGGATTCATCCTGAATTACAAAAGAATGGATTTTTTTTTCCTTTTTATTGAAGTTATTGGGGTGATATAAGTTAATAAAATTATATAGGATTCAGATGTACATTTCTATAATATAACACATTATTTTAATGAGTAATTAATGAAACTAAGTGAATGCATTCATTTTGTAAGTTCTATTCTAATTATTAACTGAATAAATTACCTTTCAATTAAAGGTAGGAAAGTATATAAAATATAATATTGTGGATTTTTTATTATCAACATAGGGATAATGTTAATCACTCTAGAAAGAAATTACTGAATATTTTTGGGGTAATCATAAAATTTAATTGATATGATATCCAGCACTGTGTGTTCCCCACCCCAGGTCAGGTCTCCTTCCACCACCATTATTTTATTAGCAAAAACACTTTCTGTAAGCACAGACCTTAAACTACAATAGTAATCATAATAACAACCTTAACCAAGAACTACTCATTGGCAAACAGGATGGATTCTAGGAACAAACGTACATGGCCAGATTCAAAGTCCACATTGCTAGAGAGCAACATAACCCCAGCACGTCTTTCTTTCCTCATAAGTGAACATAAATTTACTGCAAGCACAAAAAGGAATTCTGGGTAAACTGTGAAAGATGCATTTACCAAAAGCTAGTCCACCTAATAGCTAAATTAGCCAAAGGCCTTTTTGCCAAACGACCAATTCATCAACCCCTGTCAAATGTTAAACCAAATCTAAAATATATTGCAATAGCCTTTTCACGAAAGCAAACTCCTTTTGGAGAACTGACTTTTGGACAAATGGTTTGCTTATGTAACCAGGAAAGCCTGCGAAACCTGAGTAAAATATTGTAAATATTAATTGAAATCACTAGATTTGATTTTCATTTGTAAATGTTGGATGTGAAAGTTTAACATAATAAGTAGTAGTAACAATGCTACTATTTACATTTCAGACACTGTTCTTTTTATTTTTTCACTCACTTCACCACAGCCTGTAAATTAGGTTTCAGAATCCATCCAATTGTACACATTGAGAAACTGAAAGTCAGAACAGTTAAAATCATGTATCCCACTATTGTATACCAGAACTGGAATTCATATGAACTCACCTAGGCTTTTGAAAATACCTTCTTAGAATAGAAAGAGTTACCTTGGCTTTATAAATTATATCTTGATATCTATCAGCAAAGAAGTTGCTGTGGTTAGGGGAGAAGAAGACTCCATTAGACTGACAAATTGGTATTCTGGCCCATAGGTCCGGTCAAGGTGGTGTTGATGTCCTTCCTTTAGCAAAAGTTCTGATCATGTCTGGGTATACTGAGTAGTATTAGCTCTTTATTATTTTAGTGAGGACATGCCACCCTGTGAGCCCTCTGGGCCATCAGCCACCTAGATGTCTCCTGGTGGCATATCCTCTCTCTCTGTACATTATGTTTTCTCCTATCTAAATTCTAAGGAAATCTAGTGCATCTGAAATAAATATGTATGTTAAAGGGAGAAAAAATAATAGAACTCAGTGTGCACATCAATGTTATCAATGTATATGCACATATAGCCGGCTGGCACAGATACCCATTTTATGAGCACATACACGTCACAGTGCCCATGATGTCAGTGTCTTAGACTTCATTCTCTAAAGCCAGACTGTCTGGTTCAGATCCAGGGTCTGCCACTTATGAGATGTGTTACTTTAAGCAAGTTTCCTAACCATTTGTGCCTCATGTCCTCATCTATAAAAGAGAAATGATAGCAGTATCAATCTCATAGGGCTACAAAAAGATTGAGGAAACATGTAATTTGTAGTTAGAACAATATCAGATACACATTAAAATAAGCACAAAACTCCTTGATATTGTTATGTAGAATATATAAAAATTCTACAGTATATAATAAGATTCATATTTATTATATGAACATATATAAAAATAAACTTAAATATAATGGTAAAGATGAGCAACGTGCATTTACAAAGTAGGTTTCTATTCTACATAAACATTGCCTTTATAATAAGCATTTATTTTGTATACTAGAAATAGCTAACTATATGTAACCTAGTAAAATATTGTTTCCGTGGTGTGTGTGTGCATAGACACCATCTGAGACACACGCATGTGTATGAGTGTAAAATGTATGTGTATGTGAGAATGTGTATGCATGTGTTGAAAGAGCCAGCTCACAGTCTTTGTTCCATGGAAGGATTATATAAACTGTCTTAGCATGTTATGAATAATTAATATACTTTCTATTACCACTAAGTGACACTCTTGTCAGCATACTTTCTAAGATACCTGGACAATAGATAAAAATAATTATGCAACCAAATGTACCTGTTCTTTATTTGTATTTTTTTAAACACAATTTTAAGTTACACATCATAAGTAGCTTAATGATTATGATTATTTAAATACTTTCCTCTTTAAATAATACATAGTATTATTTAAATACTATGAAGTATGATTTGCTTTTCACAATTGTACTACTTATTAGAATATGAATTATCCACTTGCTTATTTTTACAAAGGACTTTATTGCATTAAGTGTATGCATTCATTCTGTAAGTTCTATTGTAATTATTAACAGAATAAGTTATTATCATTCAATAAAAGGTGGCAACAAGTATGAAATATAATATGCTTTTTATTATCAACAGAGATAATGCTAATCACCTTAGGAAGAAATTACTGAGTATTTTCAAAGGTAAAGAATCATAAAATTTGATTGAATCATTGATATGATTCAATTTGCTTTGAATCATATACAATTTGATATGATATCAAGTATTTTACTTTACTCATGATCATCTTTAAGCCATTCATCTAAATCCTTATTTCTGTCTTGTTTTGTGTGAGGACCTGTAGAGGAAATGACTCTCCACATCTTACACTGTGAGCTTATTCCTTACATGACTACCATCTCGTGATAATGAAAGCCATGGCTAACCATCATAACTCTGCTTCCTTGAAACTTAATTTTAAAAATTAGAATATATATTCTACTGTAATAAATGATTTTCTTCCCAGTCTTTCCCCTTTTAAGAATGGTACTTGTTTTGTATTTTGAAAAAAACTTTATTTTTTGAGCTTTTACTTCTATTTTGAGAAGTTGCTTAAAATTTACATTTCTAATTTGCTCCACATTTCATTTTAGTTTTTGAGTTCCAGATTTTACCTTTAGAGAATCTTTATCGAATACCCCCAATTGCCACTGTCACTACCTCAACTGGTTCAGGATCTCCCTTTCTATTTTCCTAATGACCTAGTAACATTCCCCTTTCATCTACCCACCTTCGGTTTCGTCCCCACCAGTCCCGTTCATCCACTACTACCAAATTAATCTTTCCATGTCATAATATGCCACTTCTCTGCTCATAAATTTGTAGCAATATACAAGTCAATCCATGTCTACCAAGTAATGTGTAAGCTACTCAATCAAATGTTTAGGGTTTTCCAGAAGACTGCCTGCCTCATCTTTGCCCTGTTGTTCGCTTACCTTGTGCTCAGATCAACTTGAAGCCTGTACTAGTAGAATTTCTATGAAATGAACCACTTCAAACCTTAGTATACATGAGTGTAGACCTTGTTAAAAATTCATATCATCGAGTCCCACACATCGGATCTAGAATTATAATCTTGGGGTGAGAGCCCTGAAACACGCAGTTAGTAAGCTCCGTAGGTGCAGCTAATGCTGATTATTTAGATAGGGCTGTTCAGGAAAACATCCTGCAATGATGGAATGGCTCTATAACATCCGCTATTGAGTGACCACCAGCCATATTTGGCTATTGAGTACTTGAACTGTGGCTAGTATGACTGAAAAACTAAATATTTAATTCAGTTAATTTTAATGAAATTTATATTCCACGTTATATATATATAAATCTATATAAATTTTATAAATTCATATAAATGTATATTTAAATTTATATAAATTTGAATATGTATTTCAAATATATATAATTTATATATTTAAATTATACATTTAAATTTGTATAAATTTAAATATATGATTTGCATTTATATTTAAATCATATATTCCACACATGAAATTCCATTAATTTCATTTTAATGAAATTTATATTCCACATGGTAGCTAGTGGCTACCATATTGGACAGTGCAAATTTAACAGTTCCTCACTGTTACATATTGGAAGTATTTGTATCCAATCATGCACTATTAGCAATGCACTAGACATTCTAACACATAAATTATTTCATATATCACAGGTCTTGGTTTAAATTTCTAGTCAAAGAATATAAATAACTTAAATTTTTAAATAATTGTTTTCAAACTCTTCCCCAGAAAGTTTGGTTAAGTTTAAACATCACCAACAATTTATGAGATCAATAGATCTTACACTGGACACAATATTTTGTAATCCTAAAGCCCACTTCTGGCCTTTTTTCTTTCTCATAATAGCTTCATAATAACATCTTATTATATACATATTTTCCTTATTTTTTTTTGTTGTCTCTCCCCCTCACAAGAATAGAAGCTTAATAAACTCAAAATTTTTATCAATTTATTTATTTTTTATCTCCATTTTCTATAAGAGTGTCAGTTACATAGAAGGTACTCACTAAATATTGATTTAATTAATACATCATTTAAATATAACTGATCACAATGGACTATCTCACTTTAATTTTAACATGACTCACTTTACTTAATTACATTTCTATCTTTCAATAATTATAATTTTTAAAATTAGATAAATAATCTACTCATTGATCTGAATACTTATTAAGGTACCATACATCCAACTCAGTATTTTCAAAATTTAAGGAAAGGCCTTATCTCCTAATTCAGTCACAAATTTAAAAGACTCTCTTTCCTTTGTGTGAAATACTTATAATTTTTTAGAGGCCAGAAGGACTCAGCAGATGTGACCTTTACTGTTGGTACAAAGTTGATCTTCTTACTTTTTGGCCTAGAAATAAACATATCAACATCTAAATGAGTTACAAGTAATTTGACAGCTCTCATTAGATTATGAGATTAATTTTTTTTTCAGTTATGTAATGAATCATGGAAATAATGTTTTCCATTTTCAGGAATGGATTGACAATAATATTTGCCCATTGTTGCTCATGTTGTTTACCCAACAATTTTATTACTATTTATCTAATTATTTATATGTAGCCATCTGGTAATATGGAATCTGACACTGTTACCGCACTAATACAGATCTTCTTATAGAATGTACCCCTAAAGTCTTTTGAGATAAAAGCAATTTTACATAGCTTTGAAATTAAATCTGCTCAAATAACAAAGAAAACCAAAAGCCTGAAATTTAATTTGAATTTTATAAAGTTAGCTCAGCAAAGTATTTTTTGAAATTAATAATACTCCATCAAATAATGCAATGTTTAAAGAATAAATATTTAATATTTCCTGTTCTAGAGAAATTTCAAGGGGAGAGAATTTATTAGCCTGAAAAGTTATTCTTAATATGTATTTATTATTAATATGTTCATTATTAATAAATATGTTTATTGATTAATGGCTGCTAGTTAGTTAATAAGGGTTTACTGAGTCCATATTTTTGTAACTCTTTTGGAAAACACACAGAGAGTACATGTACAACTTGGTTCCTGCTTTTGAGATATCTCAACTAAACCAGGGAGTTCATTCGTATTCTGGAAGTCAACAAATGTGTATTTCATGTCTAATACTTGCCAACAGGCATATTGCAAGACTGTTACTACACAAATTAAATAGAATAATTTGGAACATCAAAACCCTTAGATGAATCACCTCAAATTGTTCCTAAAAACTTCAGAGAAGCAGATAAACAAATATATAGAATGATCAGATAAACTATAACTTTAAAATAGATGCAAGATTTAGATGGTTGAGAAATGATTATACTGGAAATACCTGTTAAACTGACTTTTCTTCTTTCTAGGCAGAATAACCTTAGTACTAAAGGGTTGGATACTTTCCTGGGATGCTCACTCATTTGGGAAACTTCCCCCTGAAGTTTCCGGCACTTTACTAAGCCTAGCTCTACGAAGGTCCATTAACGAAAAAGAACCTTCTTGGGAATGAACACATTTTCACAGTTCACCAAGGTGAGTGTGTTAAGACAGGGAATCTCTACAGTCTCCATCTATGCAATCCTGGTGACATCTCTCTCATTGAAAAATAAATTACCATCTTCAAAATGCCACCATGCTTCACACCACAGCCGTGGTTATCAAATGTCATTCCGACCTCTGACAGCACACATGGATATTCCCATTTTACCTCATCCTGCTGGGAGTTCAGCAGCTGCAGTTTCATGTGCTTCATATAGGCCATGGTGATTGGCATGTTGTAGTCGATCATGCTGGTCACCAAGGTGGGAGGTTTTCCATTATCTGCAATACAACATTGTTCGTGGGTAATGAAAGTGCTACTGCATTCAACCTGTAATTTCAGAGTGATTCAATTTGTTCAAGTTGAAATAAGATTCTAGATACCAAGTGTATAGGAGACTGCAAGCATTAGGTATGGATTGTAGAAAAAATAACTGGCAAGCTTCTACAAAGGTACGGTATGTTGCACCAAGTTAGCCCTATGGCTAAATTAGTTACTCCTAACTGTAGAGGAGCTTTTGACATCCTGGGTAATAGCGAGTGAAGGCAACACAGTAATTAAACACAATTATTAGTACGTTTGAATTGCTCATTTTTGTGGCAAACTTAATTTAATAAGGTGGGACAAAATTAGGTTTACAGTTGTCTGTGAATCACGAGTTTATTCTTGTACTATTATTTATTATTGTATCATTTTCCATTTGAACTGTAAACTTACTTTTGCCCCACCCTCTGTATGTACTCACTTTTTTTTTGCCAGTCTACTTTCTCATTCTCCAACACATGGGAATGGGCTAGCCTAAATGTGTCTTTGAGATGAATGTAACCTCTGAGAGAATTTCCTGGTTAGGAAAATAATCTAAATAATTTTTAATGGACACAAAAAAACAAATTATAATTTGTTTGTAAACTTTTTCAGTGAAGGAACTCCATACTAATCATCACTTTAGGAAATAAGGAATTGGCAGATTTAAAGGGACACCCATGTGACATCAATTTGCTTGCTGAATATATCTAAAATACAACAAAAATACATACAATTAAAATATTATTATAGGAAAAATTATTTTCCCAGTCAAACTGCCTTTCTTGTGAAAATGGGCACTGAATTACTCTGTGAGTGGATATTCAAAATTCACTGCCTCCTGCCTGAATAAATGAGATGCTCTGACTTGTTGAACTGTTTCAGTCTACCACATTTTTATTAAAATGTGAGATATAAATTGCCATTATGAATAAAATTACTCTAAATCTCACTATTTGACACTGAGGCTACCTTTATGATCTGTTCCATCTGGGTTTAAATGCATTCTTTTCTGGCACTCTGAGCAGCTCATTAGAAATCTTGTCACCGCTTCTCTTGGTAGGAAGGCATAGCTCTCTGAAATCTGCAATGATTCACAAAATAGAAGTGTTATTATATAAGCTGGCTGAGTGTGATTCAACAGAAATGATCACTGTATTTCCAAATAAGACGCATTATTCCATAATGGCAGGAAGCACAATGAAAGCATGCACTGCATACCATGCATCATTTCAAGAAATATCTATCCAACTTGATTGCATGTTTCTTAATAATAATTAATAACACGATGTGGAGAAAAAAATCAGCCACATCTGAATGGATATCGGATTATATTTCTGCATTGATTTTATTAAGAATAATCACAGTGTAGAGATATTATTGTGAATTTTCCTTATTAAAAATCACCAACATTGTTTTTTTAAAACTTACTGCTAGCATCATCAATATTTTATCCAATTTTACAAATATATTTTAAAATTTTGTCCCAAGTAGAAACAATAAACTTTGGATTTTGTGTGAATGAGCATTTCTTCATTATTGCTTTTCAAAATGTTTTAAGGGAAAATAAAAGAGAATTCTACCCGCATTCACATATGTATTTACTGCAGTGAATCATCCCTTCCACAGAAAATGACACACCTGGAAATGTGCTTTGGCTGCCTGTTCTGTTACTTTATATCACATCTGCATAATGTCTGCCTATAATAGCTCGCACCCATCGATTGTCAAAACAAGCTTTCCCAGTGCCCTACCCAGAGCTTCTATTTTCAGAACTATGATCGAGAGTCAACTTACTTTCAAAAGCCAAGCTATTTCTCTCATCGAGACAAATAATTTCTGACATGAAACTGACAGACTGTTCAAAGTCCCTAAATACAAATTAACACTGACTCAGACAGCACTACTCAGGAGTCGGACACAAGCACTGGTTTTCCACCACAGCACGAACACTGGCACATGAAACATGAGATAAGCAGGGAGATGAAGTTGCGAATTAAACAGAAATGCCACTGATGGTTTCTCGGGTACACATTTACTGTTGTGAACACTAATACACATTATGTTTGTAGAAAGGAAAAAATGTGCACCTCATGTATAAGAGAATAAAAAGCTACGCCAACTCCATTAATGGTGATGGGGTCACTTCTGCTTATTCCCGCTGTGGAAGGAGCACAGCCTCGAGGAGACCCTGCATCGAAAACTATAAAGCATGTTTTCCTGAATTTAATATTAAAATCAGTTTGTGTCACTGGGCCTATCCCACTGACTCTCAGGAAAAGAAGCCACAAGTATACCAAAGAGAAGGCACAAGTCTGTAGTTAAAGTCTTCCATGGACGATCCATATACAGGTAGTCAAAGTTCAACTGCGCTAGGATCTGAAGTTTAAAACTCTTGATTTTAATATAAGTATTATTCTTAAATTAAGATGTCCAGCTTCTTTAAAAAGTACTTCTTTATACTATACAAGGAAATGTGAAAGAAAAGCAAAAAAATCTGAAAGTATTTCATCAAACTTTTTGTATTTGCTATTAAATAGGAAAAAGAACACACACCTTAAATGCCCATTCTTTCTTTTTCATGCTCTTTCTTTCTCTATACGCACATGCACACACACAAATTTGATTCCTAGTGCTCTATTCTGAGGAGGGGAACTCACAACTTTGCCATACTTATTTACCTGATTAGAGATAATTTTTTCTGACTCTCTGGAAGTCTGTTTCATAAGAATGCATAAGTAAAAAATGTTGATGATGCACACCCAGTCACTATTATCTTTTAACTCACAGAATTGTCTAGCCCATTGGAATTAATGGGGCTGAGCAGTAAATTCATTAACAAATAGGATTTGAGAAGAATGTTCCATTGATCTCTGTAGAGGATTTCTATTAAATCTTTTCTCTCCATACATAAAAAGAAATCTTCCATTGAAAGAAACACAGGCGAGTGGCACGGTGAAGAGACGCCCTATTGGCTTCTGCGGTCCTGATGCACCTGCCATGGTCTGCCCTTTCCGCCCTGCGAATACAGCTTTTGCGGGGCACCCCTCCCAGGCGGATTTATAATTGATTGGACTCCTCCACTGTGCTACTTGTCCTGGCTCTCTTTAGCTCCCAAAGAATCTGTCTTGGAACCCTTGTTAAACACATTACATTTCTTTTGTCGCTTTATTCTGAGAAACAAGTACCTGTAATACACAAATATGCTCGTGTTTATGGGCACCTGTGTGCATAAGGAATATAAGGTCCCATTTGTATCTTAGAAAAGATTTTTGGCAAGCATTTTGCCACCTTATTCTCTGCGGTGGTATTCTGGCACACTCTTTGGCATGCTACTATCTGGTATATACATGTGTGTGGATAAAGGCTCTCGTGTGAGTGTAGTTTTCTTGGAGTTCAGAACCCAGTTTATGGTGAGACCTGCCGGGCTCCTCACTGTCCGCATCTTTCCCTCCCCGCCACTCACTCCCTGGGACCCACTACCAAGTCTTCTCAGGCACAGGGAGCATAAATCCTCCAGACAGACTCTTCAAGTCTCACATTGATTTCTGAAACAATATTTCTCCTGCCATGGAGGTGAAAAGAGAAAAACATCATTCTTTTTTTTTCCTCCTCTACAATTTTTCCTCCCAGATCCCTTTGTAATGGAAAGTTCTAAGCAACCTTCATTGCTGGGCTCTTAGAATATTGTTTAAAATGAAGAATGTCCTTGCAGATCCTTAAATTATGGTCATTAGAATAATTACATCTCAGAACTAAAGCCCTGTGATGAAATTCTGTCTTTTAGTCCTGTCAGTATCCTTTGGTAACCCCATTCAGAGATAACAGGGAACACTTACATGTCAGGTCTCTTTGGAACTTGAAGCCTAGGCTGAAAGACCCTGTGGCCCATGCTCTAAAGAAACGCCCTGTTTCCATGAATGTTTGAAATGCTAAGCTGACTTTAAATAGATGTTCATAAATGGTGATAAAACTCAGGGACATGTTCTTCTAGGCTGACCATTCATCAGAGTTCTAACATCCTTCATGCAATATGTAAAAGCAGTTGCAAATAAAACCTAGCAGCAAGGGACAGAAATGGGAAAATATTTTGATTCAGATACTTGAGATGCCAATCTACTAATGCCATAATTAATTATACAAAATGCCATAACCATTTATAAATTTCTATTTCCTTGACCCACTTTTCAAATCTAATCACTTCTCTCTGTTTCTAGGATAGAAATTGGACTTTATATACAGTACAAACATTTGCTAGAACATTGGCAAGGCAAATACTTTGCTTGAAAATGTGTTCTTAGAAATATTTTTATATCTGGGAATGAGAGAGCATACTTTCCTAGAATTTGTTATGAACACAGAAACAATCATCTTCTTAATAATATGAACTCACATTAGCCTTGCTCCCTCTGAACTAAATACTAAGTGGCCACATACATAGCTCACGACAAAATTAAGCATAAAGGAAGGACTAGAATATAGCCACAATGAATCATATAAACTAATGACCTTGACATTATTTATCAGGTTAAGTACGTTGAGGTATCTCTTTATTAGAAATGTTAGTTTCTATAAATCTGGACTTGTTTTATTACATGTATATAGTGCTTTATACTTTTCTTTGGGTTTTTGTATCCATTAATATAAACAATGTCTAAAACAGATTTTAAGGTAGTGTTTTGATAAATAGATTGACTAATAAAGAGAGATGAAATGAATTGCCACTGTTAGCAGAGAGCAAAACAAAGAGCTGAGACCCAAACCTGATCTCCCAAATCCTGTTAACTCTATAGCTCATATAGTCTATTCAAGTCTCTCTCTATAACTTGAATGGACCACAGTGGGTTTTTCGACAGGCAGATTAGACAGATGCTTAAGATCCACAGAAAGCTGGACCATCAACATCGGTATTTTAAAACTTTGCATTTACAAAAATGCCAGTGTATTATCACAAGACAAAGCCAGCACTTGCAAAACTTCCTTCAACTTGAGCTCTGGCTGAAGTTCCATTGGTGTGTAGCTTTAAATGTGCTGTGGGGGAGGGGCTGGGCGCGGCAGCACAACGTGACCGGTGCCCCGCCTGCAGCTTCTCAAGACCTTAATTATGGTTTCAATAACAATACTGAGTTCTAAGTCCGTTAAGAGTGGGATTCATCAGTAAGGCAGAAAATAGTAAGTCATATAACAAATTATAAGCAGAAATGATGTCTCCTATCAAAGAATATGGTAATAGTTCTACATAAAAACCCTACACTAAAGCATCCTTTGATGGACTAAACGATAAAATTAGCCTCTGGAGCAAACACGGGGTAGGACAGTGACCTAATGACAAGCCGATCCACCTGAAGAAGGCCTACAGCTCAAGTCCCATACAGGGTACTACATTATAGATTCAAGTTTTATATTGTACATGGAACGCATTTTAAATTTTACATAATTTAAAATATATGTTTTAAGTATAAGTATATAATATTATATCTATAGCACACACTTCTGAGAAGTTTACTGACAAATATAATAGAAAGGAGGATGGGCATTTTACCTTGCCAAAGTCCTGGCTTTCTGAAGAAAAAAACAATAGTACTTTCGAGAAACTGTGCAGTTATAAAGACAAGATTCTGGCAGTTCTCACATGTCACTCGCCTTCCTCTCAACACCGTCAGTTAAGGTAAATATGGCAGTTATCCAAAAAAAATTGAAATAAACATAAAAATGAATTGCAGACTTTTCAGGAACAAATCCCTTTCATACTTGGATCTGAACACATGAAATAATACAAGGGTGGGCAAAAGGTAAATTTACGGTTATAATACAAATCAATAATGTAATAATTAATATTAATATTAAAATAAATTCTGTTTCACCTACTCACAATGGTAAACCTACTTCTGCCACTCCTGTATAAAGTTATAAAAATTAAAGAAGTTAATTCATCAAAACAGTGTAATAAATTATTGCCTTGCTGTATTTTTTCAGACCATCTCACAATTATATGATGGGAGTTCATCTCATTAACTCCAGCCATAAAGTTTTGTAAAGTGAGAGCAAAACTGATAGCAGAAAACTTTACAACAGGAGTATTTGCACCGGGTCTCTCTTCCTCAGTCCCCAGAATCCTTCCTCTCTAACTTTAACTGTGCTTAATTTCTGAACATTTCTAATAGAAAGGCCCTCTAAATCTACATAAACCTGCAATTCCAAGGTTCCTGAAATGGTAAAGAATTGACAATTCTCGAAATTAAGATGCTCATTTATTATAGGATCACAATTACCAGCTTTGGCCCTTTCACACAAAAGGAAATGTTTCCTAAATGTTATAGGTGTGTTTCAAGTTTTCAGTTAATTCTGTGCTTAATAAGCAGATTATGCTAAATAAGAATTTTAAATGGATTTTATCATTTGACCCTTGAAGCAATCCCAAGAATAGATTATTATCTATCTTCATCTCTAACAAATGAGGAACTAAGCTTGAAAGAGGTTACATAACCTGTCAAACCAGTAAAAGAGCAAAGAGCGAGGGCTCGGGGCTCACGTGATAATCTGGTTTCACCCCTTTAATCACTATATTTTATCACCTTTCCTGGTCATCAGGACTAAAAAAAGAAAGAGACTGTCTCATCCATAAAGAGTTGCAATATTAACCTCACAGCACGGGTTAATTAAGCTAAAAATTTTTAAAATGTCCCCTGGTGTGAGGTTCTTTAGAAAATCCTCCAAGCAGTTTGAGGTGACCCTCTCTGAATGGAAGGGGCAGCCAAGCGCTCTGTACCTTGTCTCAGGTTACAAAGTTCCACTAGAAACACATCAGACTACACAGTAACAATACAGAGTTCCACCTGGAGGAAATTAACAGGCCATCTGTTCTGTTTCAGCAGAACTTCCAGCTAAAGTCCGTGATTTTCAACTGGGGATCCACAAGACCTGATTTCTTTTTCCCTCACATTGTCAAACAGAAAAATGATAACAGCTGACACAACAACAGCCATCCTGTGTGAATCAAAATCACACCTACTTATTTTTGTCTAATCAGCAAAACATATATTTTCTGGTGTGCCACAGAATTTTAGTCATTAGTTTATGAATGCCCTGAGATAAAAAAGAATGAAAACTCTAAACTAACCAGTTTCTAAAGGAATAGGACTTCTAATTGTTAGAAGAAATTCACCAGTAAGAAGTCATTCTTGGTGTAAGATGTACACCTAATTCATGAGCTGGAAAGAGACACCAAATTGTGCTCATGAATCATGGGCATAAGCAATCACTTTTTAAAGCAAACAAAGCAAAGCAAAACAAAGGGCTAAATTCAAAAGATGTATCAATGTCACTAAATACTAGTGATTTGGAAAAGTCATGAGCAAGTGCTGAAGTTCATTATAAGTTCGATTATTCCACACAGCGATGCCCCGGCACAGTGCGCTCCATTTCATTTTACTGTAGAGTCAAATTGGCCTAATCACAATATTGTTAAAAATTAACTTCTCCACCTTTGCTTTATAAAGTGAACTTAGAGAACAGCGATGCTACTTTTATTTTACTGGAATAATAACATTAAATCTCTGGTTTTTGCCAGATACCATGCAGTAGCCTCACAGAAAACTTCTCCCCTGGGGCCAAACATTTGACATTTTCCCAAATGAGCACTCTTGGGACTACACATAAATAATAAATTATAAATAATATCCTAGTGAAATGTGTTTATTTTATCATGCGTATTATGATTTTTAATACCTAATTTTTAATATTCTATCACAAACCACCTGCAATGTACATAATGGATAATGACACTACAGAAAACGTATTTTTAAAAATGAATAAAACTAAAATATTCTTCAACAGAGCCTTTAAATCCAAATGCTGTTAAAAACTCCAAATGTCCTAATTCATAAAGGCACAGCACAGCGTAGTCCAGGGACACCCCAATCTATCTGAGGAAGTCAAGTCTCAGTTCTGGGCAACATCTCCGATTCAAAGCAGACCACTCTGCCTTTATCTGGTTTACTCATTTTATGTATTTAAATATTTTGAAAGGAGGGTACTAGGTTATACCCCCACACACACACCCCACACCTCGCACATGCTATTACATTTGGCCGAAGCATTTTTAGACGTATTATAAAATTGAAATGCCCAGCCAATGGTTTGTTCTGTATTTATATTGGTTCTCTTTTACCCATTTCATGCATGAGAAAAGATGAGTAGGAGAACATCTTCTACAGAGAAAATTATTAATCTGTGGAGGTGCATGTGAAACAGTCTTATATGTGAAGATATTTTTCAACTACACATTTATTTATTAAACAAATATCTATTAATGCAAAGGCACTGTAATTATCTCTGAATTCTGATAAGTAAAATTCTTTGTCACTAATGCCTGGATATATCAAATTATTGAAATCACCTATTGGTAATTGTTTGCTTAATTTTGAAGTGATTCAGAAAAATACTTTTATCTGGGTAATATAAATATAAGTACTCTTTGGCAAAAAGGACATTCATAGTAATAATAAATTATACCAAAAGCCAGACATCTGGCTTGTGTAATACACTTGCATTCGTATTACTGATAAATCTGTTTCAGAGCTGGCCAGACGAGGGGGCAGAGGAGGGGTTGCCTGAAGATCCGGTCACAGAAAACGCCAGAGGCGATGGGGGGTGAAGCCACACTGCTGGTGTGGCATGTGACAGATTCCCCTACACCCCGAATGGAACACGGCAAGAGGGGGCCCTGTACCAATGCTGGCTGGCGAGGTTGCGTGACTGAGGGAACAGCCGGCCCACTCCCTCCCAGAACATGGCATCAGGGGTAGAAGCGGACCTGCCTCTGGGAAAAGGACGGCGTTGGCTGGGGAACTGGACTCTTCCAAAGCACACGGAATTTTCTACACAAATTTAGAGATTACAAAATAGAGGGTAGAGAAAAACACGAAGCTGCTTCTTCTCACTCGCTCTGTGGGGGTGGGGAGGTCGGTGGCCAGAGGGCTTGTGGACCAATGGGCAGTGAAAGCCCCGCCCGCCTCCCTGCAGGAAACCCTGGCAGCTGGTGGCACGGATGGCGTGTGCGAAGACTCCAGAAAGAGGTCTGAGTTCCAACAGCGATGAGGAAAAAAGCTGAGCAGCTTGGAGGATGACTCAGTGGCGCCTGCAGTTTTGCAAAGGGTGGTATTTTTAAATGGGAGAAGGAACTCCTGACGCAGCCTGGACTAGTCTGGCAGAGGATGGCACGTTATTATTCTCTGGGTGTTCTGAAGGGGTGGGGCTCTGAGGCACTGGCCTGCCATTCTTCCAAAATTGTGCAGCTTGTGCCTAAATGACCTCTTTCCTTTTTTCACCAAACCTCTTCCTCCAGAGTTTGCCTATGAACTGGGGCAGTCGAACCCCACTTCTGTTTGGTAACATTCGCTCTGGACCTTAAAAATTTTTGCTCCAGAATCCTAACTACTATTTCAGAAGGACGTTGTGCTGTGTTGTAGCTACTGTGGAACTTTCCAACATCTGCTAAATAACCAGCGAATTTCCTGTGCCTTAATAATCTCTCTAATACCAAACCAGGATGCTGCTAGATTGGTCCTTTAACTGCAGGCTCATCACTGCTCCCCTGGCCGAGGGGTCTCACATTGTGTTTGGGTTCCTATCAGCCCTACAGTGTGGCTTGTTTTCTATGACTCGGACACTGTTATCCTGTCCTCCAGTACGCTGTCTCAGTTCCCACCACTGTGCACTGACCCTTCGCCTTCTTTCTTCTCCAATCATCTTCTACATGCAATTTTCACACCCACTCACCAGCTCCCCTGGCCTAGTCAATAATGTCTTGGATTGACTTTTAAATAGGATTAAGGTTGCGAGCTAAACTACAGCATGCACAATTATATTTGAATTCCAGTTAAGTTGTACTATTGGAACTAACATATTAAAAAGTATTGTTTACCTGAAATTTAAATATAACTGAGCATCTTGAATCCTGTTAAATCTGGCCATTTTACAGTGTACGGTTCTCTAAAATGAATGCATGTTACCTGCTTATGTCACTTCTTATCAGTTAGAAGCTGAAGATAATTTTAAATTTGGAACAAATTTAAATATGTTAGGAAAATCTGTTAGGATTTGTTAGGAAAATCTGAGAATCTACCAAGAGCAGAGGTGAGAGGCAGGGTAACAATAAGTGATTTGGGGGTAGTATGGAGGCAATTGGAAATTACAGTGCCCATTTAAAGCAATGTTTTCCAACTTTTTAGAATAACAGATATAAATACATTTTATATCATAAGCTAAAACATAGACACATTTATATAATGTTCTCATCTATTCTCTTCTACTTCACTTTTTAAAAGTAATCACGACCCGCTAAGCTGACTTGACAACTTGCTAATGAGCTGTGATGCACAATGTAAAAATCTCTGGTCAAAAGCAGAGGACTGCTGTTTGTTGATCCAAATACACTTGTTGTGGTGCTGAGAGACCATGGTGGTTCTGTGGTCAAGCTCAAATGAAGACTGGAAAATCCATAGGAGGTCTAAAGCAGGTAGGCCCGCCCATCTTAGGTGGTTCAGATCATATTTTAGACAGCCAAGAACAATTTGGAAATCTGAGGCAAATGCACCACATGCAGGTGAGAGGAACAGAAAGTGAGCATGGTGCAGTGACAGAGGTCACTATCCTGCAGGGACAGAGAAGTGGGTACCAGTGTGAGGCAGGAGGCCAAGACACTCAGTTTGCGTGAAGGCACGGAAACCCACAGCATGACCAAAAGAAACCACAGAGAGGTAACAGCATCCCAAGGCCACATCAGATGAATCTGACATGACATCACTGTACATTAGTAGATCAAGATATAGGCAAACAAGAAGTAGAATGTGATTTAAGTTAATATAATTAATCAATTTTTATCGGAAACCATTTTTGACCACATTGATACCACTTCAAATGTAGCTATATTGCTTTACAAAAAAACCCAACCTTTTCTTTTGTTTTATGTAATAAAGAAAATAATAGTGAACATTTTTGACTTGGAGTTGCATTTTGCAATAATTAAAAGAGTTATTTCAGCAAATGAGTCAGTATCAAAAAGAGATAGACTCAAGTTACAGCTCTGAAGCTGTGGGGTGCTATTTTGTGTCACTTCTTATGGTAAGTTATTTTGCTGTTAAGGAACAGATTGTCATAGCAGAGAATTCTTATTTTAGATGAAAAAAAATCAGCAGATGGGCACTGAGAAAAGTTTTTCTTCATACATGTTTCCTAATAGTAAAATAAAGAGAATCCATAAATATTGCACGTAAATAAAATGACTCAGCAAATCAAATATTTATCTAATTACTTACAGCGTGAAGAGCTACATTAAACTATGCAGTCACTCTTGGGAAGTATGGTCATTGACTTCTCTTGATTTCCCCTGAAGAGTGTGTGATGTGATAAATTAATACGTTACTGGGGCTTTGACGAGAACAAGCAGAGTTCAACTTTCCTGGTCTCAAATTCATCGGCACACTTAAACTCTCCCAGCTTCCTGTTGCAGCCCCCTCTGTTGAAGTTTCCTTCACTAGCCCCTGCTAGTCGTGGGGAAGCTGCACTTCTTTGGAAAGAGGTAGCTGAGAATACTGATACTGTTACTGCGGTCATTCAAAGCAGCAAGAATTAGCCATTGTGGGGGAAACGGAAGAAAATGGAGGAGGTTAGACTTCACTCCACAAGGGAGGCTAGTAGGTCACACAATTCTCATATGCAGGCAAAGTGCAGAGTCTGTGCGATGACAGTGATGTACCACAAACGCAGAATTCATTGTCTGAATTCTTGAATTGCTCGACAACGGGCAGGTGACAAAAAGATTTTTCTGAGATACTAAGTAGAGAACTGGTTTCATTTCTAAAACGTCTCTCAACTCTGGGTGTTTACTGTGCTCCAAATGAGACTTTGGAAATGGGAGGTAGGGATGCACTGTATCACAGTAACTGGGGCTTGTGTTACTGGAACCTAACACTCAGGGGGTAAGGATGTTAAATGGCCTGGAGTACGTGAGGCAATACCAACTGTCTGCCCCAAAGCCTACAGAGCCCTATTGAGAAGTACTGCTTCAGACCATACAAATAATTATGCAACTATAGATACGTATAACAGAAGATGTCATCTTTGCATGTTCTCCACTGAAGAGGAACAGCACCCCAAGACAGAAATTCCTTGGTCCAAATCCCAAATTGTCAGAAGCAGCAGCTAAGCCACCTCCTTTCCAAGAACTATGGTCAAGGAACAGAGCCATGCCCGATGTGGCCAGGCTATACATTGATTGGAGGGGACGTTCCCAGAAGAAAGAAATTGGAGGGGAAAATAAGAAGTAGATCAGATAAAAAGATAAAAATAGGTAAGGGCTGATTTCTTTTTACACATCATGAAATTAGTTAAGACTGTTGCTGATAAAGCTGGTAAATCTCAGATCTGGGAAAGTCATGAATAGAGACATGGGTGCGTGGTGCCCACAGGTCACAGAGGAGCACAAATGAAACTGGAAGGAAACAGGCCTTTCAATGTCTAATTA
Organism: Sturnira hondurensis; assembly: GCF_014824575.4. Lineage (NCBI taxonomy): Eukaryota > Metazoa > Chordata > Mammalia > Chiroptera > Phyllostomidae > Sturnira > Sturnira hondurensis. Next base: position 12,089,481 of record NW_028074503.1, read on the forward strand.
ATAGGAAAGAAAGCTACTTACAGTATCTGTCACCCTGCAAACAACTTCATACATACCTTTTAAAATGTCTCTATTCACCTCAATATAATAACATGTTTGAAGGAATTATTATGTTAAGAACTTTATATGTATTACTTCTGAGCTTCAAAACAAAGACATTAGTCATCCATGCCAAAATCACGCACACAGAACTTTATCAGGATTTAAACCCACGTGTAGCCAACATCAGTGTGGGCACCATTTTCTCCCACCTCACACCAGTTCTTCCTATTACATTTTATCCAAATTAAATAAATATATAGGAATAAACAGGTGTAAATGCATGCATTTTAGATATTCAAAATATTTTATTTATTACACCAGCACAGTACCCAGGAATACCTAAATCTCTGGGTCTGAGAGGAAAGGTTATTAAGTGTCCTGGGCAGTTTTAAAAGCTGCATTGGCTCAGTTTCACCACAAGGGTGCACTAAAGTAGCAATTTACCATGCTGGCCATAAAGAGTTAATGAGGTTTCTCCAAGGTTAATTTCCCTTTCGAGGAATATATCTATTTACTGAGTCATTATTGTTTAACATGAAAATTGATAGTAAGATTTGTGACGTTAGTTGATGATTAACTGGTCTGGGTGAGCTCGCAGCTTTTGAGGGTCTCACCTGCTATGCTCTGAGTATGAAAGCATTTTGTACTTAGTCCTGTCCACCTATAATCAGTGATAATCCTAACTGCAGCTGCATTAGAAACACAACAGTTCTGATGAATGGCAGTGCACTGTTCTGCTTTAAGATAGCTGTTTAGTACTCTAATTGCCATGCCCCTGATTTTTTCCCTTCTGAGATGTTTCACACCTCTGACTTATTAGTCTGACACCTTATTTTTAGTTCTCCAAAAGAGGGCCCGCTGTAACATAAGAGTGCGTACATGGGTGTGAGAGTATAGCTGACAAAAAAACAAACCAATGTGTTGAAAAGCAAACAGAAAGCACCTGGGTTAAATATTTTTACCTTAATTCAGAGCCTCCGAAGTTGCACAAATCCTCGTGACTTGTAAACGTGACTTGTACAGAGCAGTCTTTGCAGCCTGGCTACAGCTTTGATTTAATTTCATCATTTCTATTCATAGTAACTTTATATTATTTAGTTAGCATCAGAAAGGCAAGGATTTCATGGAGACAAGGGGAATTTCCTCCTTCAGCAAGTACTTCCCGAGTACCTATTATGAGACAGGTCTTTTGCTAAAACTGTGCCCACACGGTGACCTGGGAAACAGACGTGATCCCATCATCAGGGGTTATATATTTTTAACAACGACTCTAGCATAAAAAAGGAAAGACAACCAAATGAAAGGAGCCTCACAAAAGTACCATAAAATACCTATAATTGATTAATGTTTTATAATCATAAGCTCTCTAAGACTAACTAGTTATAAAATGTATTTCTAAATCACTGACTTATTGCATAATAATGTCATGGAGTTCAAAATTAAAGAATGTCTATAAAAATATTTAAATGTGGAATAATTTTAAGTTTTTATCTCTACTTGATACCTAGAACAGTTATTTATTTAAGCCACTCTAGTTTACAATACTAACGTGAAGTAAACAATGCCATCTGCAGTAAAAAGGCAGCATCCTGTTGCTGACTGGTGTGGCTCAGAGGGTTGGGAGTCATCCCCACAAGCGAAAGGTTGCTGGTTCAATTCCCCGTGATGGCACATGCCAGAGTGTCAGGAAAACTGAAATATAACCCTCTCATTTTGTATGTGAATAAACTGTGGCCTAAGCCAAAATGACGTTAAATGAATGGTTTGGGACTCCTGGATTATAGTTTAGTGCTATTTTTTCACAAGAAAATGGCTACACATTTTGCTCCTGAGTCTCACTACATGTTGACAAGAACTCCGGGGATTTTTAAACAAGGTAGCAGAAACTACTGCAAGTTAAGAAGTGCTGAACCAGTAGATATTTCTTTTTTAGAAAGGACAAAAATGATGCTAACTAAAATTTTAAGATTAATTGTCCTACATCTGATAGAATAAAGATTTTCCTTTTTAATTTTCAGAGTAGGAAAGTAGAAGTTCTACATGATAGATTATATTCCTACAGTATGTCCCTGGAAAGATATATCAATAAATATTAAAAATAAACTCTTTAAATAAAGCCAGTTTTTTAATTTTTTTGAAAATTAATTTAACAGAATCAATCTCTGTGAAAAGCAAATGAAGTAACTTAAGTAAATTTCCATAAACTTAATCTAGCAAAAGAGTTTGTAAACACGGGAACTTGGGCCTTCTTTCACATTTTCTGTCAGCCCAGTCTAGCCTGGGATGAGAGTGACAAGGACAATGACGTCTACAGGACACACACCAAAAAACGCATGGGTCATCACCATTCCCATCACCCAACACAGGCCCGGGCAAGCAGAGGAAATATATAACATAATCAGGGCAGTGACAGACCTGTGTTAATTGTCCTATTTGTCCTTATACCTGCAACATGCATACTGTTTGGATAAAGAAGGAAAAATAACAATATTCAAAAGTTTACCATATCCCAAGCACTTCACACATCGTAACTCATTTATTTTACTACACCATGCATGCCATTTTCTCCCTCCAGACAGAAAGAAAAAAAAGGAAATCATTTGCCTAAAGTGACACAGAGAGGAAGTGCTAGATTTGAAGTTTGACACTGAGTGGGTCTGGCTCCTCGCCCATTTTCTTTTAGCTACAGCATATAATCTGCACTCTGAATTAAAGTAATTTAATTGTTGGCACTATATATGTAAGTAATACATGTACGTTTACTGCATCATACTACAAGTTGTGTGGGCGTGTACATATATAAATATATATGCAAACTGTTCTACTGAAAACACTTTTTTCCCCTCAGTTCCTGGATTTCCACCAGCTACTCCAGGTTGCCATGTTTTTTCAAGAAAGAGCTTTCAAACTCAATCCTTTAATGATTCCCTGACTTAAGGAAATTCTGCAAAGCAGCTATGCTTAGCCTGTGATCGAACACTAGTGACAAAAGACAGCCAGAGAAGAGTGGTGCATGCCCAAAGGTGGATTTGGGCAGAAGCTGAGAAGAGTTAAACACTGGAAGATGAAACAACATTCCACATCAGTGTCTTATAATGTTGCATTATTAATTTTTCAGTGACTCTCCAAATTCTATGTACCACATTCAATTTTCAGTACAAGGATAGACCTTAAATTCAAATATGTATGATAATTGAGTGATCCACTCTGTTAATGTAGATAATCAAGAGTTTACTATTGTCAAGTACACTGATGAAAACACATTCAATGCACCAATCACAGTTAATACGGAGACAGTGGAAAATACAAAGACCTCAGACACTAGATTTCAACAATGACTGAAAATAATAATTATAATAGCCTTCACATATTCCTGAAATGTGTCATTTTATGTGGATTTTTTCAAAGCACTCATGAGTAATAAATAGAACATATACCCTCCAATTTTATCTATAGTCAAATCAGTTTGCAATAAAATTTAAGTTATATAATGCCTAGATATTTCAAGGAATGATATACTGCAGATAGGTAAAAACAAATAGCATTCAAAAGTTAATCCAATATTAAAGGACCACCATTTCCTGCAGAGTGAAAACATAGAAAGATTTGCAAAATAGGCAAAGTAAATAAAATGACCACTAAATCTATTGATAATATTATTAAGACAATATGATACGCTTTAATGATTAGTTGTATAAGTATGGTTTCTTGGCCATGTAGGAAAAGGAAGAAAAAGAAGGTCAATAAACATAATCATGCATGTGCTATGAGCTAATGTGTTAGAAGTAGAGAAAATTTTAAACCTAATAAAACCATCATAATTGCAATAGGTACCTAGCTAATTCTACTAATGACTAGCCAGTCCCAGTATTAGTATTGAGAACTAAACTCTGACCCAACAGTCTAGCGACTGAATAGCACTAAACCATTCCATCTCAAACTGTGCTTTGTTTTATGCTCCATTAATTGAACATTTGTATTCATTTTTAACATTAGACTTAAGTTCACTGTAGAGTCAAGTGCATTGCAGCAGGTTTTTTCCTATGATGAGTTATTAATCCTCAAAAGGAGCATGTTTTCAAATCAGAATTCAATTTAGATATACCAGAAGGTGAAAGGCTAAGCCAAAAAGAACCTTCATGATATTAGGCAAAGGTGAAAATACTCTAGATGTGAAAATAAACAATAAACTTGGGAAAGAGCGAGATCTCCAAAGAGAACATTCTCAAGAGGAAATGGATAATGTTTCAGCTGCTGCTTATACTTTAAAAGTCGATGGACCTACACCAAAAAACAGAAAATATCTTTATAGTTAATACAAAATGATATATTTTAAAACATACTGTTTACAAATTTACTTTAAGTGTTTAACATGCAAAATGGGAACGGATCATATTCTCTACTTTACGTTTAAGAAAACAAAGAGTGACATATTTGGGTCTATCTCATTGACCCATGTTTCTGCTGTAGTTAAAGATCTCTAACTAGTGCAGTGGAAAAATTAAATTCTTTAAAATTGCTTTTGGCACCTAATCAGATTTGGCTGCCACACTAGTGCAGACAGTGAAGCCACTCACTTTTCATTTAATACCATTACACTCATGTATGTCTACCTCACAGAGTCCTGTCAGGTTCAGGTAGCTATTTCATAGAAATAAACTATTATATGAGTACACAGTTAGTGATATTAGTAGATCAATATACAATTACTTTCCTATTACCATCCAGAGATGAAACCCTGGCTGAGGAGACAGGTGACATGAGTATGCTCAGTAATATTAGTCTACATAAAAATATCCTGAAGAAGATTGGTCATTGTCATTAGTCATGATAAGAATGTCTCCTGAGATCCGTAAGTCAAAAGAAAGTTTATGTGGCAGAATTATGTAAGGAAACTTACAATAGTGCCTGCCCACAAACCATGCAATTTGGAAACAGCCAAGAAACAAAACCATAGAGAAGGAGAGATAAATACAACATGTATTAGGGGTTATTATGCAACTACAAAGATTCAATATGACCCTGGAAATATAGCAAAAAATAGTTATGGAAAAGAAGCTATTTCTTATGCTCAGTAGCTAATTTCAAACATATGTACCTGTATTTGAAACTTTGAGCATTTCACACATTTTTCTGTATCTGAAAAAAAAATGGATCCAGACTGATATTGTGTATCAATACAGCTGAAAACAGTTAATATAAAGGCAGCCAAAAGCAAAGTTCAATAAGAATTCTAAAGAAGGTTATTATTTTGATTGTTGATAAAATACTTCTGATGTATATTTTGCTTATATTTGAAAAGAATAATTTACCGTTCAATTTTCCTAGAAAGGATGAAATATCTATATTAAGATGATTTTATAAACTATTTAATTAAATAAAAAGCTAGATTAAAGTGTCTAAATCAGACTGTAAGTACAGACACTTCAGAAATAATACATAATTCCATTTTGACAATGTATTTCAATATCTAACAGTTAACTAAATCTGCTTTTCATATAATTTATGATATAAACATCATATATATCCACTTAGAATGTTCAAGGGCATTAATCTATGAAAATACATATCTTTTAATAATCTATTCTGGAATATTAAGAAACATACACCCTTTGGGACAAATGTATTTATATAAAGAGACCTTTGAAAGCTACGAAGTTTTTCTTATTCATGTGATCATAGGTATTAAGTAGGAAACACTTTAACACATGAATATGATTTGAAGAGGGAGGAATGTTAAAACTGCAGTGGTAGTATGAAGGTCCGTATGTTCCAGTCTGTAATTCATATAACATGATACAGCGAGTAAAACAACACAAATGTGTCTTCCCATCTGTGGGCATCTGACTGGGTCTACCACATACTGTGCATATTTAAAGAAGACAATACGAGAATCCCAGAAACAGGTTTAAATTACATAGTTGGTGAACATACGGCCAAAATAGAATCAGTAGTAATTAAATCATAGTATATATGTTGGGTTTGACCATGATATGGTCTAATCTATGTTGAAGATAGGATATTTATAATTATTTAGCTCATTTTTAATAAGCATTCATACATAGTACCAAATTTCAAAATGCATGCCTTTTTTGTGCCTTTTTAACTTACTGCTTTGTAAGTTCTCTTCTGTCCGGCATGTTTCCGAATTTGTTCTCCATTTGGCCCTGTCTCCACGTGCATCGAGTAGATGATGTCGAAGAAATCTTCCACCACAGCTACCTGACGCAGAGACAGCTTCTCGTCCACCCCTACGCCATCCTGGGAAGAAGGCCGGGAAGAAGGCCAGAAAGAGGAAAGAAACCCACAAAATTAGTAAAAAGAAGTGTGCATTTAATGCAATGTGAATACATGCAGCTGATTCAACAAAAATATTTCCATAAACTGAACCAAATCATAGAGATAGGAAAATTCTTAAAAGTCATTAATAAATATCTCATATTATATATTACTTACATGTAGAACTTTAAGAAACATGAAAAAAGTTATTTGACATTCTTAACCATGCTTACCCACAAATGCCATCTTTTTACGTTTTTATTTTTATTTTTTTAATATTTTTTATTTATTTATCTTTAGAGAGGAAGGGAAGGAGAGAAGGAGAGAAACATCAATGTATGGTTGCGTCTCATGAGTCCCCTGCTGGGAACTGGCCTGCAACCCAGGCATGTGCCCTGACTGGGAATCGAACTGCGATCGTGTAGTTCACAGGCCCGGGCTCAATCCACTGAGCTACACCAGCCAGGCCCCTTTTTAAGTTTTTACAATGACTTTTTTATAGCCATCAGTATAACTTAAATTATTCTAATATATATATAAGGCCCAGTAACATTTTATTATAATAATTTCATTCTAGATATTGATTCACTCATCCAATTAATATTTATTGAGTTGCTGCATACAGAAAGTTATTAGAAAAATAAAAAATATGAAATCTCTATCCTTAAATATTATATAATCTAGGAAAGAAAATGCATTTATTATGCTATCACTATTAAACTAAAGAACAGCATGTGCCAGAGGTTAAAAACGCAAGCTCTGGCTATCTAGGTGTGACCTTTAAATCCTCCAATCAGAGGTTGCACATTTTATGCAAACCACGTAAATCTCTCTAAATTTCAGTTTTCTGAACTGGAAAACAGAGACAATAGAGCTCACTCAACAGAATTGCAAGAATTAAATAATATATGTAAGAGATGTAACCCAATACTTGGCATATATAATGAACATGTCATTTTAATGATCATGATAAAAACATAAACAAAATAGGAGTTAGGAGAATGAAGTTATCACCTCTCTTTGAAGTAGCTTATTTGTATATTAATTAATTAACTAATTAATTAATTTTTAGCCTTACCTGATGACATTTTTTCCATTACTTTTTAGAGAAAGAGGAAGGGAGACAGAGAAACATCAATGCAAGAGAGAAGAAGCGACTGGTTGCCTCCAGTACGCATCTCGTCCCAATCAGGGAATCACAGGCACCTGGGCCAGGGACCGAACCCGCAACCTAGGTATGTGTCCTGACCAGGAATCAAACCCATAACCTTTTAGTTATGAGATGACGCTCTAACCAACTGAGCCACAAAGTCCAAGGCCCAGAAGAGCTTCTTGAAAGAAACAGAAGGTGATATGAGTAGTAGTTCATTCAAGCAGGACAAAAGCCATGGCAGTGGGAAGTGTGGCAAAGAGCCTAAAGTTCCCATAGATGGTAGAAAGAATAAGACATAAGTTTGGAAGGAGAGATGAAATTTAATCTCACATTGCAGCAACATGAGTTTTCTGCACAAGGGGGTGATTAATCTCTGCAAAATTACTATGCAGTCAGTGAGTCAAATGGTGAGAACCTCTTTGAACAATAGTCCCAGCAGACTCAGCTCACTGCAGAACTGAAGGCAAGTTATGTAGTGCTTTTTGTTAGTATGATTTTTATTTGTTTTTTTTTTCTGATTTACAATAGCTCTCAGAAATAGCAGTGCCTAAAACAGCATATTTAAATAACTATATGAAACCTGGGGTTATCCAGCCATGTACTATGAAAAAGAGATATTTATTGAAAAAGATACAAGAAATATTGTACACAGGGCAATGATGCCCCAGTCTCCTTCAAAGTAGGCACTTTGGGACCTCACACAGTTTTCCCAATTGCCATCAGCTACCCAGTCATATTTCCCTGAATCTCACCAACGGTCTGAAATCTCTACTCTTTCAAATGTAATTTTAGTTTTGAGAAAAGCCAAAAGTCACAGGGCACCAAATCTGGCCTCTAGGGGGACTTGGTCACCTGGGTGATTTGATGTTTCGCAAAACACTCTGCATGAGACGTGATGCATGAGCAGGCACACTGTTGTGATGAAGCTGCCAATCACCAGTTGCCCATAGCTGCAGCCTTCCGAATCATCTGAATAGTTTCCACAAAGGAAAGTTCAAGCTTAACACAAAATTTGATGCAGACTCCTTGCTCCACTGGCTCGGTCATTTTGAATGCGATGGCCACACAGTACACATGCTCACTCAATGGCATCTACTGCCCCCACTGACTAGTACAACGAGGTCATCATTGTTCGTGCATGCACATTCCAGTCCATGCTCCTTGGCTACCAGGTCACATCAATGCCACACAAACCATTCTCATTATATTCACAATGGTTGGACTTTTCTGGACAGACCTCATATATGTGAAGTTGTACGCAAGGCCAAATTGTGAGACGTTTCATCTTTGTTAGATATGAAGTGCTCCCTCACAAATTAGGACACATGTGGATCCTAACTAGGTTTCAGATCTCTCTCACTTCTCTCCTTTATCATCTCTCTTGTCATTCTCCTATACGAGTCTGAGTAGATGATCGCTCATTGCTTGTGACGTCGGAGTGCAGCGTCAGAGTGCAGCGAAGCGGCATGGGACATGCAGCCAACAGCCTGGAACATGGTTGCCTCTTCAGGATGCTGCTTGGGGAGCGCCCTTCAGACTCCCTCCCCAGGACCCCTGCCTAGAGGCTACTCCTCAGAGAACATCTACTTTCCCTGGGCTGGAAATCAAATTTTAGCTCTACCCGCCAGCAAACCACCCATAAAACTGTTGTTTTCCCCACACATAAAAATTTTACAGTTTCCTCTCATTTCCTTTGCTCATTAGCCAGAAATGTAGGAATTTTGTTTGGTTGGTACACTGTGAGCGATGGAAGGACCACAGCCTGTTTGTTTATTCCTTCAGCGAGTATTTCACAACAGTCAAATACTGCCAAGCCCTCTGCTAAGTGCTGAAGTTACCCAACACAGGTAACCCACGTCTTTGTGGGGTTTACAGCCTAGTACAGAAAATCTAGCACAAATCATCGCTAGGGTTGTACATGCACTCCCTGTGGCTTCTGTAACAAAGTACCACAAAACTAGATAAATGTCCTTTCTCACAGTCCTGGAGACCTTAAATCTAAAATCAAGCTGTTGGCAGATCGGCATCTCCCCTGGAAGCCCTGGGGAAATTCATTCTCTGCCTCATCCAGCTTCTGGTGGGTGCCGGCGTTCCATGGCTTGAAGTCACACCACACTGCCTTACCCTCTTCCAACGTGTCTCTCCTGTGTGTCTCTCTCTTATAGAACCCATCTTATATGGTGGCATATAAGTACCAGTCAGATTATCTGGGGTGGTCTTATCCCGAAGTTCTTAATTCTATCTCTAAGAACTCTTTTTATTCCAAACAAGGAAATATTTACAAATTCCATAAATTAGGACTGGAAATCCATGGTCACTATTGGACCAATCACAGATGGTTCCATACGGATGGTTGCAAAAATGCAAGTTGTGATAAGAGAGCATATACAGGAGATGCAGCAAGATCAAGATCAACAGTCAAAATTCTCTCAAGAAATTGGAAGCTTAGAGCTTACAGATAAAACACTGAAATCACGTATGTTATGAAAGGAAACTCATTACCCTTCTGTCATGTGGACCTGCCACCTTCAAAGGACAACTCCAGTCAACCTTCACAGTACTCTCCATTTGATGCAATATCGAGATGTTTTTTCCACTGCTCAAAAAAGGTTTTGAACTCATTGATTTTGATGCCTTTTAGTGCTTCTGCTGTTTTTTGTTTTACCTTTTCCACATCCACAAAACATTTCCCTTTCAGGACCTATTTCATTAGGGGAAACAAAAAAAAGATTGCTTGGGGCAAGATCCAGTGAATAGGGAGGGTGGGGCATAAGGGTCATGAGGGTTTTGGTCAAAAACTGATGAACACTCAGCGTGGTTTGGGCAGGTGTGCTTGTAAACACCCATCATGAAATGGGCAAATGTCTTGAAAGAGTCTTCAAAAAAATTCACCAAAGCTGAATGCAGCCTCTCACAACAATGCTATCTGGTACACTGATACAGATGGGTTCCTAGAATATTCTCCTAGCAGGAAAAGCCTGTACTACAAGGCGCTTGCCCTCCATAGGATACTTGTGGGTTTGGGGGGACCCTCCCTTGTAAAAGCAACTTTCTTAGACCACTAGATTGTGCTAGGACACAAACCCAGGGCTCCAGGGCTCAAGCTGTTACCCCTATGAAGATGAAAGACACATGACAAAATGTATATTTTCACTCTTGTTCTGCAGAATGTGCTAATTTTCAAAGAGGCCATCTACTGCCCTGAAACTGTCTGATTAGCCTCAGGGGCAGATCCTGCCATTGGGCCCTCAGGGCTTCAGTTCACTCATATATTTACAAACAAACAGACAACAAAGTATGTGGTAAAGCAAATAATTTAGAAACGATATTGAGCTAAAACTTTTTGATTTAATATACTGATTATTGAAGAAATGCACCCTAATCACAGGTAAAATAAAATGTTGATAAACCAAATTATGAACTTTTATCTGCAGCATTCTTTATCATCTTCTAAAGTGTTTCAGTTACTGACTATATTTTTAAAAAAGGAAAACAACAACCCTGCCCAGGTGGCTCAGTTGGTTGGAGCATTGTCCCATACACCAAAAGGTTGCAGGTTCGATTCCTGGTTGCAGCACATACAGGAGGCAATGGGTCCATGTTTCTCCATTCTCTATCTCTCTTTCTCTCTCTCTCTCTGCACCCCCCGCCCCCATCCCTTCCTTCCTTTCTGTCTCTAAAAATCTATAAAAATATCCTTAGGTGAGGACTTCTTAAAAGTTATAAACTTAAGTTAACATAAAATAAAAACAATAAAATAACATAGAATTTTAAACAATATAAAAAAACAATATCTGGAAAAATAATCAGAAAAAAAAATAATCAGAAAAAAGAAAATGAAATATTTCATCCCAATATCATACTTCAACCTAAAAACAGTTTTTTGAGAGGAAAACCTATAAAAATGTATTGATTTTATACCAGCAATCCATTTGCAAAAACAGAAAATTTATTCCCACTTCTTTCCAAACCTGATGATTTACCCCCTCCCCAAAAAACAGTACTGAATTCCAATGGCAAGAATTTATGTATTCTTCAATGACAAGTATTTACGGAGAATATTCACTCTCTCTTCAGCACAAACAAAAGTCAAAGGTACTAGGAGGCCAATTCCCCGCAACACAAAGAAGTCCGGGGACCCTCGGCTGTGCCATGTGCACAGATCCTGGCCCAGTGAGCTTTGCTGGTCAGATGCTGCCTGACAGCAGCGACTTTTCGCCGCTTCCGGGACACGTGCTGCCGCTGCCCTTGAAATACAAATAGCTTTCGATTTCAAGGTGCTAATTAACCAAGTATTGTTTAGGCGGCTCATTTTCCTGCTTTCCCAGCATTTCACTTCCCTAACATCTATGGACAGTTGATGTGGTACACAAAGGTCAAAACTGAACTTCGCTCCTCGAAAACTGATTTGATATGAATTTAGGGTTTAAGACTTAGTCATTTGAGCGATCTCTTTTGGTATTTGCTGTGCGAGAGCCATACACCTGTATCTTCTTGCATTTTCCCTTAACTAACAGACCCAGTCATTACCTGAAAGAGTGAGTGGTAAAAGCCCTTTTACACCTCTGGTACTAAGAACCGAGATAAATAAAAATGAGTTTCAGAGATGCAGATATTCATTGAAAACTCAACGATAACAAAATTAATAGGTCATAAGATATATGATATTCATGGCAAATGGCCTAGAATACATGAGCATATTTGGAAAGAGATGCTAATAAAACAAACTAATAATAATTTAAAGCCTTTACAGCTAAGAAGTCAATCTTGTGAGCCAAAATTCCAGGATAAAAAGACAATTTTAGGATAACTGTGAGGTTAGAAACTGAGTTATGCACATTTGACCACAAAGTAAAAAATTCTGACCAAATTATAAGGCAAGGAATCAAAACCTAAAAGCAAAGGTTCTTTAGGCCTAAATGGGCCAGAAAAGCTACAGCAGAGTTTCACTAATGAGATTGGAAATGAGATCTTTGTCACAACTTTGTTATCACAGTTTCCCCAAGAATCCAAATGCATCTTCTGCTATGATCAATTGCTACCACTATTATCATTATGATCATTGTTAATGTTACTGTCTCCTAGATCCACAATCTAAAAGTCTAAATCGGCCTCTTACCCAGTAATCAAATAATTCCATGTGCGGACTAGCCCGCCAATCCAGTCTCTCCCCCTTTTCTACTGGGTTCCTGATTTATTTACCCAGGAAATGGCATTTGGAGCCTTGAAGAAAATACAAGTGGGTTTCATTACATGGGCCAAATCTACCTTTGGTAATGTGTATGTGGTACGTAAAGCCTCGCTCTGACTTGGTGTGGAAGATACAATTTATGGATTAGCACTGTGTACTATGGACTCAAAAATACAAGGTGGCAAGTGTGCTGAGTTTCTGACAACCCTGGCTTAGACTATGGACAGAGCATTCCCTCGATCGTTTCCATGAATTTCTCCCCATTCCAATCTGTCCTCAAACAGTCCAAATAATCTTCCTTAAAAAGTATAACTATATCTGTGATTGACATAATATTAAATGTTAACTGTAACTGAAAAATAAGAATAAAAATTTTTAACTATATCAATTTAGGATTTACAAATTTCTACTAGAATCCCATGCCCATACAATAAAACTCAAATACCTTTATTTATTATACATTTAAATCTTATTAATTTGGTTCTAATTTACTTATCACTACCCACCTTATCTCTAGCCATTCCAACACAGTTTAATCACAATGAACTCCACTTTCCCTGAAAATTCAATGGAAGTTATGATTTACGACTTCCCCATTAGAATCCAAGCTTTTTGCAGGCAAAAACTGCATTTGTCTTTTTCACTGCTACATTGCAAGGACCTAGAATTGCACCAGGCAGAAAATAAATGGGCTATAATTTATAGCCCATAATTTTTGAGTAGATAAATTAATAAATTAACAAATAAATGTTCCCTGCTATTTCCCTAGAATATCTTTCAATTGGCAAACTCTCACTCCCTCTTCAAAACCCATCTCACGTGTCCCGTGTTCCAGAAAGCTTTCCCTGACTCCTTAAAGCTAAGTCACTCACTGACTTCCCTGTGCTCTCCCTGACTCCTTAAAGCTAAGTCACTCACTGACTTCCCTGTGCTCTACCACCCTTTGCTCATTCCTGTTTTTAGCATTTAAAATGCTATTTTGTTTATTTTTTATAATTTACATACAGTGAAATGCTCAGATCTTAAGTATACTGTTTAGCAAGTTTAAGTAACTATATTGAACAATGTTTCCATCACTCTATATAATTCCTTCACGGTCCTTCTTAGTCGGCTCCTTCAAAACAATGGCTGATGATTTCAATAATCAGGTTAGTATTTGCATATTCCAAGTGTTTTTTTAGTGGAATCATAGAGTACACACTTGTGTACTTCTTGTGTCTCGCTTCTTTCATTTAGCATAATAACTTAGAGATTCATTCATGTTTTTGTGTGCATCAATGTTTCATTCTTTCATTTCTGAATAATAATACCCCATTGCATGGCTAAGCCACACCTTCTCTATTTTCCTGTCAATGGGCTTGGCTGGCTCCAGTTTGGCACTATTGTGAAAACAAGCTACTAGATTGTATTTTAAATGATCTCTTCACTATAAGATACTCTGTACAATGAGCTCACCAAGAGAAGATGCTTAGTGAAGTGATAATGATCGTGAAATTTTAACATCTAGTATGGTATACAGTACTTAATCAGTAAATATCCTATTAGAATATAATCTGTCTCTTTATAATCTAGATAATTTGTAGAAACTCTTCGCCAATCAGTTGGTTCATGTTTATAGGTATTGGGAAGTGATCGTACATTATGCCTCTTGGAAGTAAATCACCATATTCCATTAGTTACTTCTTAAGTTTCCTCGGGCAATTCCCTGACATTTCTTTGAGTCTTGGTTTTCTCATGGGATATAGAAAGATAATTATAACACATCTCTTTGGCTTGATTTGAGGATTACTTGAACTTTGCATGGAATTTAATAAGCACTCGACAAAGGTTAGTTATCACTTTATTATAGATAATTGTGTGTCCTTCAAATATCTGACTAAACCTTTTACATAAAGAGACAGAGTTCTGGGTGTAGTTCCCTAAAAAGTGTGGGAAAAAAGTAAAAGGCACCCAGAAGAGCGTACATAATATTAAAAGAGAAGAACAAAATCGAAGGACTGACACTATCCAACTTCAAGACTTACTATCAAGGGACTGTAATCAAAACAATATCATATTCGTAAAAGAACAGATAAATAGATCAATGCAGCAGAATGTAAAGTACATAAATAGACCCACATATATATAGTCAACTGATCTTTAACAAAGGAACAAAGGCAAAACAATGGAAAAGATAATCTTTTCAACAAATGGCGCTAGAATAACCAGACATCTGCATGCAAACACACACTAAAAAGAATTTAGACACAGACTTTGCACTTTCCATAAAGACTAATTCAAAATGGATTACAGTCTTAAATGTACAACTCCAAACTATAAAAACTCCTAGAATATAGGGAAAACATCCAAATAACCTTGGGCACGATGGTGATTTTTTGTACAACACCAAGGGTTCCACATATGGAAAAACTTATTCATAGACTGCACTTAATTATAATTAAAATTTTCTGCTCTATGAAAGGCAGCATCATGAGACTCAAAAGATAAGTAAGAGATGAGGAGAAAATATTTTCAAAAGATATCTGATAAAATATTGTTATCCAAAATATACAAAGTCTCAAATTCAACGACAAGAAAATACAAACCTGATTTAAAAATGGATGAAAGATCTGAACAGGTACCTCATTGAAGAAGATGTACAAATGAAAATCAAGCATGTGAAAAGATGTTCTACATAATATATCATCAGGAAAATGCAAATTAAAACACTGAAATACCACCACATACTTATTAGAATGGCCAAAATCCAGAGCACTAACAATATCAAATGCTGACAAGGATGTGGATGAGCAAGAACTGTCATTCATTGCTGGCGGGAATGCAAAATGGCTTGGGCACTTTGGCAGACAATTTGGCAGTTTCTTACAAAACTCAACATATTCTTACCATATGATTCCATTATGGTGCTCCTTGGTATTTACCTAAAGAAGCTGAAAACTTATGTCCACACAAAAACCTGTACACAGATATTTATTTATAGCAGCTTTATTCATAATTGCCAAAACTTGGCAGCAACCAAAATATCCTTAGGTAGTTGAATAGGTCATAAATTGTGGTACACACAGTACTAAAATGAATGATCTACGAAACCATGAAGAGACATGGGAAAAACCTTAAATGCATATTACTTAGTAAAGAAGCCACTCTGAAAGGGCCACATACTTGCCGGAAGTTAGGAGGGAGGAAGGAATACATAAATGAAGCACAGAAGATCTTTAGGCAGAGAAACTATCTTCAAGATATTGCAATGGTGACTACACATCATCATACATTATCAAAGCCCATAAGATGTGCAACACCAAGAATGAATCCTAAATAAACTATGGACTTTAAATGATGATGATGTGTTGACGTAGGTCCAAAAATTGCAGCAAATGTACCACTCTGGTAAGGATGTTGGTGACAGAGGAGACTGTGCAAGAGTGGAGGCAGGGAGTATACAAGAAGTCCCTGTAGTTTTTGCTCAAAACTCTCATGAATGTAAATTGATCTAAAAAATAAAGTTTATTTAAAGGGGGGGTGGGTAGAAAGCCATATACTTCTTCTAAGAGGGAAAGCTTTATTTTCCTGTGTGACCACAGTGGGGAGTTATTCAGGAGGTCCAACACCATCTCACCACATTTCTGAAAGTAATCTTAGTCAATTAAAAAAGAATCAATTCAGCCCTGGCTGGCATAGCTCAGTGGACTGAGCACGGGCCTGCAAACCACATGATCGCAGTTCGATTCCCAGTCAGGGCACATGCCTGGGTTGCAGGCCAGTTCCCAGCAGGGGACTCACAAGAGGCAACCATACACTGATACTTCTCCCCTTCTCTCCTTCCCTTCCCCTCTAAAGATAAATAAAATCTTTTTTAAAAGAGTATTATAAACAGAAAAAAAAGAATAAGAATAAGGGTAAGAATAAGAATGACTATGTTTAAAAAAAAAGAACCAATTGAAAATACATAGAAAATTAAAATATAACAATGTATTATATCTTTTCAATTGCATACATTTCTAAAAATGTTTCTTCATATGTTTTAGAATAATTCACATTGAAAAATAAAATTCTGCCAAAGATACAAAACATTTGATTTTACTAATATTCTTTTTAAAAAGAAAGAAAATTTCCATGACAAAGTAATTAGGATTAATAGCAAGCATAGTTTAAAGTGCAAAGCTCTCAAAATAAGGCAAGTTTTCTAGGGTCATGTGATCAATGAGCCACAAGACCTGAAACAGACACCTCCGCCCCAAAACGGGACCTTCACTTTAGCTCCTCTGGGTGTTCTGATTCAGTTCCGAATATGATAATGTTTGTATTTTTTATTAGTTTATAAATAAGGATTCTGAACGGCGCATTTGAGTTTTCACCCCATAGGATATCCCTTTTCCCCGCCCCTCTGTATTTTCTTCTTTCTTTTAGCAAAGGTGACTTTCTGGCAATGTCTTTGTCTTTGTTTGGTGGTGAGCTGCTCGGGCTCCTAGGCCTGGACTTGCCATAAATTCAGTGTGTGCGGGGAAGGCTTCCACATCTCATGACGGAAATTTTCTCTCTACGTCAGAGGATTCCAAAAACAAATAAAACAAGCCAGGCTCCCATTGTGTATTCTAATAAAAAACCACACACAGGCCAAACACGCAATGACAAGAGGGTGGAAAATATCTGAACAAGAAGACTGTAAAGGAAGTCACTTAGAAAGTTACACTTAATATGAAATGCTTTGTAAAGAGATTTAAAATAAACTTCATGCTAAGAACACTGCTGTGAAACTAAATTGTACTGCTCTTGTTGGCGTACCTGTGTGTTCAGCAATCTCAGCCCCAAGTTGGATTCCATTTAAAGAAAATGGAAAATTCTGCGCTAATGAGTGTAAAAATGGCTTCCAGTGACGTCTACATTGTTGTACAGCAGCATGTTCCACATGCAGGTGGAAAGGCGCTGGGATTCGAAATACAAATGCTATTTAATTAAAAAAACCAGGACCCTCAAAAAAAAGTCAATGCATGGAGTAAAAGGATGGGTACAAAAAAAAATCTCGCCTATTTGTAAATAAAAATGACTTGTCTTTTCTACTGCCTTGTGTCACAAGACAGTAGAAAAGACTATGTCACACAGAGGTGACTTGTCTTACTTTCATTTGTCTCTTGGTTGGGAAAAAAATAGTCTCACTTTTTGGGGGAACAATGGAGGAAAACTGGTAGAGCTATCAATGCTCATATTTAAAATTCCAGATGATTACATACATAATCTTGTTTTTTAAAGTCCATTCTTAAATACAGCACAGTACAAATGTGGACAACCACAAACTGACCACATTAACAAGCAGCCAGAAAGATAAGACAGATCACTCTTTTTTAAAATGAGTTTATTTATTTAATTGTTGTTCAAGTACAGTTTTCTATTTTTTACTCCCATCCCAGCCCACACCCCCCAAGTGCCCCCCACCTCCCTTCCATTTCCACCCCCCTTAGTTTTTGTCCATGTGTCTTTATACTAATTCCTATAAATCCTTCCCCTTTCCCCCTGAAATTCCCTCCCCTCACCCCTCTGGTCACTGTCAGCCTGCTCTCTATATTTCAGTGTCTTTGGTTATATTTTGCTTGCTTGTTTGTTTTGTTGTTTAGTTTCCTGTTAAAGGTGAGATCATATGGTATTTGTCTTTCACCACTTGGTTTATTTCACTCAGCATAATGCTTTCCAATTCCATCCATGCTGTTGCAAAGGGTAGGAGTTCCTCCTTTCTTTCTGCTGCATAAAATTCCATTGTGTAAATGTACCATAGTTTTTTGATCCATTCATTTACTGATGGGCACCTAGGTTGCTTCCAACTCTTGGCTATTGTAAATTGTGCTGCTATGAACATTGGGGTGCTTAAGTTCTTTTGGATTGGTGTTTCAGGGTTCTTAGGATGTAATCCTAGCAATGGAATTGCTGGGTCAAAAGGCATATTCATTTTTAGTTTTCATAAAAAATTCCATACTCTTTTCCATAGTGGTTGTACCAATCTGCAATCCCACCAACAGTGAACTAGGCTCCCCTTTTCCCCACAACCTCTCCAACACTTGCTGTTTGTTGCTTTGTTTAGCCATTCTCACCAGCGTAAAGTGGTATCTCACTGTGGTTTTAATTTGCATCTCTCTGATAGCTAGAGATATTGAGCACCTTTTCATGTGTCTCTGGATCCTCTGTATGCCCAAGACAGATCCCTCTTAAGGACCAACTATTTATCTGACTGCAAACTTCCCAATAGTCACAAAGTCAGATAACAGTAGAATAGCGTCATGGCTTTAAGGGCAAACACATACTATGGGAGAACTGAATAGTCAGGTAAATTAGCATTCCAGAATGCGAGAATTTTCAGACAAACAAAACCCCAAAGCATTTACCACCTTGTTAAAGGAGCTTAGAGGCAGTATTTTAGATAGAGGAAAACTGCTACATGACTCTAAAAAGAAAATACAAAAACCAGAAATATAATTTTATGTGTAACGTGTAAAAGACTTTTTAACAATTTTTCTCAAAGCACTTTTTAATTAAAAGATCATAGTCTTAAGGAGCCAATAGTCAAGACTTGTTACCCCAATATTTCAGAAGAAAGAGGAGCATAAGACTGTTAAAAGAAATATGTCAAAATTAAGAGTTAGCTTTGCTCCTACACCTAAGAAACCACTGAGCACTTTCCATTTGTCTATTAACAGTAATGCTACTGTGAGCAGTTAGTCCATATTTTTGGTATATCCATGCACACATGTCTTCTGGATATATAACAAACAGAAGAATTGTTTAGTCATATGACATATTTATGTTCATATTGTACTATTTCCAGTATTTATGAAATAATCACAAATTTCTAGAAGGCCTGAAGTCATAAAACAAAATGAGTTACTCCTTTAAATGCCTTTTAATTGGATATCTCCCTCCAACATATCAATATTTTGATCTTGTGATTTATGCCTTTGTTCAATTTATGAATTCATTTCACACATTAACACTATTGTGTGAAAATAAGCATATATCTGTTGCATGCTTAGTGTGTACCCGAGTGTGCTAAACATTACATGTATTATGTCTTTTAATTTTCACATTAGTTACCTATTATTCCTCTTTCACAGGTAAGAAAACTGAGGCTGAGAAAAATCAATACATTCCCCATGGTCAGAAGTGTAGGGAACAGAAAGCACTGTAAGAGATAAAGTAATGACTCTGGCACAGCCTGGAGATCATTCCAGTAGGAACCTAAAAATCTGGAACCTAGAAATCTGGAAAGATTAGCCTCACTAAATGCAGAGAGGCATTATACGCATCACAATGTTTATAACATACTGTGTTAAGTCAGAGACTATATCGCAAGAAGGAGACCTCAAGATACTGTAGCTTAAAAAGACAGAAATTTATTTCTCATTCATCTAACAGTCCAGTGGGCTGGAGCCAGCACGGCAGCTCTGCCGTCAGGAATAAATGACTGCCAAGGATGGTCCAGACTTCACTGTGTTTCTAGCCAGAAGTAAAAGTAAAAGAGAATGTAAAGGAAACAAGTTGCACTCATCGTGTTTGCTTCTGCAGCTTTGGTGCAAACTTAACCACAGGACCACACCTAGAGGCAAGGAAAGCTAGAAAATGGAGTCAGTAACGCGTCCCCATGCAGTCAAGGGTCCAGAGGAAATTCAGCAGGTTCTACTTCTATGAGGAAGAAAACAATGAACACGAAGGACAAGTGGAAGCCTGTGCTTCATTTACTAGTCAGATCTGACAGAAACACAAGATGTGTGCAAAGATACAAGAAAAAGGTCCTGGAAAAATAAATTTAGCATTTATAAAGGATAGTTAAGTATTTGCTAAAACAGACTATCAATATTGGAAGATGAGAACATATGAAAATGTAAGTTTGTAATTACTGGGGAGTGTTTACTATAGAATCAGAAAGACATAAAAAAGATCACCAAGTACAAGCAAGGCCCAATTTTTCCCAACTTAAATGCATTCTATCATTTTTGCCATGATTCATAACTCCATAGTCATTTTCTTTCAGAGCACTCAAAAAAAAAAGAACACTAAACTGACAAAATGCAGGCTTAAAGACAGTTTTAAAAGGTCAGCAAGGAACAGGACATTCTTTCCTCAAAGAGAACTTTCCCAAGAAGGGATATTTGAGGAGTAGCAACCCAGAGACGCCTGTTTGTCAAAATGTTTCCGATTTCCTCCTATACTCAAGGTTAATCATAATGCCTTCCCCTTCTGATTCTTAGACTTACTTAGAAGTAAAGACTGCAGAACTTCCCCCAAGTGGCTACGTATCAGAGTGAGATCTCAAACCACTATCATAACCATCAGCATCAACATTGGCATCTGACATTTATTAAACACTTACAAGCACTGTCTAGTACACACATTATTTAATACTTGTAAAGTTCTGAAAATAAGTATCATTGCTATTATTGCTATTCTAGAGCAGAAAGGTTCAGCAACTGTCCCAAAATGACACAGCTAGTAAGTTATGGAGCCTAGATATGAACCAAGGCAGCTTGACTCTAGTGCCAGCTTATCTATTGTTCTCCACATTCTCCTTGAAGCCATTGTGTAACCATCATCGGGAGTTAAGGTCACAAAAGAATAAGAATCATAACAATTGGATTTAGTAGCAGGGACCTGGATGTGGAGAGCCTCGTATGGTACAGTTCACTTTCAGGACAGAACTGAGATTGAGATCCAATCTGAGTGATAGAGACCACTGAACATATCTCATGTTTGAATACTTCCCCAGCCAGTTATTAACTAATCTTCTAATAGAACAATTCTATAGTCTTTAAACTCTCTCTACCTCCAAACTGTAACCACCCCCGTCATTCTCCACCCCATAACCAGACTTACGTTTTTAAATTATAAAACAGTGTACGCCAGTCTCCCTAAAAGTATGAAGTGGCTTCCTGCCGCACGTACAATGAAATCCATGCTCCTTATCAGGGCCCACAGGTCCTGCAAAATCTGTCCACTGTCTCTTCCTCTCCGCTCACTGCACCCACTTGTTCCTTCTCACTATACACTGTGACTTTCATGTCAATTCACTGACCACAAAAAGCCCTTCTCCGTCACCAGAGTTTGTGACTGTTACTCTCCCTGCCCCAACTTTTCTTTCCCTAGCAATTTAAATCTCTGTTTTCTTCCCATCCTTCATCTCCAACTCAACACATAAAACTTTTCTTTATCATATAGCACCCTAGTTACTTCTGGAGTAGACTTCCTAAAAAGCTATGATTTTATTATGTAGTTGTGAGTGTCTTAATCTGTCTTTCCTACTAGAATTAAGCCTTATGACAGCATTTGCTTGGCATATGCTGGATACCAATGAGAAATCTGACTAGTTGAATGTAAGAATCAATAAATGACTCCAGGTTTCTAATCTTGGCTAACTGGGGGGATAGTAAGGTCATTAACCAAAGTCTGAAACAGAGTAAGAAAAGCAAATTTGGAGAGGAACATAGTTCAATCAGGGACAGGTTGGTATGCCTACAGTAGAAACAAGTGGAAATGTTCACAAAGCAGCTGGAAATAGGGGTTTGGCATGCAGAGAAAGGTCTATGCAAGATAACATAGATTAAGAAGACAAGAGAATAGCCTTGGCTGGTGGAGCTCAGTGGACTGAGCACAGGCTGTGAACCAAAGGGTTGCCAATTCAATTCCCAGTCAGGCCACAGGCCTGGGTTGCAGGCCAAGTTCCCCATATGGGGCACATGAGAGGCAACCACACATTGATGTTTCTCTCCCACTTTCTCCTTCAAGAGAATAACAAGGTGGAAGAAGCCCTGGATGTGGATGAGAAGGCCCAGGAAAATATGCAGGATGGGTGAAGCAGAAAACTAATACATAATATAAAAAAAGGAAAAGAAAATAATGAAAGATCAAGAAAGAACTTTTGAAGAACCAGAGAAGCACCAAAAAAAAAGATGGGCAGATTTAAAAAAAATGTCAGGTTAAATCAAGAGGGTCATTCTTAGAAGTGGGATGACAAATGAAAAGAAGAATCAGACTCCATGTTCAAGAAATCCTGGTGACATCTGGGAGAGGCTGCAACCAAGCAACAGGACACTCAAAACAAATGTGTTTCAAATTTATAGCTTTATCTATGGCTTGGACTATATAAAAATCTCCTCATGGCTTTGAAAACCCCATTACACAGAAAGTATAAAAAACCCAAATTATTAAGTATCTCACCCATCAGCTTTAGGAAGAAATAGTTATCCTGCATTGTTGGGATTTTCTAAAGAGGTAGTATTTAAAGTCAGTTGAATAGGCTGGTCTATTCAAAACTGCAGCACTATGTAAGGAAACTCAAGATTATCAGCAGCAAAAGCTAACAGGGTGCTTTCAGAGAATGGAAGCTGTGCTACATATACATTAAACAGGCAAGAATTTTGAGAAGCGAGGGGTTAAGACCAACAGCAGTTCCCAGAACCTGCCAGGGCATGGCTGGCAATTCAAGATCACAGATGCCTCAACCTGCTCTAATCAGGAAAAACTCTTTGCTAAGTGCATTCATGTCTGTAGGCAGTAGAGATGCATGCATGCACTAAACCTTGAACCTGTGCTAAGTGTTAGTATTCTACACACTCCTCTGCCCCAGCTCAGAGGCAGACCCATGCTAACATAACCCCCTTTGCAAGCTAAACACTGATCTTAAACATGGAAGAAACAGAGTCCAGAAAAAAGAGACAGCACTGTGTTGACATATAGAACTGGGATTGGAAAAGGACTTCTAAACCATGCATTCTCTTTTTATTATGTTCCCAGATATTCCAACACATAATTATTCTACTCTTGCCAAAAAGCAGTTAATTTTATTATGAGGACGTTCCTATAAATATCATCCAGATCCTATATATGAAAACTAGGAATTTCACACATCTATAATTAAAAAATCATTAGCCCTGGCTAGTGTGGCTCAGTGGATCAAGCCCAGCCTGTGAACTGAGAGATGGCCCCAGTCAGGGCACATGCCTGGATTGTGGGCCAGGTTCCCAGCTGGGGGTGCTCCAGAGGCAAATGTATCTCCTGCACATCCAAGGTTTCTCTTCCTTTCTTCCTCCCTTCCCCTTCTCTAAATAAATAAAATCTTTATAAAACACTTTAAAAATCTCTGTTGATAATTAGATTTGGCTCAGGACAGTGTTCTGTGGAAACAAATAAGCTGTTTGTTAACAGAAGAGGCGATCAACAGACAGAACAAAGAGCCACTTTTTCATCCTCTACACCAGAGGTCCCCAACCTCCAGGCAGGGGGTGAAGGACCAGCACCATAAGGGTCTTTTAGGAACCTGCTTGAACAGCAGGAGGTGAGCATGAACATAATGTGCTTGAATCATCTGCAAACCATCCCACAACCCCCGAAAAATTGTCTTCCATGAACTGTCTTCCAGTCCCTTGTGTCAAAAAAGTTGGGGATAGCTGCTGCTCTAGACCATTTACTGTGGAGGATGCAGAGCTAAAAGATCTGAGTGTAAAGCCAAATAAAGGCATGATGGAGGAGGCTGGGGTGAATTTTAGACATCTGCCCTCACATTTCCTGTTTGTGGGAGGCAAGCAGGGGCAGCTGCTTGGTTAGAGCTCCCGGCGGAGACCTCTGGGGCAAGAGAGGGCTCTGGTTGCTGTTTCTTCTCCTTAAGTGACTAATGAATCAGCCAGTGCTGATGAGGCTGCCCTTGTGGTTTCCATGGCAACACTGAAGGCTTGGAGGTGAGAAAGGGGCCCTCCACCCTCAAAGCCCCCGCCAGGTCTCCCGGACCTTGCACTGGCTCTGGACTGGTCCTCCAACTGCCCACGCATCCGCGCATGCCACTCCTCACTGGACCCAGCCTCTCCAGCGTCCCTGGCCAACAACAGCATAGTTGCCTTGGCAACAGCAGCAGGAGGAAGGCCAAGGCCCTTTTTCCTGCTGGCGTTCTGACCCGGTACCCAGAATACAAGGGCCTGGAGAAGATGTGAGTCCTCCTCAAGTGGGGCTGGGCCATGGGGGGCACTTTTTAGAATGGGTTCAGAGGCTGCAGAACGTGGCCGGGACCTTGTAGCTGCCAGAGGCGGTTCAGCTGCCTCACCTTTTCCAGGCACCTGGGGAGGCATCTCCTCTGTCCTCACCCCATTGGATAGAGCCTGGAAGGGGCGATCACGTTGCAGTTATGCGTGTCACCTTCCAAAAGTGCTAGAGCTCAACAGAAACTTGCTCCACCCCAATCCATTCCCACATTGAAGCAAAGCCGGCCGAGGACACCTTCTACAAGTTAACCTTGCAGGCTGCAGACTTAGTTCCTCCATTCCCTTCACATCCCTGCTCACTCAGCAACACTTCACGCCCACCTACAGTTCTCTCCAAGGATTATGGTACTCCGTCCTCTCCCTTTACTCTGCCTGTCCCTGGTGTTCACGGAGAGAAGTGTACAGGGCCTCTGAACCACGCAGGAGAAGGCAGCCAGTGCAGCCGGGGGCTCTGGAGGACCCCAGGCTTCCCGCAGGGTCAGTTGCTCAGCTTGCCAAGGCTTCCCAAGGGAGAAGGACACCAGCTTGGGGAGGTGGAAGTACCACGTGGTGTCCTGCCACCCCCAGCCAGGTAAACCACATCCCGCAGAGGCCCCCCACCCCTGACAGGCAATTCAGAGTTGCATTTCGAATTTTGCTCAGAGCCTGAGAGCACTGAATCAGATATTTATTGACTGGAGCCAAAGGAGCACAGGCAGAGAAGCATGTTTGCTTCTTTCCGCAGCTAAGTCAATGGGGACAGTTGCCTTGCTTTCCAACGTATGAAAAGGTGCCCCGCTTTTGAAAAAAATAAATATTATTGTTTAGATGAAGACACAGGAAAAGCTGAGGAAACTACTTCCCATCCTCTACTTGAAATTTGGAGGACAGGTTTCCTGTTTACAATATGGATCTATCATCTTCTTGAGTAATAATTAATATTTTATTATTATAACCAGGACTTTTCATATTAAAAGCCTTTATCTTAAGATCCAAAAAACTGAAAAAAATCATAAGCAATATATGTATTGCTGAATATACACTGAATCACTGATTTTTTTCAAACATATTTGGAGATGATTGATAAGTTGGTGTATTGTCAAATATTGGTTTCCTAGCACTTACAGCCAAGATATTTTACTGGAGATAATACATAAGGAAACAAAAAGTATCTGCTAGAATTATGTTTAATAGTTTGCTTAAGAAATTTTGAGGTAATTTGTTATATATATGTATGTATGTATATATGCACATATGGAAACTAAGTAAATTTGGATACTAAGACAAAGGATCTTTGAGTGAAGTTTTTAGATTCTATATGCAAACTGAAGTGCTATCTACCTGGTAATTCAGGTATGTCCTGAATTACCTGGTGTCTTTGCACTGATATACTCAATTTAAAAGGCACTTACGTCCAAAGATGATTTTTCTAAGGAATTTCATTTTAAATGTCCTGTAAGTAGGTGATTAATAAAAAATATATATCTTTAATCATCTTTAAAACTGCTGAACTGTTTTTATTGGGAGAAATGTATTATCTCCCTAAGGCACTATGCATGCCCACGAGTGGCAGATTTGTTCCTGCTTTCATCCACATTGACTAAAGGCAAATGTATAGCATTTGCCACTTAATGACTGCAATACATTCTGAGAAATGCATCAGTAGGTAATTCCGTCACTGTGCACACGTCATAGAGTGCACTTACACAAACCTAGATCGCACACTCTACTGACACCTAGTGCACACGGTACAGCCCACTACACATCTAGGCTGTGTGGCACAGTCTGTTGCTCCTAGCACAGCCTGTGGATGCACAAAACAACACAGGATTAAAACAAGCACAGGGGAAAACGATGCAGTCAAGAGATGGGGTAAACATGAGATGTATGAGGCTGCTGCCTACACAGCAGTATACAGTGTTACAATAAACTATTTTTGTAATTATAAAGTGCATTCTTTAAAATAACAACAAAAAGTACATAGTAAATACATAACTAGCAATATAGTTGTTTGTTACTATTATCAAGTATTATATAACATATATAATTGTATGTGCTATACTTTTATATGACTAGAAGCATAGTACCACCGCAAACATAGGTAATGCACTGCCGTACAGAATTACAAAGGCTATGATGTCACTCAGCGATAGAAATTTTTCAGCTCCACTATAATCCTATGAGACCATATGTGTGATGCAAAACTTCGTTATGTGGTGCATGACTATATATTTCAACTGGGAGAGAGATCTGTACGTAAGGCACAGAATGCACATGAAAGATGTTTAACACCATGGTTCAGGACAAGTACTTAGAAATAAGTATCCCAGTCAAAGCACCACACATTCCAGTGTGTGGAAGTTTAAGTGCATGGGAAGTAACTAGGAAAGCCTTTAGTCTTCTGGGCTGCGGCTGCTGCCATTTGAAAAGGTTAGGCTAGCTTCTCATTCTCCACACTTCACATGGCGTCAGAAGAAGCCCAGCAGGTCTGGCATGCTTTAGGAAACGCAGTTGCATTTCAAGTACTGTTCCACGTTCTCAAGGCACAATGTGGACTGGGACATTAAAATATAGACTATAACACGTCGCTGCTAACTAAAGCTTTCAAAATGAGTAATTATCTGGTCACTTAATATTAGTGTACACTAGAATTAAGGGAACTAGGAAAAGGAAACTACATGTACTAAGAAATGATTTTAAGGAAACATTAAATACTCAATAGCTAATTTTTGGCAATAGATTGTTGGGAACCGCCCTGCCTGGTTTCAGGAGTTGTAACTGCCCCCCCATGGCTAAGTGAGCGACCTCCGGACTGTGAGCCACTAAGGAGACAAAGCTTGTCTCTGGCAGCAGCGCTGCTTCTGCTTCATCCCCTGCCCCCAATGCTTGGTTGGTTAGTCAATGATGGGTACAACCCCTCAGAGAAGGGGCAACCTAAGCCATACATGATCACTTGGGAGGTCTTCAAGGAAGGACTAGGGGGGCTGCAACAAAGAGGGGGTGATGAACTCTTGCCCCGCCCCGGCTATTCTGACACAGCCTGAGTCCCCATTTCCATCTGGGAGAAGGGCTTCCAGGCTCTAATCCACTTAAGCCTAAAAACCTATGATGGAGAAGGTGGTGCAGCCCCTTGCTGGCTAGAGCGGGTTCCTGGGTGATCAGGCATAAGAAAGAATTTCTAAAGTCCTGTGAAGCCTGCTTTGCTAAGAATGCTCTCATTCATATGTTAAGGGTCCAAGCAGGAAATGAGTATGTCTCCCAAAGTTTTTGCAACCCCCTTACCTGAGAGACAATGACTCAGATTAAGCCCTCAGATCTCTTTGAAATGTTATCTACTGTTTGATCCTTGCCATCTGACATTGATTGATGAGCTTTACCTATATTCCTCTGTGTTCCAAACTTAATAAAAGCCGTTGAAGAAGAGGTTCTTGGTCCTTCTCCTAAGACAGATAGACCACCTCTCCTCCCCAAGCAGATCATGTCTTGGTAGTATTATTTTCATCCGTGGAGGACAGGGGGACTTGCGGACAAAGTTGCCCCCACAATAGATGTCTCTAGATAATAGCTTTTCTTTCTTTGGCTTTACTTTTCAAGAAGCAGGTATTGATTTAATAATAAACATTTATATATATTTTAATTGATAAGTATCTACACTTAGAAAAGCATGTAATGCATTTACTTTAGTCTACTGTGATGAATATAATTTTTTCAATGTTTAAATCTTTAGGTTGTACTACTCCACTAGAGAAAAGGTGAACTGAGTGAAAAGTTATAAAATGTCTTTCTTTTTGTAAAAAAAAAAAAAAGATTTTATTTATTTATTTTTAGAGAGAGGGGAAGAGAGGGAAAAAGAGAAGGACAGAAACACCGATGTGCAAGAGATACATCAATTGGTTGCCTCTCACACAACCCCAACTAGAGACCTGGCCTGCAACCCAGGCATGTGCCCCGACTGGGAATAGACCCTGTGACCTTTTGGTTCACAGGCCGGCACTCAATCCACTGAGCCACACCAGCCAGGGCCAAAATATGTCTTCCTAGGAGCTGGGAACATTTCACAGATTCTTTAAAAACCAAATACAGAACCAGAGAAACTTGTACATAAATCTCCAGCTTACTCACTGAACAGTTACTATGTTATAAAAATTTGTTATACTTAAGAATTCATTATTAATCTAAGACTGTCAAACCCATCTAAACTGATGGTTTTTGTGCACTGCTCTATCCAGACTATAACCACATCACAGTTTATCTTGAACTAGTAGGTTCCAACTAAGTTATAAATTGGAGTTAAAGTGTTTGATAGAAAGGCATTGGTAAAACAATAAAGAGGACACTACATGAAATAGCCACCTTGTAATTTCCATTTCAACAGGGTATTATAGTTCAGAAAATAAATCTTCAACCTGGGTTAGAAATAAACAGACTGTGCCATGGTAAGCAAGAGGGAATTAAAAGATATTTGTCTTTTACAGAGAGTAGATTGCACAAAAATTTGTCTAGCTCCATTTTCCCAAAGTCCCTTCTATCAGAGGTATATTACTTGAACTTGATAGTAAATGTCTATAAATGCAATGATGGCAACTAAAGCTTATAAATTTACAATAATCAAGCTGTTACTCCATCAGATATGGAATAATTGATATATTACAATGATCTGTTAAAGCTTTAAAGTAAGAACACTTGAGATTATGAGGGGCCCACTGAGAAATTCCAGGATAATCTATCTCAAGATACTAACTAATCACACTTTCAAAGTCCATTTTGTCCTGTAAGATGAAAAATTCACAGGTTCTGGCAATTCAGATGAGGGCATCTTTTGGAGGCCATCATTCTGTCTATAACTTTGTTCAAATACAGTTGAATAAAGGAAGTTGGGTTTGAAGCTCACTAACATTTCAAGCTATTTTTGAGTACTCTATACGGGAGAAGTAAAATAATCTCATTAGACAAATATCAAAGTAAAGTTAACTTTTGTTGATTGTAAACTTGATGAGAAATGTTTAGCCTATAAATTAATAATTAAAGGAAAATTTCCAAGAACCTTCATCTATAGCCTGAGGAGGTGGCCTGTGATCTGTCAATGAGCATCAATGATAAACCTGCCCCCTGTACAACAGCTAAAATGGATATTGTTCTTGCCACGTTCCCAGCTCGTGTCACATCCTGTTTATCTAGTTTGAAACCTCAGAACTAAGTTATTATTCCAGGTGCGGGTAAGCCTTAATGAGAAATGTCAAAGCCAGATAGAGAATTAAGCATCATAAACACATTATATATCAAAACCATATATGTTTTCTCTGTCAGGAACTGGACAATTATTATGACTTAGGTAGGAATTTAAAAAGAATAGAGCTTTATAGCATTTTATAACATAAAAGCTTGAGTAATTACTTATCCACGCCTCATTTTATCATGCTATCCTCAACCCTGACCCTCCTTCTAGAATCAAAGGCCTCAGTCTGTTGATGAATGTAAGAATATGCAACCTTAATATTATCTGTCATTTCTATGACTAATATAGTATGCTATTATTGTTCCTTATTATTTCAAGTACATATATTTTCTCAGTCTGGATAGGGTACTTCCTAAGAAAAGACCAAATATTGCTTTTAAAACTCCAGTAATTTCTAACCTAGGATTTTACATATATGTATACATGTATATACACACACATATATACAAAGTCTACATGTATAATGTATATTTTGCAAGTTATACAAAATATTACGTCCATAAGTTATCCTTAAATGCATAAGAATGCACTTAAATTATCAACATACACCTCTAGCATGTTATAACACTAACATTATAATACCAAATGATATTATACATCACTATATTAATATTAATCTATTAACTAATATAATTTTGAATCATTCAGGCTTAATTGCTGATTAAAATAAGAAATCTTCATCTTCCAAATCAACTCAAATATTGTTATTTTAAAATTTTTTATAAGAAAATACAAGAGTAAACAGTTTATAAATAGAAGATCAATCTTTCCTGTAGCCACCAAATAAATCCTGAGAAACAATGAAAGAATATCTGTTTAACTGGCACCAAGTTACTACCCTGCTCTGGGGCGCCATATATCTTGATCTGTCTTCGGAGTATTATATAAATTATAAATTCTAAACGACAAATCTCTGCCACACTCACAGATGTTACAAGTGTATCAAAATCAAATTTGGGCAGTGCCATGAATTGTCTAAATGTGCTCTTACTGGGGAAGAACATCGTTTCAACCTGGGGGTATGTTTTCATCGATGCAAATGGTAGTATTTATTTTGACTTCCATTATAATAACTGCTTACTATTCCCTCATTTGAGAACCTCCCCAATGATGTCAGTTAATGCCCTTTTATTTACAATTTCAATTGAAGTTTAAAAATTCCTTAGGAAACACATACCCTCATAGAGGGAATCAGAGCAGCTAAATAGTTCAACACCATTTAACAATCTGAAAGGTGGATGATGGCTGGCAAACTGCCTTGCATTATTCAGTGAGTGGTGTCCCACCAGCTGGCTTGCCCCTTTAGAGTGATCCTGAATTAAAGTGCCAGCCTAACACCCACAAAATTTGGCAGGAAGCTTAAACCGTACTGTTCAAACTCAGTCTATGGAAGTGATGTCAACTGAAATGGCAGAGGAAGGACCTCTGAAAATATGCTCTTCCTAACAGCAATGAAAAGATGGGCAAAAAAAAAAAATCAGAATCAACTCTTCCAAAATACTGGAAACTCATCAAAGGCTCACAATAACCCAGCTTACATTAAGGAAAAAGAGCTGACTCTTGGAAAGAACACGAAAATTTATGGTGTTTTAACTTGCACTAGTTCCATCTTGTGCTGTGCTGCTCTGTAACAGCCTTGAAAAATAACAGTCCACACTATTAGTGCAGCCTGGTAGCCAGCAGAGAGAAAAAATAGCCTCAATACCCCATTGTGTATTTCTAGGTACTCCAATGTGATGGTATTTAGAAACGAGGCCTTTGAAAGGTAGTAAGCATGAGAAGAGGTCATGAGGGTGGGAACTTCATGATGGATTAGCTCCCTAATTCACGTTCAAGAACTATCAGAGAGCTTGTGTTTTTTCCCCACCATGTGAGGACACAGTGAGTAGGTACTCATCTGCAAGCTACAAACATAGTCAGTCCTCAGCAGAAATTGACTCTGCTGGTACCTTTATACTGGACTTCTAGCCTTCAGAACTGTGAAAAAGTAATTTTTGGTGTTTAAGCCATCAGACTATAACATTTTGTTATGGCAGCCAAGCAGACAGACACCGAGATCCTCGTCAAACTTTGGGCAATTAAAGGCAAAGGAAATATTGAAAGCAAGAAGCAACTGACCTCATACAGAGTTCCTCAGTGTGATAAATAGTTGATTTCTGGTCAGAAACCAGGGAGGCCCAAAAGTAGGGACGCCAGAAACCATATATTCTAAGTGCTAAAGGAAAAAAAACCCTGTCAATCAGAATTCTATATGCCACAAAGCTATCCTTCAAAGGATAAATTAAAATAATCCCAGAAGAAACAAAATTTGAAGATTTTATTCCTGGTACATCTAACCTAAAGGAAATACTAAAGAATGGTCTTCAATCTGAAATGACAGGACACTAGACAATAACACTAATCCAAATAAAGAAATAAAAAACTCTAGCAAAGGTAACTACACAAATGGATATAAAAACAGATGTAAACATAGAACAACGTATTTTGTGTAAGATTTTTTCCTAACTTAAAGTATAATTGTATAAAGCAATAATTAGAAATGCATGTTGATCGACACGTAATGTATACATATGTAATTTGTGAGAATAACATTATAAGGGGTAAAGAGTAAGACTCTTTGGGAGCAAAGGTTTTGCATATTGCTGAAATTGTGTTGGTAAAAATCCTAACTACACTATAATATGTTAAGAAACGGATAGAAATCTCCATAGCAAGCACTAATAACTCAAAATATATTGTAAAAGAAGCAACAAAAAATACTAAAATGGTACATAAGAAAATAACCATTGAACACAAATACAGTGAAGAAGGCATTGAGAAACAAAATAGGTGACACAGGAAACAAATCAAAAGTTAGTAGAAATAAATACTTTCCTATCAGTAATGACATTAAATTAAATACAACAATTCAAAGACACATTGCAGAATGGATTTTGAAATACCCCAAAGTATCTACAAGACACGTGGTTTATATCTAGACAAATGTGGAAGGTTGAAAGATATACCACATACACAGAAAGCAAAAGGGAGGTGAAGAGGCTCTCACAATATTAGACCAGATAGATTTTAAAATAAAAATTATTGCTAGAGGCAAAGAATGACATTTTATAATTATAAAAATGGCAATCCTTCAAGAATATACAGAGATAAATGTGTATATATTTCACTGCAACTGCCCTGACTCAGGTCTGCCCTATCGAAGTGGTAGTTTTTAAATAAGAAGTTTAGATTTTACTCAATGGGCCATTGGTGATTTTTCTTAATGTTGGAGAGTGACAAAGTAGCACACGCTGTTCAGTGTGGTAAAGAGAACAGAGAGGAGAATGGGACATTTATGCGGAGGTGGACAACAGTCTGTTTACCATTCAACTACTGAAGGACATCTTGGTTACTTTCAAGTTTTGGCAATTATACATACGCTTCTAGAAACACCAGTGTGCAGGTTTTTGTCTAGACATAGATTGTCAACTCACTGGGTAAATGCTAAGGCACACAATTGCTGGGTCCTATGGTCATAGTACATTTCCTTTTGTAAGAAATTCCTATTGATTCACCTACTGAAGGACCTTTGGGCTTTAATTTTACCCTTTGCGACAGCATGGATGGGCCTGGAGAACATTATGCTGAGTGAAATAAGCCAGTCAGAGAAAGACAAACAGCATATGATTTCACTCATACATTCGATCTAACAAACAAACTGAATTAACAAGCAAAATAGAAACAGACTCCCAGACAGAGAGCAGTCCAACAGCTCTGGGGGAAGTTAGGGGATGGAGGGATGGAACAAAAGGGTAAAAGGTCTCATGGACATGAACAACAGTGTGGTGACTGCAGCTGGGAGGGAGATAGAAAGGGAATAAATAGTAACAGAAAAAATACAATACAAAATAAAAGAGAAAAGAGAAACTTCTAAACTGTCTTCCAAAATGGCTGTACCATTTTGCATGCCCACAAACAATGAATGAGAGTTTCTGCTTTATATCCTCACCAGTGATTGCTGCTGTCAGTGTTTGGGATTGATGCCATTCTAAGAGTGTATGTAGAGTCTCATTATTTGAATTTGCAGCTCATTAATAACATATGACACTGGGTATTGCACCTACTTTTGTACATATTATATCTCCATTTTAATTATCAACTTCTTAAGAATAGCCTGTTATTTATCTTTTTGTCACCCACTAAACATAACATAATGCTTTGAAATAATTATTGAATAAATGCTGGGACTCAAGTAAAAAAAAATAATTAAAAAGAGCCCTGGCTGATGTAGCTCAGTGGATTGAGTGCCGGCTGTGAGCCAAAGGGTTGCCAGTTTGATTCCGAGTCAAGGCCCATGCCTGGGTTGCCGGCCAGGTTCCCCAGTGGGGTCCATGGGAGAGGCAACCACACACTGATGTTTCTCTCCCTCTCTTTCTCCCTCCCTTCCCCTCTCTCGAAAAATGAATAAATAAAACCTTTAAGAAAAAGAGAATTGTGTCAATTGACTGGAAGGATGAATTCTGCCTTAGAGGTGTCTAAGAAACAATGCCAGAGTTAGTCATTACTAGAATTGTAGTAATTTTGTATATTTGCGAAAATATATTTGTATATCATTTGTTTACAAATAATGTTCTTTCTCATAACAGTATAGATGTGTGATCCTAAAGTAAATGGTCTTTAATGTTCTACTGCTGGTGCTTTGTTTGTTTGCATAGACTGAGAGATTAAAGGGGAAATGAGTTATGTTTCCAATATGTTAACTCCTATCCAAGACCTCCCCGAACCTTGAGTAATGACGATTTGACTTTCAGAGTTACTTCATTCACCAAACATTTATTGAGTATTTACTATAGACTAGGCACTATTCTAGAATAAGAAATACAGGGGATGGCCAAATTGGTTTACAGTTATGGGTGCACAGAGTTCATTCTTGTATTATTATTTATTATCATGTTATTTGGATTAAAACTGTAAACCTACTTTTGTCCACCCCTGCATAATTATGAGCAAATCAAACAGTTTCTATTACCAATAAAGTTAGCGATTACCAAGATATACATTTAATTTTTTCACCCATATCTAATAAACATTTGAAGACCATATGCTATTCAGTATATTTCAAATTAATGTTACTCTAGTTTGGGAATAAATCAATCTTAAAAGATTAAGGCTAAAATCCTTTAACCCGAGTTCAAACTATTTTCATTCTTCACATATCATTAAATATTTGAATCCAGAAAATTCACACTGACATTTGGCATTGTAGATACATTTTTATACCTTTTTGCTTATTGCTTTAACCTCATGATATTTCCAATCTAAACTACATGTTGAACAATGGTTTTACTCAAGTTATAATTTAAATAGTAGAGAAAAAATATATATATACACATATATACACATATAAATAAATAAATAAATACACACACACACATATAAGATTCACTGCACACAGACAGTGTCCAAATGAATTTCAACATCTCCGTTTTGGTAAGAATTCAGATTTATAAACAGCAGGCTTCCATCTGGAATTATAGTCTATATAAAGAGGCAAAACAGATTGATTGATATTCATTCAACAAAATTTACAAGAGCTGAGAATGCATATCTCTTGATAAGGATGGCTAGAGGCCATCTGTAACAGATCACAGGCAAATAAAAGCCTGGAATATAAATTACAATAGTCTCTTAAAATGCAATGCAATTGGATAAATGATACAAATGATTTCTGTATCTGCCAAATGTTCTTCTATAAATAAATGTCAAATACATTTAAGATCAGTGCAATTCTATTATGTTTACATATTTGATATTTATATAAATGAATGTGCCATCCATTATACATGAAGATGAATTACTCAGTCACCATGAATAAACTGTGTGCATTTAATTGTTGATAAGATTTATCAGCTCAGAGAGTCACAGTGTCTTCCCCTCTCCTTGTGGTATATACCCATGAACTGAGCGGGATAGGTCAAGGAAAGCATCCAAAAACAGTGTTAATATACAAAAATAGTGAATGGAATTTCAGACTTTGATAGTTTCAAGTTTAAAGAACATGTCATTTACATATACATGCAACTGAGTTTGACAAGAATCTTAAAGTTATTTTATATTCTATTACAGTTTTATATTTATTTCCCACTCTAGAGAAGTAGTATAATTTCATTCACCTAAGTATACTATAGAAACCACCTTGTACTTTAAAACAATTGTAAGTGGCATTTTACTCATAGGTGTGGCTCATGATGTAAAACTGTTTCCATATGCAGTTACAAAACTCTGTTAACAGAGCCAAAGAAGCCCATTGGAGCACATGAGTCCAAAGTACCCTGTGCTATTTAAAAGTATGGACATATTGGCCAAAAATCACAGAATAACCCAATAAACTTTAGTTTGCAATCATAGCACAGAAATGAGAACCCAACTTTAGCTGTGTTTTCTTAAAAATACGGCTGTATAACTATGGAGCACAGTGTCAGGAGGTCCTGGACATATGTGATAACGCAAGAAAATTCCATAAATACTTAAGTACATCTCTACCCTATTCTAATAATTTCATCATTTTATAACACATTATCAGTTGAAAAATAGTAGTTAAGTAGCCCTCTCTTCATTCCTCTTTGCCTAACTGTTTGGAAAAGTGAATTATATAATAATGGAAAAATATACACACATATGTTCATATATGTACATATAAACATACACACTTCATATATGAGGTAACAATACTTGTGCCAGTTAAGATGATTTTGCTGTAATAAGCAAAAAAGCTGCCTTAAAATTGCAATTAATATTTTGTACACAAAAATTCCAAGAGCCAATGTTGTTCCAGATTTAGTTCTTAGTCAAGGAAATACTATTTTGTCCCAAGTAAGCACTGAAGTACATGCTATCCATTGGCCTCCTCTGCCACCATCCCATGTCAGTTCTGAATCTCTGGTGATTGCATGGTGTACATACCACCACATTCAGTGCTGAAGAGAGTTTTAGACTTTTCATGTCTCTTTATTTATGGACAATTAACTTTCCTGAAGCCCCACAAAAGACTTTCCTTAGGTTCCATCGGTCAAAATAAGTTTATATTGCAATGCCCTTGCTACAGGAGAAGCTGGGAAAGCAAATATAGGAGTATAAGCACATTCGTGCTTTACAGGGGGAAGGAGGCTCTGCTAGAGAGGTCCAGAGAGGAGGAGGGACTAGGGGACTAGCTATAAGTCTGTCCCCTCTCTAGCCTTTCTTAATTAACCCTGCATTGTTCAAAACTCATCTACTTACCTACCCTTCCTCTTTCCCTCCTCCCCTTATTCCTAACTTCCTCCCTTCTTCCCCTTCTCTCTCTCTCTCCCCCTCACACACACACACACACACACACACACACACACAGCACGAATCCACATGCACACTTTTCTGCAATTATTAGCTTATAAAAATGAGAGGCTGTTTATTCATATGATGTGCTATGACATTGTATGTAAATCTCTCCACTAATCCGAATAGTGGACCTCTAATAAAAGCTCCTGAACCTTAGCTAAATTTTTACCTAAATGTACTCACAACTTCGTTGGCATCTGTTAACCCAAAGAGCTGTCATGGTGTGTAGCTCTATGAAATTTACTGGTTTTAGTATTAGTGGGGAGAAAAAAAGAAGAAAAGCTGTCAATATTTTTGTTGAAGTTATGTATGTATCTTTTAAGTTAGTTGGAAAAATGCCTGTGTTCAGAATTCAAATATAAAAAGATATTACACATTTTTTCCACCTTATCCATTTTCCAAGAGAAGTTATGTTAGCTCCCTCATCTTCAGCAGCTTTGGATAATACAGCTGTAGATTATTTTTCTGTGTAATTAATATAGAAACTATTCACCTAAATGCAAATATTATTTAAAGAGCTAAGACTTAACATACAGATATTTCCCTGACTCCAACTTAATTAATTCAAATTAATGGAAGTTTACAGTGAAAAAGGATTTTCACATGACTT
Source organism: Sturnira hondurensis (assembly GCF_014824575.4). NCBI lineage: Eukaryota > Metazoa > Chordata > Mammalia > Chiroptera > Phyllostomidae > Sturnira > Sturnira hondurensis. The sequence continues at coordinate 12,127,332 of NW_028074503.1, forward strand.
ACCAGAATCTTGTGATTATAGGCTTATGTCAAACCATTTACAAATAATATTGAAAATGACACTTTATCAGAAATCACTGAGTTTCCATGAAACACCAAAGCGTGACTGCATCATTTTCTCAAATGCAAATTTTATAGATTTAATCACTGACCTATATATGCTCAAATTACTTTTTCTCAAAATTCAAATTAATAAAAAGAATAAGGATGAGTCACAAGTAGCAAAATTAACATTTATCAACATAAAACTCGAGCAGCCAAGTAAAAAACAGAAGTTGCAAATCTTGATGATTCCATTAATGCAAAATAATGAAAAGGCCAAACTCAGTTTGTGTAAATTTTATGTCTATTGATAGATGGTAACCTTTTAAAATCATACCACCATGTTTTCCTTTACGTCTCAGTGTCTATAAAACAAATGTTAGTTTTCTCAAGAAGTATGCTATCTAACTTAATAAAGCTGTGTACCTGTGTGCGCCAAAATAAGCTTCCATGTTTTCATTGCACTGAGGCCAATCATGCCAGTTTTACAAGTGGGTGTATGCATCTTATTCTGCATTAGTGTTGGTCAGGGTACCTGAGACCTGAATAAGTGTCAGCTTGTCTGGTATTCTTCACTAGCACTGCTTCATTAAGGTGAAATACCATGACACTGACATCAGGTATGAAGTGGATCAATATTTTATTTTTAAATCTCTGCCTATATATTATCAATTTGTTTTTCTAAGCTCCAATCTAATCTCTGCCCAACTTTCCCACTTAAAAAATTAAATGGTTATGGAAGACCACCACAGGAAATAGATGTATTCATGAAGACCCATAGAAGGTAATAAAAATCTCATTTTCTGACCAAAAAAGAAATGGATCATCATGCACCACATGCATGCACTTTCTTTTTCTTCTTATGTTTTGAAAAAGAATGCAATAATTATTAAATAACAAATTCCCTTCAGAAATGTCCACACTGAAAACATTATTTCCTTTATATTCCATTAGGACACAGAGAAACTTATTTATACTATGGTATCTGGTTCATTAAATCTTAAAGCTAGGACCAGATGGCTGCTTAAACCTGTACACATACTCTTCCTCCTAAAAATACTAAGATCAACTGGATTACAAAGTCTCCATCATTTTGTTTTCATCAAAGTTTGAAAACATCATATCTTATGGAAATTGCTGATTAGAGCCCTTTGGGACTGAAAACCACACACATTCATGTCTTAAACCATTAGAGTCACAATCACAGAGTCAGAATCACAAACTGCTTTTAGACCACAACATAATTCAATAAATAATAAACTAAGTGGCTAGTCCTGTGGTGAAGTTGCCATCACTGAACCATTGCCAGTATCATGAATTTTGATTAGATGTTTACAGCAAGCACTTGTGGGTCCTCAAGCAAATACTTCTGAAGAGATTTAGTCACGCTTTAACTATAAAACATGAATTTGCAGCATATTTCCATAGAATGGAAAAATGACTTGGCATTCACAGACTCAACAGGAAAAGACTCTTCCCTTGTAATAGGTTAATGTTTTCCTGTTAACTCCTGCTTAGAGAAGGCAAACTTAACGGTTCAAGAAATAATATTGAATAAATGAGTTTTTTCTAAACCAAATGATTGTTTCATTATATATGGTACAAAAGCACAGTTTTATAACTCAGATGTTTCCAGTAACACTCTTTAAGAAGGTCTTGTTACAATTGATAGGCAGATATTTCAGAATTTTGGAGATAGCTTTCTGCAATCTTTGCAATCTCTCAATGTCCTTCAAGAGTAGATATAACCAAGGTTTTAATGTTGGTTTTTTCAGGAGTGAAAAATACAACAATGGATTTGTACAGATCCATTACTCTAACAGGATTATTTGTGGGTGGAAGAAAACAATACTAAAAATTTCTAATTCATAAAAACTTAACAATATATAACAAAGGAATTAAGCAAGTTCCAGGGACACTCAATAAAAGGGTTCAAATAGGTTTACAGCTATTCTGATGAATAATGATACGAGAATACACTCAGTTTTACATATTCACAACTGTAAACCTACTTTTGCCCCATCCCGCACAACTCCATTTCACTGTGACTTTACAATTAAAAAAATGGAAAGAAACCTGAAAACCATGACATCCTTTTTCTGACAAGTTCATCCATTTCAACTAAGAATAGATGAAAATATCACTTCACAATTAAATAGACAGGTAAATCTAGCCCAATCCCTTCATTTATCCTTCAGCAAGGTTGAGGTCAAAAGAGAGGTACAGTAGTATATGACTTGACTACAAAAAAACACATATACAGACTGAAAATACTGTAAAAGAACAAAGCCCTGCCTTTTTACTCAACATTTACTGTATGTGTGCTTTGGGCTGGGGCTGTGCAATAATAGTCAGGGGAGAACTTAAATTCGGACTGTTCTGTGAAACTCATCTCTTGGGAATGAAATGCGTCAATTAAATACTCACTTAGACATATCATCTTAAAGTGAGGCAAGCGCAAAGAAGTAAAACTAGTAAGACAGAAACCCATCTTCACCCTGAAAAAGGCACTGCTGAAGATGAGACCTGAAGAATGTACAGCAGTTAATTAGGTGAAAGGGGTTATGGGAGGATGGTCTGAATTTCTGGCAGAGGGAACAACATATGCAAAGGCCTTTTTTTATCATTCAGTTTAAAATCTTTTCTGATTTCCACTTTGAGTTTCTTTTGTTCACAAGTTCTTTAAAAATGTGCTTTTAAAATCGGCTTATAGTTTTTAATAATTCACTTTTAATTTAAATTCAACTAGTCTCAGTCAAAATGGGAAATATGAAAAAGTTTTAGAAATTTAGTGAAACCTGTTCTTATAACATTACAAGGAGAAAATTCTGAGATGTTTTAAATTAAATTCTAAATTAAATGATGGCAACCAGAGAGTGAGAGAGCCAGAGCTGTTGGTCTGTTAGTGGCTGCTGGCCAACTAACAAAAGACTTCTCACATTAGTTCTACGTCTCTTGGAATTTCAGATTAATTTCCAGGTGGCTATTTCCGTGTTAGTTTAACCAGGCACCAAGAAACTCCGGACTGCTGCCCACAGTCCGTGCGCAGGAAAGGACCTTGACTTTTTCACACTGCGCAGCCGTCCTAGAGCTATCCCCCATCCCCCCACTCCCCATCCCCCACCCCTTTGCCTAAAGCTAGTCTCAACTCTTTCAGGATACTTACATTTTTCTTTCCTCATCTCCCTACTTGATATATAAAAACATTGCAAACTCTCAAAGGGCAGATACATTTTTTCCTTTTAGCCGTGCTGCTGGTAGTTTGGACCTATTGCCCCAAGACCGGTTGTCTTTTTGGCTAGCATTTTTGACTCAATAAAACCTATTTTAAAAAAGACTTTTAGCCATGGAAGTCAAAAAATTTTTAACAAATATATGTCAAATTTTTAAATGGAGAACAAGGTAAATGTTGTAACAGCCAAGAACAAGATACATATATACGAAACCTGTTTACTGTTGGATTAAACCTTGTTTTTCTTTAGCAAACAGGAGTCAAATCAGACAAAAATTAAATGGGAGGTGTGTGATAAATTTCACATTGTTACAGTGGCTTTGTCAATTGTCCATGTAGTTTTATCAGTTTCTGCTGTATAATACTAGTAGTGGTATACGAGGTTAGAATCATGTTCTTCTTTTTATGTTTATATACTGATTCTATTCATCCACAAAAATACTGTTACCAACAATGAAATTCTATTTAGTCTGATGTAAATCTGACATAAATATACATTCACTTTCTGTGTTAATATTCACTGAAGTCTTTCTGTTTTGTTTTACTTTGTTTTAATTGATTTTCAGAGAGGGAGGGACAGAGAGAGAGAGAGAGAAAGAGATTGATGTGAGAGAGAAAAACACCGATTGATTGCCTACCTGTATGCACCCAGACCAAGGATCAAACTCTCAACCTAGTTATGTGCCCTGACCAGAAATCGAAGTCAAAACCGCAACCTTTTTGGTGTATGGAATGATGCTCCAACCAGCTGAGCACCAGACCAGGGCTCATTGCAGTTTTTTCATTTTAACCTGTAACTTCTTAATTTGATGTATCACTTGTAAAGACCATAGTAGCTGAAGTGAGATTTTTTTTATATAACATTATAATTTTTCCTCTTCAATCAAAAAGTTCAGTTTCTTTATTTTATTGTATTTAACAATATATTTTAATTTAATTCTATTAGATCATTTGATATTCTTTCTTTTGTTTCTTTTTTCCTCCTTTTATTAACATTTCTGTAATACACTGAAGTGATTTTTCATATTTCACTTTGCTTCTCCAACAAATTGAACATTATTTTATTTCTAGTCATATATTGATAAAACTTATAATTTTAAAATGAATGTTTAATAAAGTCCACACTGCAAAATTACATCAGCCCTCCTTTTGATCAAAACAAAACTTAAATTGCTTTAAATTCCATCAGTTATCATTCATTCAAAATGTTATTTTTGTCCAGAACTTTACTACCACTTTTTTATGTCTCAGTATAGCCTATTTATATTACCATTTTATAATATATAATGTGTCCTCATGTTATCTAATATGTATGTTCTTCATATCTTCTGACAACCAAATCATTCTTTCTGAGATCTCTGTTTTCCTTTTCCCTAAAACACATCGTACAAACACATTGTTTGTAAGGGTTTGCTAATGATAAAGTCTTTTATTTTTATATAAAAATGCCTCATTATACCTTTTTATTCCTTCTCAGCATTTGAAGTGATTTGGTTACCAAAAAAGTAAGCCATGTTTACCTTGATGTTCTCAAATAGTATTTTTTCATTCTGTCTGCTTTTAAAGCTTTTCTGTCTATGGTTTTCTGATATTTCACCACTACTTGTCTACGTATGGGTTTCTTTGTCTATCTTATTTTGCTGGATTTTTGGAATGGGTAGATTCATCTCTTTCAAAGATTCTTGGTAATTGTAAACAGACTTGGCGATTCACATATACTTGAAAAGATCACCTCCCTTAGTACTCTATGCTCTACTTACGGGACTCTAATTAAATGTATTTTTTGAGCTTTTCATTCTATTTTCCATGTGCTCTATCCTATTTTCTACAATTTTATCAAATCTCTTTCTTATTTTCTACAATTTTGTCAATCTATTAAATCTAAAAAAAACACCCCCATTTATATTTCAGTTCACAAAGTCTTTACTAAATTGTGTCTAAACTTTTTAACTTCTGCACCGAAAGTGGGGCAACGTCATGTGAAGACTGGAGTGATGCCACCACAGCCACGGGACGCAGAAGACACTCAGCGAAGTGGCAGACGCTGGGGAGAGGGATGGAATAGCGTCTCCTCCCAGCCTTCAGAAGAAACTAACCTGCTAATAAGACCTTCACCTTGGACTTCCCGCCTCCGGAACTTTGAGATACTATATTTCTGTCATTACGTCCCTCAGTTTTTGGTACTTGGCTATGACAGCCCTAGGAAACGAATACAGATCTTCGTGACTTTATTTTTTTACTTTTACAAGTATGTGGTCACTTAAATATTCTTATCTTTTTAGATAACTATTTAATTTCTTACGTTTGTTTCTATATTTTGAAAGGTACTTCTTCACCATATATGCTATAAACACTATTCCTAATATCTTAAGTTCTTAAAGAACTAAGATAGCTCTAGCTATCTTAGCTTCTAGCTCTTTTTTGTAATTTCTGGTGATTCTCGATTATCTGTGTAATTTTGAACTGAAAATTCAAGTTCAGCTGGGCTTTTTCTTCTAGAACCTCCAGAAGCCTGTGTTCAATGTACTGAGTATGTTATTCCAAACAGAGTTTGCCTCAGCTTCTACCAGCTTCACCCCCATACTAATGTTGTATATCTGAACCCCAAATCAACCCACATTGGAGTCTACTGTTGTCTGTTCTCATGAGAAGTCTTCTTTGTTAAGAAGAGTTAAGCCTAAAACAAAGAAATTTCCTTGTTCTATCCTAACCCACCCTTCACTGAGAATAAATTTCTTTAATGGTTTCAGCTTTATGAAGGATCTCAATTCCAACGTCCTCCTTTATGTGTCCCAGGGCTCTAGCTTCTGGTCCAAAAACAGGTGTTAAAATGCAAATGTCTCTCTTAATCAGTACTTTAAGTAGATGAAATCTGGTTAAAATAGGATGGTAGCTTCAAGTGCAAAGAGGGGCAAGAATGATCCAAAAGCAATTTGAAAGGTAACATAATCAAGTTTACCTATTAGAAAAAAAAATGAGGGACTTCCGCCAAGATGGAGGCATAGGTGGAAACACTGTGCCTTCTCCCACAACCAAGTTTGGCTTCAACAAAAGTTTTGGTGAACTACCCACACATCCAGAGGCCAGAAAACCGAATTATACGGAAGTCCGACAGCTACGAACCGTTCAACGAGGACGGTAAGAGGCAGAACCAGCAGCAGAGCTGGGTCAGCCAGGGCAGATCTAGGAGCGCAGGCAGCCCAGAACTAGTCGGGGTGCGGAACAGACTGACCAAGGTCGCACATTCGCGCACAGTGAGACAGACCACACAGGCCCCAGGGGCAAACCCAGTGGTGGAGGGCTGACAGCAGTGGCACATTCGCGTGCCGAGGAGCGGGGCGCGTGGCCCTGGTGACGGTGGTGGCTGCGGTGCTGGTGGGGGTCTCCAGGGCGGCAGCAGCGGCGGGCGCTGGAGAGAAGCCATTGTCCCTCTTTGACCCCGCCCCCACATACGACGTCACAACCCAGCGACTGAATTGCCCTGCTCTGGTGAAAACCTAGGGCTCCGTTCCTGCTACTTAACAGGCACAAATAGCCCAAAGGATGGCTCAAGAAGAACTCAAAGTCCCAGAGCCAATAACTCTAAGCGACCAACAGATTGCCAGGCTCTCAGAAGCCCAATTTAAAACACTATTTATTAGGATGCTCACAGAATTGGTAGAATACAGTCACAAATTAGAGAAACATATGAAGCCTAAACTAAATGAAGGGAGATGTCCAGGAAACCAATAGTGATGGAAAGGAAACTGGGACTCAAATCAATGGAATGGACCAGAAGGAAGAACGAAGCAAATGACCAGAAAGGAATGAAGAAATGAGAATTCAAAAAAATGAGGAGAGGCTTAGGAACCTCCAGGACATCTTTAAACGTTCCAACATCCGGATTATAGGGGTACCAGAAGGGGGAAGGAAACAGCCACGAGTGGAAAATGTATTTGAACAAATAATAAAAGAGAACTTCCCCAGTCTGGCAAAGGAAATAGACTTCCAGGAAATCTAGGAAGCTCAGAGAGTGCCAAAGAAGTTGGACCCAAGAAGGAACACACCAAGGCACATCATAATTACATTAGCCAAGACTAAAATGAAGGAGAGAATCCTAGAAGCAGCAAGGGATAAGGGGACAGTCACCTACAAAGGAGTACCCATCAGACTGTCAGCGGATTTCTCAAAAGAGACCTTACAGGCAAGAAGGGGCTGGAAAGAAGTATTCCAAGTCATGAAATCCAAAGACCTACAGCCAAGATTGCTTTATCCAGCAAAACTTTCATTTAGAATGGAAGGACAGATAAAGTGCTTCTCAGATAAGGTCAAGTTCAAGGAGTTCATCATCACCAAGCCCTTATTATATGAAATGCTAAAGGGACTTATATAAGAAAGAGATGATGAAAAATAGGAACAGTGAAAGGACAGCAAACGCACAGTTATTAACAACCACACCTAAAACAAAAGCAAACCAAGAGGACAGCTAGATCAGGAGTGGAACCATAGAAATGAAGAACACATGGAGGGTTAGAAACAGGGGGGTGGGAGGAGGAGAAGAAGGGAGAAGGCACAGAAAATAGCATAGATGGTAGGTAGAAAATAGATAGGGGAGGGTGAGAATAGTGGGGGAAATATAGAACCTAAAGAACTTGAGACACGTGGTTATAAACTAAGGGGGGGAGAAGGGTGGGGGAGGGAGTGTGCGGGTGGAGGGGAAAGAAGGGGGGGAATAGAACAACTGTAATGGGATAATCAATAAAATATATTTAAAAAAAAGAAAAGAAAAAAAAATGAGCTGCTCAGGGGAAAAAATCTGGACTTATTTCTCTATCCACAGCATCAAATGTAATTTTTACTACATTTTCTACCAGTCCAAGCCATATAAATCTCATAAAACTTTTATAGGTGACACCTGAAGATGAATCCTCCAAATTCTGTAAAGTTTTATTTCTAGCTATCATGACATGAGTGTACAAATCAGAGGCACGGGTTAATGACTTGGCTGGAGAATAGACGAATCAAATATTCTAAAAAGTTCTTTATTACAGCATAAGGTAAAAAAAAACCTTCAGTGACATCCGTTAACTCTAGAAAATGGAAAGAAATCGTCCTACAATCCCAAATCACACACTCTGTTTAGCTGTGCATTAAAAATATTGTTTCACATCAAACTGCTATATTTTGGAGAGGGAGCGAAAGGATTGCTGTAAATGTACAATTGTAAATGGTAGCTGGTGTCAATGAGCTCTTTCCAGCCTATTGTCATTACTGAATACCAATAAGAGCAGCAACAACTTAAACTGGGAACAATTACATACATTTACCATTTCTGTTATAATGTCCATGTTTTTCTTCAGCTTTCATTTTAATAAGTGTTATTACGTTGGTCAGTGCCTGACACCTGCAGAGTGTCATCACAGCCGCAGGGAACATGACAGTAGTTGACAGGGAAGTGAACGTGCTGCTCCTGGGCAGAGGAGGGACAGGCACCGCTGGGAGAAAGAGCCTATTAGGAACTTTATTCTGAGTCATGGCGTTCACCATTTCAATCCACCGAGCCAAACAGCCATGTTGATTGGATAGCATTTCATTGGCTATTCTTCTATAATCAATGGATCCTTGAAAACAAACAACAAAATATCCATGAAGAGATGCCGCTGTTTCAGTCTGGGGGCCAGCCCATGATCGGTTTTACTATTTGAGGGAGCATAATAAAAATAAAGTTAAAACTGAGTTTTTTCATTACGCTAAGCTCACTCAATTTAAAGTCTCAGATTAGATCCTTCCCCCTTTTTGTTGTTGTTGTTCTTCAGTTCAAATTTTTGTTATTTTATAAAACGCTGGTAGAACAGGTGACAGTGATTTTTTAATGCTCTCATACCCTATGTGGCAGGGGAAAATGGAGAAATTTGTTTTGGTCTCACATGTAAAATTTTTTTTCAATTTACTAGTCCATGAAATGAATGTCTCCAGGAACCTGTCTGAGAAAGAAACACACGATGGTTTCTAATTCTTCAGCGCAGACACTTAAACCAGGACACTGGGTCACCAAAAGCCAGCTGCCAACAGGAGAGACGTGAGCAGCTGAGAGGAGTGAAAACTGCAGTTGGAATGAGTAGATAGTGAAAATTCAATGAATTTGAGATTCAGTAAAAACATTCAATGTAAGACTTCTGTGTGTCAAGGAGAGTTTCCCAAGAAGATGTTTGTCCCCCTCAGAATGTTTTTCCCCCTCAGGGGGCCTATTGTTTAGGCCCCTTCAGGCCCTAAACAATACAAGAGTTTCTTATAGCATAGAGAAAATGCCAAAACTGAAGCTCAGTCTTTGATTAAAAACAAAGGATCAATTTCATCTTAACTTGAACGAATTAACTTTAATAGCATACCTGTCTTGCAAGTGTCAACCTATACATTGGGTTTATGTTTTGTATAGTAAGAGATAGAGAAAAACCTAGACAGGCATACACACACAGAGAGAAAGAAGGATGGATCCTCTCATTTAGATCTATGTTTATTCCATATGGAAACTTTTCTTATTACCTAGAGTTATGTAAATACCTTTTTAATTATCAATAAGCACATTTTGTTTTCCCCCTTTTTGAGCATGAATAAAGTTAAAGTAAAACAATACCATTAAATTCTACTCTTTTTCTGAATCTGGTAATATGTAAAAGATTTAGGACCAGCATAGTTGATTTCAATTTCTATTGACCTAAAAAGTAAAGTCGAAGTTCCACTTTTGCTATAGTTTTATTATATATTTACTATAATTTACTATATATGTACATTTAATATTTATATCATATATTTATAGTATACACTATTTTATTAAATATCATAAATTATACATTTATTAAGCACTTACTACGAGTTAGGTGCCACAAAAAGTTCTAGAGACACTAAAACTAGTGTAAGTGTTGCTGCTGTTAAGATGCTTATGTTTGAGAAATAAATTTTGGCACATTGCATTTAGTCCACTGGACTCCAATAATTTAAGGATTAAATTACATGTCTACATAATTTACTGTAGCCTAGATTCTCTGTTTATCACTGTCCCAGTTAAAAATTGACTCTTTTCTTTCATTGCTTACAAACATTAACATTCAAAGTATTTGTTTCCAGTTTCCATTTTATGAGGGTAGTTGCTGGTTGCGTGATTATATATGTCAATATTTCTACCCTTAACTATATAAGAGATCACTATTAGGAACCTTCTCAAAGGAAGTGCAGGACAGCCTTTTAGGTAGTAAATACTGATCGTGGAGATGATAAACTCAGTAAATATGCATGATTTTTGCAAAATTAAAACTGAGAAAATATTACAATGATACCACTATGGCTATATTTGTGTCGGTGACAGCTGGCCTCAAACACTGGATAATAGCTCAAGAAGAAAACACTACTTTTTCATGTCATTATTGATATGAGTCATTTTCACTAATCACTTAAAATGGGTAGGATAGGATGACCAAAGATGGCGGCTGAGTAGGTGGAAGCTGAGTCTACTTGCTCCGGGCTCCAATCTGGATTTTCAGCTGCTCTTCAGACAACCAACCTGAACAGTCCATGGAATCTTCACAAACAGGAAATTCTGAAGCCAGAGAGTACAGAAGATGTTTTACACTACCCGCTAAAAGGGCTTTATAAGCAGAAGGGAACATACCCCATGTATGGCTCCTGTCACTGCTGAGACCAGACAGAAATCACAGCTTTGGAGCCCCCTCCCCTCTAAGAGCAAGGGACCTTGGTTCTATGCAGGGATTCCCAACCCTAAGTGGGGGTAACCTGGGGGGATCCACTGAGTCTGTGAGACCCTGGCTACACACACATAGTGAGCAGCACTCCCACAGCTGAGGTGCCAACCCCGAGAGCTTCGGATAGAGGCTCAAACTACAAAAGCAACCAGGCTGCCACACCTGAGTATGTCAGAGGCACCTGTAAGCTTCATCTAGCTGCAACTCTGAGAGATACCTTGCTCCCTGCGAAGGTTGTATGTGCAAAGATTCAGACACTAACTCAATACTGTGGTACGGGTACAGCATAGAGACTTTTCAAAAGGAACTGAAACGTGGCCAGGCAAGGACTCCATGCACAGCTGTCCTGCCAGGGGAAACCAGATTGCACTCACAGCAGTGGATTTCCGTCCCCTGTGAACGGTGGGGCTGTAAGGATCCTTGCAGTGATGAAGAGGGAAGGGGAGGCTGTTGGGTGTCTGGCAGTGGGATGCAATGAGGTTCCAAAACACCCGTGAAAATCAGGGATTGATACTCAGCATGAAGAGCTTCTATGGTTTGGGCATAAGGCTGAAGAGCTCACTATACAAGTTCAGACTAAGAGAGGAAATTAGTGGAATAGGAAATTTGATTGATTGATTGCTTGTTTGTTTGTTTTGGGCCCCTTCTGAACTTTTCTCAGCCACTCCTGGCCACACCAGATCACTGAGTCCTTTCCCACAGAACCCAGCTGGGTAGGGAAATCAGAAATTCGCACAGTGAGGGGTTTTCTGGGCCCCACCCAGCTTGGCTTGCAAGGAAATAGGCTGTGCAGAACAGAGAGCTCTGGACTGTGTCCCCTGCAAAGGCTGTGGGCTTGGAATTAGGCGGGCAAGAGTTGAGCACCTGGGATTATGTGCAGCCAGGCATACCCCCCCCCCCTCCTCACTGAGTACAGTCCTCTGGGAAAGGAAAGGTGTGCCCAACTCCCTCCTGCACGGTTGCAAACACCAGCTCCAATGGCAGTCCTGCCACGTGCAAGATTCCCCCACAGGGTACATTTCTGCAGGGGGGAGAAGGAAAAAATGAGTACTCAAAATGTGAGAATTTTGGAGGATATCACTTGGGAGCAGGACAGAGACCTTAGCCTCCTACTGAGGTCTTAGATTGAAAAAGAAAGTTTAGTCACCACCTGTGGTCTGGTTTTGCTCCACCCCAACAGGAAGTTGAGCCCACTTCAGCAAAGGGGGAAGTTGAATGTATATTATCCTGAACCAACAGCAAACCCTGCTGAGGAAGCAAGAGCCCAAATTTCTGGCAAAGACTGAAGAGGTTACTCTCTCCTCACTGAGCACCCTACAGAATGCAATTTCAGCAAAGTGGAAACCTGCCAGCTCTACTTCAACAGATTTGGTCCCAGCTTACAGACCCTCATCTAAAGGCTCTGGACAGAAGCCAAGCAACCACAGGGCAGAGAAGCTGAAGAAGGGAGTCCAACCCTAGGAAGCCTCAGCTCTTCCACAGAGCTGCCACCAGTTCCAAGAAGAAAAAAGCTGACCCTTTTACACAGGCTGGCCCCTTTCATGAAATCGACAGCTAACCCATCAGCAACTATTCACTATTGGCAATAACTTGGAACAGACCTTGGAACAGATCTTGGAACAGACCTTGGAACAGATCTTCTCTGAAGTCTGAACAACTCTTCCCAAGGGAGACCCAGGGGTCCCATCCTCCCAACTGTACCAAAAGCCCTTTCAGAAACACATGGGTTATTGCTTATGCTAAGACTAATGGCAGGACCACAGATAGAGGCAGGTGGTGAGGGTAACTGCAGTGCTTTCAGTTGCTAGTTGACCCACCCTTGGGCCTTGTGCAAATAAAAAGCCAGCAGTTCAGAGCATCAAAGACCACCCCGGATGCAGCCAAGCTGAAAGAAAACAGCCACAAACTGTGGATGGTTTGGAGCTTTGAACAGGCTGCCCAGAACTAGACAGAGAGAGCTTCTGACGTTGGCTTATACCAGCTTCAGACAACACCAGAGTCATATTCAGTCATAACAGGGGGTTTTAACATCCCACTGTCAACAATGGATAGCTCTTCCAGACAAAAACACTTAATGAGGACATAGTGGCATTAAACAACACTCTGTAAGTGTTGTCCAACCCGTGGCCCACATGTGGCCCAGGATGGCTGTGAATACAGCCCAACACAAAATCATAAATTTACTTAAAACATTTTTTTTGCTCATTTGTTTTTGCTAGTGTTTGTGTATTTAGTGTGTGGCCCAAGACAGCGCTTCTTCTTTCAGTGTGGCCCAGAGATGCCAAAAGTTTGGACACACCTGTGTGAGTCTAGAACAAAGTAACTTAATTGATATTTACAGAACATTTTACTCAGAGAGGCAAAATATTCTTCTCAAATGTGCATGGATCATTTTCAAAGATAGACCACATGATAGGGCACAAAGCAAGCCTTAAAAAATTCAAGAAAACTGAAATCCTATCAAGCATCTTCTCGGATCACAAGGGTTTGAAACTAGAAACCAAACTCAAGACGAAAACTAAAAAACTCAAAATACACGGAGGCCAAATAATGTGTTATTAAATAATGAATGGGTTAACAATGAGATCAAGGAAAAAATAAAAAAGTACCTGGAAACAAATGAGAGTGGACACACAACCACCCAAACCAATAGGCGCAAAGAAGGCAGTTCTGAGAGGGGAGTTCTCAGCATTTGAGGCCTACCCAAAGAAGAGACAAAAATCTCAAATAAACAACTCTACATCTAAAAGAACTAGAGGAGCAAAAACAAAGCCCAGAGTGAGTAGAAGGAAGGAAATAACCCAAATCAGAGCAGAATTAAATGACATAGAGACTAGAGAAACAATTCAAAGGATCAGTGAGACCAGGAGATGCTTCTTTGAAAAGATGAACAAAACTGGCAAACCTTTACCCAGACTCATCAAGGAAAAAGGAGAGAACATCCAAATAAAGTCAGGAATGAAAGAGAAGTAACAACTGATACCACAGAAATACAAAGAATTATAGGAATTACTATGAGCAACTATATGACAAGAAATTGGACAACCTGGACATAATGGATAAATTTCTAGAAACATTACAATCTTCCAAAACTGAGTCAAGAAGAAGCAGAACCTGAATAGACTGACTACAACTAGCAAAACTGAAGCAGTAATCAAAACACTCCTGCTACACAGAAGCCCTGGACCAAATGGCTTCACAAGTGAATTTTACCAATGAGTTAAAGAACTAACTCCTATCCTCCTCAAATTATTCCAAAAAATTCAAGAAGAGGGAAGATTCCTAAACTCTTTTTATGAGGCCAGTATCACCCTAATTCCAAAACCAGGTCATGACACAACAAAGAAAGAAAATTACAGGCCTATGCTCACCAATATCATTGATGAACACAGATGCTAAAATCCTCAATGAATATTAGCAAACTGGATCCATCAATATATTAAAAAGGTCACACACCACAATCAAATGGGATTTTTCCAGGGATGCAAAGATGGCAAATATTCACAAATCAATTAATGTGATACATCACATACACAAAATGAAAGACAAAAATTAGAAGATCATATGAATAGATGTGGAAAAAGCATTTGATAAAATCCAGCACCCACTTATGATAAAAACACATAGCAAACTGGGAATATCTCAAAATAATAAAAGCCATATACAAAAAACCTACCGCCAACATCATACTCAATGGGCAGAAACTGAAAGTATTTACCTTAAGATCAGGAACAAGACAAGGCTGTCTGCTCTCACCATTCTTATTCAATATAGTGCTGGACATTCCAGCCACAGTGATCAGAGAATAAAAATAAACAAAAAGTATTCATACTGGAAAGGAGTAAGTAAAATTGTCATTATTGCAGACAACATGAAAGTGTACATAGAAAACCTTATGGTCTCCACCAGAAAACTACCCCACCTAATAAGTGATTTTGGTAGAGTAGAGGGATACAAAGTCCATGTTCAGAAATCAATGGCATTTTTGTACACAACCAATAAACTATCAGAAAGAGAAACTAAGAAAACAATCATATTTACTATAGCAACAACAAAAAAGTACCTAGGAATAAATTTCACCAAAAAGGTCAAAGAACTGTACTCGGAAAACTATAGAACACTGAAGAAAGAAACTGAGGAAGATACAAATAAATGGGAGCATAAGCATATACTGTGTTCAAGGACTGGAAGAATTAACATCATTTAAATGCACATATTATCCAAAGCAATCTATAGATTTGATGTAATTCCTACTAAAATACTAATGGCATATTTCACAGGTCTGGAACAAATATTCCAAAAATTTATGTGGAACCAAAAAAGACCCCAAATAGCCTCAGCAATCTTAAGAAAGGAGAACAGTTGGAGGAATGCACGTATCTGATATCAAACTATACCACAAGGCTACTGAAATCAAAACAGTCTGGTACTAGTGTAAGAACAGACACATAGATCAATGAAATGAAATACAGGACCCAGAAACAAACCCATGTCTCTATAGTCAATATTTGGCAAAACAGGCATGAGCATATAATGGAGTAAAGACAGTCTCTTCAATAAATGGTGTTGGGAGAACTGGATTAAAACAATCACCAACATACACCATACACCAGAATAAACTCAAAATAGATAAAAAACTTAAATGTAAGTTGTGATACCATAAAAATCCTAGTGGAAAACATAGGCAGTAATATTTCAGATGTCTCATGTAGCAGTATTTTTGCTGATATATGGCCTAGGGCAAAGGAAATAAAGGGAAAATAAACAAATGGGACTACAACAAATTAGAAAGCTTCTGTACAGCTAAAGAAACTATTATCAAAATGAAAAGGGAACCTATTTACCAATGATACACTGGACAAAGGTTTAATCTCCAAAATATATAAAGAGCTCATACAACTCAATACCAGGAAGACAATCCAAATAAAAAGGGAGCAAAGGACTTGAATAGACACTTGTCTAAGAAGGACATACAGATGGTCCATAAGTATATGAAAAAAGTTCTAAACATCACTAGTCATCAGAGAGATGCAAATTAAAACCACAGTGAGATACCACTTCACACTGGTCGGAATGGCCACTATAAACAAATCAACAAGCAAGTGTTGGTGAGGATGTGGAGGAAGGGAACCCTAGTGCACTGTTGGTGGGAATGCAGACTGGTGCAGCCACGATTGAAAACAGTATGAAATTTCCTCAAAAAATTAAAAATGGAACTACCTTTTCACCCAGTGAGTCCACTGCTGGGATTATACTCTGAGAATCCTGAACCACTAGGTCAAAATAACCTATGCACAGATTTAAAAACTGGGGTACATTTACATAATGGAATACTATGCAGCAGAAAAAAAGAAGGAATTCCTACCTTTTGAGATAGCATGGATGGACCTGGAGACGAATACGGTAAGTGAAATAAGCCAGTTGATGAAAGAAAAATACCATATGATCTCACTTATAAGAGAAACCTAATGAACAAAATAAACTAATGAGCAAAATAGAACCAGGAATCATGGAACAGACTGATAACTGTAAGAGTGTAGAAGGAAGGTGGGAACTGTTTGAAAGAAAGTGAAGAGATTAGTCAAAGAGCATCTATGGAGGAGCCATGGACATGGACAATAGTGTAGGGATTGACTATGGGATTGGGGGGTGGGCTGAGTGGAGGGGACAAAAGGGAAAAAAGTTGGGACAACCATAATGGAATAAACAATAAAACTTTTTAAAAAGATATTGGAACAACCCAATTAAAAAAAGTACAAATTGTTACAGAATAGTCTTGGATGTGTGAAGGACAGCATAGGGAATATAGTCAATAATATCATAATAACTATGGATGGTGCCAGGCGGGTACTAGACTTATTGGGGTGAACACTACACATGTTATATAGATGTCTAACCACTATGCTGTACATCTGAAACTAATATAATATCAAATGTCAACTTTAATTAGAATTTTTTAATTAAAAAAGAAAAATTAAATTAAATTAGGCAATGATGAAAAATAACAACAATGGATAGGCTAGGAAACTGTATCAAGTGTACACTGCTTGGGGGAAAATAAATTGGTACAGACACTCCAGAAAACAGGCAGTTTAGCAAACCAAACACAGACTCTACAATACCTCAGTTGCACTGTTGAGAATTTATCCCAGAGAAATGAAAACTTATGTTCACAAAAAAAACTGTGCAAAAATATTAAGAGCACCTTTATGTCTAATAACCCTAAAATGAAATCAGATACCTTTCAAAAGATTAATGATTAAAAAAAACAGTGGCCCTGGCTGGTGTGGCTCAGCAGCTTGAGCATGGGCCTGCGAACCAAAGGATCACGGTTCGATTCCCAGTCAGGGCACATGCCTGGGTTGCGGGCCAATTCCCAGCAGGGAACTCTCAAGAGGCAACCATATATTGATGTTTCTCTCCTTCTCCCCTTCCCTTCCCCTCTAAAGATAAATAAATAAAACCAATACCATGGAGTACTACTTAGCAATGAAAGGAGAAAAACCACTGATAAACAAGTTGGATAAGTCTCCAGGAAAACTGAGTAAAAAAACCCCGATTCCAAAATGTTCTAGACTACATTACTTCATTTTGAAACTACAAGTTTTGATGATTTCTGGGGTCAGGGTGGGGGTAATGGGGGTGAAGGGGGCAGAAGAGAGGTGGGCATGATTATAAAAGGATAAACTGATGGTTATTGTGTTGTTGGAACTGTTCATTATCTGCGGTATGGGAGTGGATTCACCAACTCCTGCACATAATGAAATTGTGTAGAACTTAATACACACATGCACACATGAAACAGTACAAGTAAAACTCGAGAACTCTAAGTAAGATTGGTTGATTATATCACCATTTGAGGGGGGACACACAAAAATAACTGGAATCATCTTATAGAGGGCTGCCCACTTGTAGTAAATTAAAGACTTCCTCCACTAGACGAGTATTCTAGGAATCCATTTGTATCAGTATACCAGCTGGTGTTGTGAGAGGCTGCATTTGACTTCAGTAAATTTTTTTGAAGATTCTTTCCATGCATTTGCCCATTTCACGATGGGTGGTTTAAGCACACCTGCCCACACTATGCTGAGTGGTCAGCAGTTTTTGACCAAAAATGGCATGACCTCCATGCCCTACCCTATCTATTCACCTGATCTCACCCCAAGTGACTTCTTTTGTTCCTCCTGATGAAAAATGTCCTCAAAGGGAAATGTTTTGCTCATGTGGAAAAATGAAACAAAAAAACAGCAGAAGCACTAAAAGGCATTAAAATCAACAAGTTCAAAAACTGTTTGAGCAGTAGATAAAAGTCTTAATAGGTGTAGTACATCAAATGGAGAGTATGTTGAAGGTGACTGAAGTCTAAACATGGAAAAATAAATACACAATTTTTAATAAATAAATTACATTTTGAGTCTCCCCTCATAATTATCTGGGTTTAATGTTATTGTATAGTTTTGCAAAATATTAACCATTAGTGGGAAGCAGGTACAAGGCCCATTTCCCACCAATATCTCTCTGTAATCTCGAGCAGTCTTTCTATTCTCTCTCTCTCTCTCTCTCTCTCTCTCTCTCTCTGTCTCTCTCTCTCTCACACACACACATACACATACAGACACACACATACACCCTTTTCTGCTTGGAAAGCAGGATGCCTATCAGAACTAGAGCTGTTCCAGCAAGTGAGGATGACAGCTTCGCATTACAGATGATAAACTGGGACACAGAAGGAACCCTGGTCCTTTTTTACCCTGGGACTCTCCACACATCACCTCTTGAATCTTACATTTGGCCTTCTTTGAAAGAGAGGAAAATTAATTGTGGCTTATTTAAAAAATAAGCGGAACGTGACGAGTGCTAATAAGGCAGCACAAACAGTATGCACTTCTCATTACACCCAACTTCACTCGCAGTCGCCTTGTGGTGTTCTGACTCATTAAAAATACTATTTGCCCCTAAAATAGCTCTCAAAAGTCTAAATATGTACATAAAAATACACCTATAAAACACCTTATTCCTCCACAGTAGCATCCACAGCTTTCATGGCCTAATGGTCACATACAGTCTCTGCAATAGGAGAGCCTGCACCCTCTGACCGGGAGCTCTGGGATCTTTACCACAAAGAACCTCGGCCAATGACTTGTTCTCGTGGTCTGCAGTGAGTGTTTAATCTACTGGTGCATAAGCTGATCTTTATAATAAAACACTTTATAATGTTTGTCTTATAGTAGTCCTTTTTATTTCAATATTCTGAGGTTCCCAAATCCTTTGTTTTCTATCATTTAAAATATACCATGTTTCAAATTAATCATTTGGTTTACATGAAGAGACTATTAAAATGTGTTAGGATTAAAATTCATCCTGGTTAATAGGTAGAAAAAAGAATGGGTGAAGGAAATAAGTCCCTGCCTTTCCCTTAGTCGGTTCTGTTCCGCTCTAGTGCCATGGGCTGAGACTCTAAGGAATATTATTTTTCTGAATTGTTTTATAGAAAATTGAATAGGCTCTAGACATCTTTATACTCTGTACATCCAGATGATACCTTATAATTCATATGTGGATGCTAATTCTATCTATTGACAAAAAGAAAGAGGTGAAAGTTACTTTAAAAAATTAGTATTTAAATTCTTACTTCTCAGAAACTGACACATACATCACACATAATGACTCATTTAATCATAATAATTGCCACGTGAAATAGACACCGCTTAGTCTCCCCACTGCACATCTGTTGGGAGACTTTCTGAAGTGTTAATTGATTAATTTCATTTGCATTTTTGTGTGTATGATAATCCTTTCCCCCTCAACTGAGGCTATGTTTACTGATTTTAGAGAGAGAGGAAAGGGGAGAGAGAGAAAGAAACATCAGAGAGAAACATCAGAAAGAAACACCATCCATTCATTAACTGGCCGCCTCCTGTATGCACCCTGACCAGCGACCAAACCTACAACCCACTACGTAGGTATGTGCCCTGATGGTGGACCAAACCTGCAACCTTTGGGGTATATGTGACACTACTCCAACCAACTCAGCCCCCTGGCCAGAGCTGAATTGGTTTAATTTAAAGTACTCTGTATTTCAAATTAATCATTTGGTTTGCACAAAGACACTATTAAAATGTGTTATGATCCAAATTTATTCTGGCTAATGTGTAGGAGCAAGAACAGGTGAAGGAAATTAGTCCCTACCTCCCCCTTGGCAGTTGTGTTCTGCTCTGGTGCCATGGGCCCCGGACTCTCTCTACAGAATATTATTTTTCTGAATTGTTTTATAGATAATTTAATAGACTCTAAGACATCTCTACACTCTGTAGTTATCAATGATACCTCGGAATAGTATGTCTATGCCAGTTGTATTTATTGAGGAAAAGAAAGGTGACAATGACTTTTTAAAAAGACAGACAGTATTTAAATCCTTACTTGTCAGAAACTGATACATGCATCACACGTATTGACTCATTGAATCATCACAATGGCCATGTGAAATAGACATCATTCACCTTCCCCATTTCATATCTCTTGGGACTTTCTGAAGTGCTTACTGATTATCTTCATTTGCATTTTTGTGTGTATAATGGAAATTCTCTTCAATAAAGATGCTGGGAGAAATACTCAGCAACATGCAATAGAATGAAATTGAACTGCTATCTTACATCACACATGAAAATTAACTCATAACAGATTAAAGACTTGAATGTAAGACCTGAAACCATAAAATTCCTAAAAGAAAACATAAATGGTAAACTCCTTGACATCAGTGTATTTTTGACATTCAATGTATTTTTAAATTTGATACCAAAAGCCAAAGTAAAAAAGGAAAAAATAAACAATTGAGACTATGTCAAACTAAGAAGCTGCACAGCAAAAGAAACCATCAACCACTGAATGAGAGATAACTATTGAGTGGGAGAAAAGTGATTAACATCCCAAATGTATAGACAATTTGTACAACTCAATAGCAAAACAAATAAACAAACAAGAAACCACTAATGGCTCTGAATTAGACATTTTTCTTTCCAAATGAGACGTACGGATGGCCAATGGGTACATGAATAGATGGTGAGGAAACTGAAAATCAAAACTACAGTGAGATATCACCTCACACCTATTAGAATGGTTATCATCAAAAAGACAAAAGGTTATACATGCAGGCAAGAATGCACTGTTGATGGAAAAGTGAATTGTTGCAGCCAGCATGAAAAACAATAGAGAGATTCCTCAAAACATTAAAAATACAACTACACAACTACACAAATGAAATTCAGGGATTTCATTTCTGGGTATTTATTCAAAGAAAACAAAAATACTGACTCACAAATATATATATATATGCATTCTCTGTGTTTATTTCAATATATTTGCAATAACCAAGATATGAAAATAACCTAAATGCTGATTGATAGATGAATGGATAAGAAAGTGTGAAATATATTCAGCCCATATCAAAGAATGAAATCTTGCCATTTGTGGAAACATGAATGGGCCTTGAGAGCATCATGCAGAGTGAAATAAGTCAGACAGAGAAAGACAAATACCATGTGATCTCACTTCTATGTGAAATCTAAAACAAGGAAAAAGAAAAGAAAACAAGGTCACAGACACCGAGGACAGGTTGGTGATTGCCAGAGGCAGAGAGTAGGTGGTGCGCTGAAATAAGTAAAGGAAATCAAAAGATACAAACTCCCAGTTATAAAACAAATAAGTAATGGGATGGAGACTATAGTTAATAATACTTTATTGCATATTTGAAAGTTGCTGAAAGAATAGAACTTAAAAGTTCTAATCACAAGAGGAGATTCTGTAATTATGTGTGGCTACAGATTGAGCTAGACATATTGTGATGATTATTTCACATTATATATACTAACATTGAATCGTCATGTTGTGTACTTAAAACTAATATAATGTTGTATATCAATTATATATTAATACATTTAAACAAAAATTAAAAATCCATAAAGCCCTTGTTATCCACTATGAAGTTGTTCAGTATATATATATATATAAAGAGCTGGACACATAAAAGATAATACACACTTTGAAATCAATCTTTCATTGAAAACATTATACATAATTATTTTCTAAACTTCTTTGAGTGCTAAACTGTATAGGACAAAGATCTTTTTATTATTATTATTTTATTTAATTATTGTTCAAGTACAATTTTCTGTCTTTTACTCCCATCTTTTCAAGAATGGGTCTACATTCTTTTCAAGAATGATGGACATTCCAAGTGGTTAAGGCCTCTGTAATATGCATTTCTCTGATTTCCAATTTCATTTACTTTAAAATAGAATGAGAAGTCAGTCATTATTTGTGAAGCAATGAACAATGTAGAACCCTAAGTTTTCTTCCTTTTTCTCTATTTTCCCAATTGGTTTTAGATTCACATTAATTTTGAGTCTTTGTAAGGCACTGAATTTAGGTTCTTGTACTTAATTTCATCAGTTTATGAAATATTTAAATCACATACTTATAGTAATAAGTGAAACTAGCAGAAAAGGAATGGGAAGAACATAAGCAATGTGATCCGTATAACTCAATTTTATGCACACAAATTGCAAGTAACTTCAGGACAGACTTCTATGGATGAGTCTTCCCAGAACCTGGGAATCAGTATGATAGAGAGAAGGGAGGGGTTTAGTTAATTCACTGCTTAGTGATGCTCTACTAAAGGAATTTGTATTATATTTTCAAGCCAAATACATCTAATCTTACAGCTTAATAGCTGTTCTCTCACTTTAAAGTGACTTTGAATATCATTATACTAATTAACTTTGTTGATTTAAAAATTTTAAATCTGGAGGGATCTATTATTTCCTTTATTGAAGAGCTCTACTAAACACATTACTCTTATACTCTATGTATTGCCAACACAGTAATGCAAATTAGCTAAAAAGTACTTAATTCCTAACACCTACTTTATTAAGTAGAAAGCCATTTATAATGAACTAGACAGATGAATTGTTTATATGAGGATAGGGCTGGTTTAAGAAAAATTTTTCTCATTATAGAAGATAAGCATATCCTCTTGCTATCTTATTAATTATGAATTTATAGATAAATCCTCCTTTAATAGATAGTCCAAGGTAATGGCATTCTACCCCTGCTTAGATTAATTCTAATCTTAAATTAACATATTCCAAATTAGTGAGAACACACCAATCAGCAAATGAATTGTTTTGTAATGGTAGCCTTGATAGAGAAAAATGAGCTAAAATAAATACGGCAAAATTTCTTTCTTCGCTTCAGGTAAACACCAATGAGTATGTAAGCAGAGAAGGGTAGGAGAACAATGACCCATGTCTCTACTACAAATAAGCCTTTGATATAAGATTTGAAATTCTCGTGTAATTAGGTCAATTGGTTACAGCATGGTACTGATATGGCCAGCCTAGACATCAGATCCTCATATGGGCCACTCAGCTTTGGCCCATGTCCCTAGATTGAAACTTTTAAAGCCCCCCAGCCATCTAACTGCACTGAGGTCCACTGCAAACCAAAAGAAAGGCTGCCTCTGGCTCTCCTTCCACCTGTAAGTATCCTTCCCAACCCACCTGCCCCGTAGCCACCAACAAACATGAAAGATTTCAAAAAAGATGGACCAACTGTATTTTAATGACTATCTGTATACCTAATGATGAGACACATATAGTCAAGTCACATTTTCTGAAAAC
Source organism: Sturnira hondurensis (assembly GCF_014824575.4). Taxonomy (NCBI): domain Eukaryota; kingdom Metazoa; phylum Chordata; class Mammalia; order Chiroptera; family Phyllostomidae; genus Sturnira; species Sturnira hondurensis. The sequence continues at coordinate 12,151,018 of NW_028074503.1, forward strand.
ACACTATAACTAAAAAAGAGAAAAGAAAGAAAGAAAGAAAGAACGAAAGAAAGAAAGAAAAGATTACTACCAACAAAAATGCCAGCTCTCTGCCTGTGAGACAGGTTATTTTTTCTTACCAAAATTAAGCCTCCAACTTCCTAAACTTATTTCTGAATTTTTTTCTCAACCTTCTGGTTTTCTAACAGTTCCAAACACTTAAAAAATCTGTAGCTGTGAGAACAACTACCACAAATGAACACTTGATTAAAATTAGGAAGAGTGGAACATAAGAGCCTATTGAATAAACCTCACATAGAGAGAAGAGAAGAAAATGAAAATAAAGATTTTCCATTTCTACAGAGAGGGAGAAATCATTTCCAGTTCCCTCTAATCTGAACTGAAAAAGACCTTCCAGTGACTTTTTTTCTGTATTCTACTCCCCAAATATTATATAGATGTTCTTTAAAATGCACAATATATTATTTAAAAATAAAATTACAGAATGGTTACTCCTAATGAGAAATGTTATACTTTGTTATAATTTATTCAATGTCTTACTTTAAAAAATACTTAAATGTGCATTAATGTAATTACGTGAATACGAGTCTCTTTTGATATGTGCGCCCATTTGTCCTTGTCCTCTCATGAAAAACCTAAAACAGTAGCCTGTCTTGTATTTTACTTACCAGACAGATGGAATAGAATAAAATAAATGTTTAAAACTAAAACATTAAAGGAAATAGCAAAGTGATTTATTTATATACATATGCCATCATTAAATATTTCAAATGGTTTATTAAAAATTATATATTTTACTAAATTATGAACACTTCATTGAAATGATTAAAATGGCAATACATTAGGATGAAAGAACATTTAAATTGTTCCCAGCTGTACCTTAAACCCAAAGTAATCAAACATGGTTTATAAAGAGTCTACTTGTTATTAACTGCATAAATGCTTTAGGGAAAATTAATGGTAAAAGACTAAGTATTAGTTTTATTTTGCTATATGACTAATCATGACAAATTAGGTGGCTTAAAACATCACACACTTACTGTCTCACAATTTCTGTGAGTCAAAGCCCAGCACATTTCAGCTGGGTCCTCTTCTCAGGTTCTCATACAGTTGAAATCAAGGTGTCAACCAATTGCATTTTTATTTGAAAGCTCAACTAGGAAAAGACCCACTTCCAAGCTCCCTTGGGTTGCTGCAGAATTCATTCCCTCGTGGTGGTAGGGCTTAGGTGCCCACTGTTTTAAAGCAAGCTCTTAGCTCCGAGAGAGAGCTGTCAGCTCATAAACCCATGACCCCCTCCATCAGAACAACAGAGAACCTTCCTTGCATTGAATCCATCCCAGGCTCTGAAACCCCATGACTTCTGCTAGGATCCGGGAAAAAAGCTCTCTCTTAAAAGACTGCTGTAACTAAGTCATACCCACCTGAAAAACACCCTTTTCTTAAAGTCAGCTGCCACACAACATTACAGAACTCAGGAGTTACAGTGAGTTCATCATAGTCACCGGCTCCACCACACTCAAAGGGAAGGGGATTGGCGGTCATTTGGGAGACAGGAGTTACGGTAGAATCCCTGCCTACCACCAAGCGTACAACCATAGGGAAGAGCCTTAGTGGCAGAGATGGACACATGGGTTCAAATCAAAGTAAGAACAAGAAACAACTTGGGATAAGATTTATAGCATTGCCTCTAGAATCAACTTTATGTGTTCAGAAACTTTTGAATTGACAATCACTTTACTTTGAAAGTCTGTGCCTGGTTAAATACTCTGTAGAATTCTCCACTTGAGTTTTCAGAGGAATTTCTTTGGGAAGTCTTTATAATTGTAGATGCAGGAACAACTAAGAGGTCAAAAATTGTTTTTCCTCCAGTCCAAAAAAAATCCATTTAGTACTTGGTCCATACATATGGAGTCGAAGGAACTATTTAAACTCATCTGATTTACATTCTGCACCATAAGCCACTGAGAGACGTCAAATCTCCACTATAAGACCTAAATCATGACATTTCTACTTAAACACTTTTGGTAGCTGCCACCCCCTACAGAATGAAGTCCGAGTTTTTTAACATGGCAGTACGCACTTTCCATCATTTTTTTCCAACCTAATTGTCCACTGCACCCTACACTTCTGCTCTTCTTAACTGTGCACCATCCCCTGAACATTACTTTGATGAAATCTCTATCTACCAACACCAAACATGTAAAACTGTGTTATGGATGTCACAAATTTATATGACTTAGATATAATTTTAATAGTGTGTTGGTTATATACAGAGGCACTCCTGGTAATAGAGGAAGTAATATTTTAGGTGAAGTGTAAGGTTTAACCACAATGTTCTACTGTAAGACAATGTTGTATTATGAATTAGAGAAATTGTCTACAAATTGGCATGTGCATACCCAAGGGAATACCTGAGATGACCAATTGAGGTAAAGAAGTAAATACTGAAATTTATATTTTATGTATTTTAATATTAGCCCTAAATATTTATATTTTGAATGTTTTAAAACGTGTTAAGTATTCATATAGTAGTATATTTATATAACATATGAAAATACACATATTGGGGAGATGTTTAACTTTTTAAATAACTGGGCTGCATTATTTAAAAAGTCTGGAGACCAAAGCAAGGATTTGGAAAAGCAAATGAAATAATTTAGCATCCTAGCTCTTAAGACTTTAAGGCTGTGTGACTGTAGGAAGTCACCTTTCCTAAGTGACAATTTTCTAAAGTGTATAATACAAAGCACTAATATGATAGAAATATTGTGCACATTAAAGAGGGACCTTTTGTTTAAAATGACTAGCCAAGTCCATAACCTATAGTAAGAACTTGATACCTTAAATCTATAGTAAGACTTGATAAATGTAAGGCATTATAATTAATATTATTATTAATTGTGTTATACTCAATACTTGTAATTACTAAAGAGGTATAGTTATTGAAGAAGTCTAGATGAGGAGTAAGGTCACTAGTTTCTTAGCCTTAAAAAGGGACCACCCTTGCGTACTATGGGTGGAATTACAAAATAGTGCAGCTGCTATAGAAACCAGTACGGCAGCTCCTCAAAAAATTTAAAAATGAAACTTCCATCTGATTCAGCAATCCTTCTGTGGGTATTTATCCCAAAGAGTTGACAGCAGGGTCTTGAAGGGAGATTTGTACACCAATATTCATAGCAGCACTATTCACATTAGCCTAGAAGTACAAGCATCCCAAATTGTCCATTGCCAGACGAATGGATAAACAAAATGTGGTATATGCATACATGACATATTATTCAGTCTTAAAAAGGAAGGAAATCCTGTCACATGCTATAAGATAAATAAATCTTGGGGACATTAGGCTAAATCAGTCACACAAAGACAGACCCACTTACATGAAGCGTCTAAAGTAGTCATATTCGTAGAAACAGACAGTACACTGGTGGTTACCGGGGCCCGGATGGAGGGCGAAGAGAGAGAACTGTTTGGGTAGTGGGTACACAGTTTCCATCCCGCAATACGAAACGCCTGGAGAGCTGCTCTACAGCCATGCGCACGGTGTACTCCACACTACTGAACTGTAAACTTGACCATGGTTACAGTGGGATATTTTATGTTGTGTCTTTAACCACAATTTACATAAACAAACACATAAATAAACAAATATTTTAAACAGAGTGTCCATGGTGGCTGGGAAACTAGCCGTTGTGCTACGGTAAGATGGTCCAACGCAGGCAGTACTGGGCTGGGGAGTCTTTTTGGATCACTCCATGGACACTGAGCACCGGGATGCCCCACACATTACGCCAGGTATCAAAGATCCAACCCCTTCCTTCCAAACAGGTTTTGGGAAAACTGCCAAGTGACCAAGCAATGGGCACATGGTACGGCATGGTTTGACAAGAATATGTAGATTCAAGATCTACTCAGTTCACTGAGTCGACAGCACTCTGTTGAGTATAAAGAGGGAGGGGAAAGGAGAAATCAAAAATGTCACATGTATTTTTGGCTCAGTGGGTGAGCCAATTGTGTTCCCTCCATGTAGAAAGGACATTTAATTAAGAGGTGTTAACTTGGAGGACCTAGAATGAGGGAACGTAAATAAGAAACTCCATTTTTGGAAATATTCAGTTTGAGGTGCTTTCAAATATCTTGGTATAAACATTCAGTAGAAACCCCCTAAATACAAATCCAAAGCTCGAAAGATACCCATTAAGTCACCAGGACATACAAATAAAACCATGGACATGAGTACAATCACTCAGTAGGAAAAGGAATTTAGAACGCACCATAGTGACATTATTTAATTTCAAGAACAAAGAACTAAACTTTACGAAATTTGATAAAATAGGTTTCCCTCTGAATTTTCAGAAGAAGCAAAACATCCACAATGTTCCAGTGGGAAGAGTGAAAGAAAGGAGTTACACCTAGTTAAGTGGTCCTTTACATTAAAAAGGCAAATGTCCACCATTTTTAATTGTTTACTCATAGCAGCATGAACGTCAAAGAATAGTACACATAAAGCGTTCCTTAGGTTAAAAAAATATATATTATCAGCCCTGGCCTGGTAGCTCAGTTGGTTGGAGCACTGTCCTTATACACTAATAGGTTGCAGGTTGGATCCCTGGTCAGGGCTCATACTTAGGTTTTGGGTTCCATCACCGGTCTGGGTGTGTACGAAAGGCAACTGATCAATGTTTCTGTCTCTCCCTCTCTCTGTTCACCGCCCCCCTCCCATCTCCCTTTCTCCCTCCCTCTTTCCCTTTCTATGTCTCTAAAAAATCAATAAACATACCCTTATGTAAGGATTAAGAAAAATATCAAGAATAACAGTCTACCAGGTGATGAATCAAATTAAAGAATTCAGAACTAAGGAAACACAGGCAAAAGAATGGATGACAAGCACTAAAATATGGCAAAGAAAAAATAATCGTGAGAACCAAATTACACACTGTAACATAAAGAAACTTGACAGTAAAAACAATAATACACAATATTATATAGTGAATGTAACAAATACAATAAAATATAGGACAGTTATAATGTAATAAATGTAATAAAATATTAACAGGAAGTAATGAGGAGATGGGACGTGAAATAGGCTCATCTGCCATTGGGCAAAGTCAATGATAGGTATTCACCTGTAATCTGTAGTTAAATAATTCAGTCTCTTGTTATTTTTCTTTATCTCTTCTTTTAGCTTTAGAAATGAATACTTCTGAGAAGAAGCATTTATCTATTGGCAATTTTTTTTAATTTCATGTATTCCATTTTTTGCTATATTTTGGTAATATATTTTATTTGTACTTAAATTAGTATATAGTTATCATCTCAGTTTTGGAAAATTATTCCTGCCTGTCTATATTAATCATTGTATCAATCAATCATTATATCTAATTTTTGGTGTAAATGTTTAGAGACGTCTATAATAATGTTCCTAATTAGCTAATGGTGGTTATATCTAGATGGAGGATTTAGTACGACTTTTAAACTTTTTCTTTCCTTTTCATTTAGATAATTTAAATAATAGGAACGTACCACTTTTATGAAAACAAGGACATTTATATTTTCTAAAGATGGAGTAGGCAGAAAAAATATCTAAATAATACATACAGATAAATATATTGTATTTTAATTTTTTGTGGCAATGTGATTTTTTAGTGTTAGCATATACTCATTTATAATTATATCATGGTGTTCTTGCTTTGTTAATAATACTTAGAACAGCTTCTGTTTTTAGCATTTACTATGTACTAGGCATAAGCTAAATGCTTATGAATTATGATTATTACTTCTTATTCAAAGCAACTTAGACAAATATTATTACTGACATTTACAGAGAAATTGCATCTTCAAGAGTTAAGAAACTTCCCTTAACTCACAGCTCTGGTAAATTTCAAATCTATGATTTAAATCTTCCTCTAAAATCTATGCCCTGCCATCTATGCTGTCCAGAGTTTATTTTATCTTGTTATCCCAGGATTAGGAAAATGAATGTAACCTGAAACATATCAGATTCACTTTAATCTTTCCCAGTTAGGTAGAAAGAGTCTTAGCAAACACAACCACTATCAGAGAAAGGTCTTACTGCTCTTCACGTGGGATTGAAACTCATCAAACTCTGCTGCCACATTCCTGTCTTTGCCTCTTCATCTTTCCTCCGACCTATGCAGAAAGCCTAGAGTATAAAATCTTGAGAAGTAGACTCTTAGCTAGCTCAGGAGGTTTATAGACAGAATATAGGAGTGCTGAATCTTGCTCTCCATCCCCACTGTAGTTACTAACCAGACAAGGAACCAAAGGAAAAGCCAAGAATCAGTAACAGGAAATAAGCGTGGGATAGTTTTCATATACTAACAGGGTCTGATTTCCTCCTTATATTCAGGGGATTTATACCTACAAGGCTCTTGATCCCTCATTCCCATGCCAGACTAGCCTCTAGTTTAAGCCCCACTATTCTCTGGGAGCCTTGCATAGACATGGTGCTAGGGGCTTGCCATACATGATGTATTCCTCAGAGCAACTCATAAAGAGCCACTGAAGTCAGCTAATAACCTACACTGCTGAAATTCATACTTGGGATCTTTTGACTGCAAAGACCTAGTCTGTATAGAGAGTGTCTCAACATACTTTAAATAAAGAGAAAAATGCATCAGCTATTAGTAGCAATCCCACTGTCCTATAACTACATTATAACTGTCCTATAAAATATAGGAGAAAGTGTTAGGAGATAAGCAAAATTTTTCTTATGCTTCAATGACTATAATTATGTGAATCTGTCATAGATACAAAGTATCCTGATATGTAGCTGGTGCTATTCCTCACCTCTGTTTTCTGAAAGTTCTGCAGCGTCCAGATCAAGGCCCAATGCATGTGATTCGTGCATCAGGCCTGACGTTAGGCCAGGTCTAAAGTGTATTCAGACTCCTTACGAGGCATTATTTTCCCAACTTGATAAACATAAAGAATTTATAACCCAAATCATAGGAAATAAAAAATCCAGTAACTGTTTATGAACCAGTCCATGAATATTTATTCTAATCACTGCAATCAATTAGTAGCATACACTGCAAGAAAAATATGAAATCTGAGGCTACAGACTGTAGAACTGAATAAATCATCATTTTTGAATGGCATACTAAAGATAATGAAAATTTTCCTTTCTGGATGAAAAATTCATTTCATGTTCCCTGGTGGAATAAACATAAGGAAAAAATACATGAAAGACAAAAATGAGATCTAAGTGTCTGCACCTACAAGTACAGGTCAAAGGAAGTATCACTCATATTTGATTTTACGGTTTGGATAACCATACCCTGTTTGTGTAAGACTGAAAGCTAATGAAAATGAGTTTACCAAATTTTCTAATGTTTTATACAGTGTAGTAGGCTTTCTAAAAAACACACAATCATCCATTAATCATATGACTAATGGAAGGCTTTAATAAATTTTCTGGTTATTTTCCAAGTTTATCTTTCATAATATCAAGTTTAAATTGTGTGATGTTTCACCTAATTGTTGCCAGAAAAAAGGTAAGATAAAAAGCTTCTAAAAACAAATGAAACTAGAACTATCCAAGATATAAAACCATAGCAATGCTAATTGCAAATGATCCCTAAGTAAACCTTTTTAATAATCAATGTAAGATATTTGCTGTATCTCTTAGAGAATTCATGTTATTCATAATTTCATCCCTCTAATTTTTGTATACCTTTAGTGAAAGAACACACAAAAACAAAAGTGGCGGTATGAAAAAAGACTCGGATGCCACACTCAACATGCACATGCATGTGTGGTGCACGTGTGCCCCGGCGTGTACACGCACACAGGTCCCATGCCAGACCTAAAATGGCTGAGTTGCAGTATGTTGTTGCTAGGTGACCAAACAGCATCTCCTCTACCACAGAGTAATCTAAACAGTGACGGCTACGTCCCCTCAGCTTTGGTCATGGTCAGGACAAATATTAAAGGGTATTCTTTTTATCTTTTCCAGCATTCTACATTTTTATTGAAAGCCAGTTGCTCCTTGCTTGATTCTATCATCAGTTAAATTTAGGCATTAGGGGAATGCATATTTGCAAAGTTACATCCATTCTTTTGGGAAACAAGAGGTAGCACCTAGCTGCTTTCAGATGAAAAGATACTGTGTTTCAATAAAGTATGTGTGGCACTCCTAGTCTGACCTCCCCGTCGCTATCAGTCTCCCTTTCTTTCATTAAACACAAGTAGTTAATTAGCCGCAGCCTGTCCTCTTGCCTTCTCTCTCTCCCTTTTCTCAGTAGTAATGATGTCTAATTATCAACAGGAGTGGACTACTGCAACACCAGGTGCAAGTCTCTCTCACCAACAGCAAAGCCAGCTCCAAATAGCTAGACTGGTTCTTAGTCTACTCGAAAATAGCATTCAAACACAACCTTTTATTCAACCAACATTTGCCTTTAAAGGAAAAGAAAATATATTTTCCGATGCTCTGGTGATTGTGCCTCTGATATTATAAAGAATAGTCAACATATTTTTAAGGAAAGAACAATTTGAAATGTAGGCAAACAGGATAAAAAGGGATCTTTTATTTATTTTTTAACTTGTTGAAATGACGATTGGCTGTCTCTTGGAGAAGGAGGAGCCTATAATTCTCTGTCAGGAGCAGCATAAAAATTTCATAAAGAGCAATAGAAGAGTTCATGAATTAAAAACCTCTTCAACATTTCAAAACAGGCTTGAATGAAGGGCAGGGCTCTTAAATACTACCCAGAAATCATTATCAAAGAATATCACTTGATGGGTTACATTTTCTCCCATAAATATGTGCAGCCTTTATTGAAAAGAAAATACATGTTTATTACTAAATCTGGAGTTGCTACTCTATTAGATGTATTAGCAATAATTCTTTAACAACTCTGCATTAGTTCTTGAATGAAAATATGGGTGTCTGAGTATAAAATGCTTGTTTGAATTATGACATCCATGTTTATCTTAGTGTCTCTAGAACATTACAGGATTTATATTCTTTGAGTTTTTAAATTTATGTTTTAAAATTAAATTAAAAGGGCACATCTGTTTATACATAGCAGGTGTAACCAAATCCATGCAAGTATAAATTTATTAGCCCAATACACAGGTGAAGCTATTGGTCATGTAAACAGAGGGACCTAAGTTTAACACACAATCACGAAAAACAAACTTTCTGGCTAGCAATGTTTAAAAAAACCTATACAATAATATTAAATATTTAGTTAAATATACCTTAAAATTATTTTACTCACTAAATTAGCCTAATAGTGCCCAAAGGAAAACACACCCTTATGTTCTGAATTCTAATTTTGTCTGACAATAAGTTATTTTTTTTAATCAGGTTCTTAATGTTATTCCTGATACAAATGAATCAAAGCCCTTCCTGGGCTACAACAGACTCCTGGCTTATCCAAACGTAAACAAACCTCTGTTCTAATCTATGCCCATCTAGTCCTCATTACTTAGTAAAGCAAGACAGTAATCGCACCATTGTCTTTAGCAATGCCACATGTTGAAGCAGACAGCTGCATTTGTAAATTTACCTCCTAGAAACCTTCCAACAACGGTACATTTTAAAATGACAGCACAACTTTTATGTTTCATTTCGTCTTTATTTCCATGCCCCATATAAATTCCAAAACAAATATACTTCCTTCAAACAGCTACACCTAATTAATCTCTGGAAACCATAAATCGTTTTCCAAACCTAAAAGAATCCTCCCATTAATCCTTCCAGAAAACTTTCATCAGGATGTGTCCAATTTAATGTACCTCCGTTTGAGATAGAAGAATAGCTTTCGAGACACATCCTTTCTAGCATCCTCCAGGAATATTGCGAGGGAAACAGTTGCCAGTAGGGAGGAAGGAAAAGGAACAAATGTTCTAGAAACCCCAAAGCCAGGCAAAAACGCAAAGGATGCCAGATACCCTCCCCCACCCCTACTCCAGGCGCGTACCCACCGTAGCATGATGGAGAAAGAAGTCCCATGGATCTGATCTGAAATCCTACTTGTAGCCCACAGTTCCCATCTTCTTAAAAAGGAAATCGACGCTTCCACCGCTCCCCTCTGCTTTGTGAGGCTGAGATACTCGGGGATCTCAATGCCTGCACCTTGCAGTGCTTGGGTTTAGAGCTTTGTGGCCATGAGACTAGTGCCATCCCAGAACGAGAAACAAACACATGCACCATTTGACTGAGCCCAAACCCATCTCTCTTTGTTGTTTATCACATAGCTACGGCTTTATTTGTGAAAGGAGAAGTGAGGGTGGGAATGGGGGCGGGGAGCAGTAATCTCCAGGATCTTATCTTACAATCTTAACAGTCGCCGAAAGATCTCTGGGAGTGATCTAGACGATCCGACTGCCAGAGTCTCCCAGGCGGCTGTCTTAACAATAAAACCTGATAGTGTGTGCGTATGGGGTGGGTGGGGGGGGGACCCCACATTCATGACTAGCGCCACATTCGGTCTTTGTACCAATAAGGAGACACTGTAGACTATCGATCAGATTCGTCTATTATGAGAGCGTGCGGCTGGGGTTCCAGCGCGGCCTTTCTGAGCGGTGGCGAAGGCGGGACACGCGCCGGGCACCCAGCAATGGACTTGGGACAATGGCCCAGCACGAGGACGAGAGGCGCCGCCCGACCCGGGGTTGGAAGCTCAGGCAGCTGGTGCAGGAGCCAGGACGCGAGGAGCGCGCGGTCTCCGGAGGTGCGCTGCCGCTTTAAAATAAAGGACCACAAAGACTCCACCGTGGGGGAAACGCGCCTGGCTAATGAGAGTGGGGACGACTTGGGGAGGGGGTTGAGGAGGGTGGGGGCACACGAGCCAACGATGGCTCACGGCTCCCGCGTTCTCCCCCCTCTCTCTCCCCTCCCCGCTGGGCTGCTCCGGCAGACAAATAACGGAGAAGGCGAGTCACTCACCGTGGTCTTGACCGGCACGTAGAGCACTTGCTTGGCGCCGCCACCGCCTCCGCGGATCTCGTCCGGCTGGCCCAGCTGGAAGCCCTTCGATTTAACCCAGAATTTAAATTTGGCGTTATCCGTGGAGCTTGACTCGGAGCCGTTGAGGAGCTGGACGATCCGCTCGTATTTTTTACGGGTCACCGTCTTGGTCTTGCCTGAGTCCCCGTAAGTCCTGAGGCACCAGTCCTGGAACTGGCGGTACATATCGCGCTCGCTCTCCATGTTCCCCGCGCCCGGCGATCAGCCAGAGGCTCCCAGCGCACTTCGCACCTGTTCACCCCGGGCTCATGAAAAATGCGGGCCCCGCCACGATGCAGGGACGCGAGGTCCCGGCCGCCGCCGGAGCCTGTCTCGGGTGGGAGAAGTAATGGAGAGGGGGGAAGGGTCTGGCTGGGCACCCGCAATCAATGCCCTATGCTAGCAAGTCGCTGGTCCATTCGTAACTGTAACGAATGCCCTAGACCCTTTTCTCGTCCTCTTAGTGATGGGTCTCTAAAATTGCGTGACTAGGACCATCCCAACAGCGTCTGGCCCAGAGGGGCTGGGTTTTGAATAATTAAAATCTCATTCCTTGGTTTATTAAAAATTCCAATATTGACTTCGGGTGGTCCCTCGACGCCTTGCCCCCGGGTTGTGTCCTGGGCAGGGCAGGTGGAGCGCAGCGCCACCTCCCCGCGCGCGCCTCTGAAGCTTCCCCAGACGCTGGCCCCGTGGTCCAGGAGCGAGGGCTGTGCCTCTCTCGAAAACAGCCGCCGGCCCAGCTCCTTGGAGCCCGGGAGACCCGGGTCCCCGGGCTCTCCTTCCTCCAGGATCCTGTTCCGCTTCGGCCTTCCCTGCGTGGGGGCGTTAAGGGACTAGAGAGAGAGAAAGTTCTTACCTGTCATGTTGTTAAGCTTATTAAATCCTGCTACCCAGGAAAAAAAAATTATGTATTTTTAAAACGGTTTAAAATGTCATTTCTTCAGAGGCATTTAGGCTAAATTCCAGCCCCGCAGGTAGGTTCCAGGAGTTAAGTCCCAGAATTAGTCAAAGCAGTCGTGGAGATTTGTCCATAGTTCCATAGGATAGATAGTGGTACCCCAAACAGATCTCAGTTCCAGGGAAATGTGGTGAACGAAAGCAGGCCGCTTGGAGGCAGGTCTCCGGGATAATGATGGGGTCCTCAGACAGGACTCCTCCGGTTTCTGCTGAACTGGGTTCAGAGAGAGAAGTAAGTTTATGACACAGATGCTTAAAACCCTTTGCATGAAAATAAAATAGAGAAAGAGATCGGTTTCCCCCTTGCTTGGTTACAGTTTGCAGTTCACACAGGAGGTTTCGGGTGTCTATTTTCCCCCTGCCACGTCATGGACACCCCCTCCACTGCTCAGAGTAGCCAAATATGAGTTCCTCTGGACGATTTTCTCAAGCGAATGAAATCAGCGGTTCCTCCATTCAGGATTTCCATCCGTCTGTTAAAAGAGCTTTAAATAGGGGAGTTCCCATCCTCCGCGCGCGGCGATTGCGGTCGCTTCTCTTTATTCTACTCTCTGCGGAGGCCGGCGCCCGTCCCGGGAGATGGTTCTGCCTGGAAGGCGGCCCGACCAGTGCCCGGCGCCTGGTCCGCTTCCTACCCCACCTTCGACCCCTGTCGTCCTCTCCAAGACGAAAGCCCGGAATGGGAACGTGGAGTGTTTGTACCCACTGCGCCGCAGCCGGTCCGGCACTTGCAAAATGGTCAGTGGCTCCTGCTCGGCCAGGCTGAGTGTGTGCTTGTGTGTGAGCAAGGGAGCGAGGGTGTGCGGTGCGCGGGGGGTGCGCTGTGTGTGCGCGCGTCTCCGGGAAGGTCTCGCGGCGGCTGGAGCCCGGACTGACAGCCCGGGCAGAGCGCGAGCAGCTCCACACACTAAACCTCTCGCCTCTCCCCTCACCCCCACCCCTCCCACTCCCCTCTCCTCCCACCCCACCTCCCCGGCCCCTTCCAAGCTCTCTGATTGGTCAATGGGACAAAAGTTTCTGTGGAGACGGCTGGGCGCTGACGTCACGGGCAGAATTGTCCCATTTAGGGATCCCGGGGGTAGTGCGCATGCTGCAGGCTGCAGGTTAGAGGCCGGAGGAGGTAGCAGCGGGCCTGGCGGCAGCCAGGTGGCAGAAAGGAGCACTCAGCATCCAGGTGGGGGGACGACTCCAGCAGGGTTTCCATGGAGATTCCTCTGGGTCTAGCCTAAAAACAGCAGATCAGCTGACACCATTAGCTCAGGACCTAATTACTGCTTATTGGAGCAACAAATGAGGGAGAGGGCCAGCTGCAAAGGAAGAGTTTTTATCCACCCCCTACCCCCCTTCTCCTCCTTTCTCCCCTCTCTTCAGTCCCGGGTGAATTCTCATTAACTTGCAAGATTCCCGCAACAACAGCTCCCCTTCTCTAGAGGCCACCCTGGCTGTTTTTATTCTTTTTTTATTTACTTCTTTTGTATAAAAAAAAGATGTTAAATCAGTTGTCCTGAGTCCTTGAATTTTTGCCCAATAAATATTAGACCGGTAGAACCCAGAAAATCCACTGTCTGATAGGTCACAAGTGTATCTAATCTAAGTGCTGAGGGGAATCACTTTCGACTTACTGAATTGAGTATTTATTTTTACACCTTTCACGTTAAAAAAGTCATATCTTAAATACATAAATATTTGGAGCAAGCACTTGAATAGAAGAAACTTTGAATCGCCTAAGTGTGGCATACATCACAGAAACAACCCTCAGAATTCCCCTTGGGACATCGGCGATAGAGAATGATTACAAGCAGAGAGATCTGGATTTTATGGTATTTTGGTCAATGTTTCCTGGAAGATTCGGGAAGTAGAGTGGGTCCTAGCGTGGTCATTCATTCAAGAGGAAGCCAATTCTATAAAGTTTGCTTTCTCCTATTGTTATAACTTAATTCACAATTTCAGAATTCTTTCTGATAGCTCTTTTATCTGAAAAGTCATCCCATCTCCAATAAGTCTTATCGAAGTGCTTTCAGACCCACAAAGCCTTCCTTCCTTGGTCATTCCAATTAGAATAATGTCTCATTAAACTTCTCTGGATAGTGTCTTTTAAACGTTTTTTAACCTGTCTCACAGTAAGATACACATTTTACAGTTGAATACATTTTTCCTCCAAAAATTTTGTGAAAAGCATATTATGTGCAATGCACACTGATATTTGTCATTTGTTCCCATTTATCATTATTACTGTTCTTATGTAAAGTGTGATCCTAACCCAATACACTTATTTGATGACCCAACAAAGGATGACTAGCAACCTATATTATAAGAACTACACCCCTCTTTGTACTATACATTTTCATATTAGGATGTTTCATTATTCAAATACAATCTTGAATGGAAGATCCTGAGAGTTTGTATCATTTTTCAAGGAAACGTAGCGCAATGAAAAGTATGTATAATATGTGCTTAGTAAATATGTGTTGATTTAGTTAATAAAGGAAGGAGAAAGAGAGGAAACAAAGAAAGAAAGAAGCAGGCAGGCACAGTCCCTGGCCATCCCTTTTGACTTTTGCTGAGTAGTGTTTGGATGAAGTTGGTCTCTACCTAAAAGGAAATGCACGACCTTACCACATACAGGTGTTCATTATATTTATGACTGGACTTGATACTCAAATGCACAGATAGTTTAGACATAAAGAACTCATAGAATACAAGCAAATACATAATTAACTCTCAGCTGGATTAACATTTTACTGTACAAGCAAAAAAAACCCCACAAAATTAAAAGTCATACAAGATGCATTGTTTTTAGAATGAACAAGTAAATGATTAATTATTAAAATAATGTTCACATTGGTCTAAAGGACCTACAAAGTCCTTGTCATTGGTCTAAAGGTCTAGAAAGTCCTAGAATTGTCAGGGCCAAGATCTCGGAGCTGTGTGGAACCCAAAGAGCACTCGGTTCTATACTTGTGCTCATTATTGATTGTGCTCATTATTATTGAAAGCTGAGTCAACAGCTTTTACCACGTATTACCCCAGGAAGAGCATAAGCACCTGATAAAATCTAAAATCTGTTTCAGCAACTTACTTTGGATTTATTTTCCTCCTTTACTTCAAACTTCTCTAGAGTCAGGTCTTCCCAGCTCCACCTAGAGGGTCACACTGAGCCTCTCTTTCAGCTAGCTATGATTCATTTCAACAGGCTACGGAATTTCATTTGACATTTCCCAAGAATTGCTTCTCTACAGAGCATCTCTCTCCAAAGAGTGATTCCCCACCTTCATAACTGAATAGAAATCCCTAACCCCAGCCAGGGGTCCTGTTTATAGGGAGAGGAAGTCAGAAATTGTTATATCAGAAAGTTCTATTTTCATTAAAGACAATTCAAATGTTGAGGTATAATCCACATGACTTTCTTATGAAAGTAAAATGTTTCTCAGTCTCATGGCCAGTTTCGTTATGATACCTTAAAAAAATCTGAAAATCTTGCATTTTCATATCAATCACAAATATTCACACAACACTACATATTCATCAGCAAAATGTTACAGTAAAAACAACATATAATCTGTAATTATAAAATAAGTGTTCAAGGAATAAACAAGGCTTCATCCATTCATTTAATTATGCTTTCATTCAACAAATATTTATTGGGCAGCAATTATTCTGATACGCTCTAGAATTAAAGTAGTCAATAAAAGAGATATGTTGTATATATACAGTCCTCATCTAATGGAACTTACATTTCTCCAAGGAAAACATAATAAACAAGGAAATAATTGGTACTTGAGATAAGTACTATTTTCTATGACTAGGTAACATTTACCTTGGGACCTAAAAGATGACAAAGGAATCAATCATATGAAAATCCAGGGCAGGAACTGTAGTCATAGCAGAGATCCTAAAGCAGGAAGGAGTTCTTGGCATGTTTGAGGAATAAGAGGAAGGCCAATGCAACTGGACCTTGTGGGTCTTGAAAGAGACAGGTAGGGTATGAGACCCGAATAGTCTCTTGTATCCGGATTTTGTCGGGCAGTGCTCTCCATGCTTAGAACTTTGCATTTTATGATTGGCCCAGTGGAAAAATCAATAAAGAATTTAAAGCAGAAGACTTACATGAGATGAGGTACACTTTTATAAGTTTCACTGGGCATTTTGAGGTGAATGATTGTAAGAGGACAAGCATGGAAGCAAAAAAAGACCAGTTAGGAAGCTAATAGTAGTTACAGTAACTCAGGTGAAGTATTGTGGTGATTGATTAGAAAAGTAATGGTTGGAGTAAAGGGAGAGAAGTGGTGGATTGAAGATATGTTTTGCATACAGAGAAAGGCTTGCCATGGATTGCATGCGGCAGGTAGGGAAAAGACTGGGTCGAGGATAACCATATGTCTCATAGCTTTAGTAGTACTGTGGCTAAGAAGGCCACTGACTTAGGGGAGTTTGAGGAAGAAACAGATTGGCAGTTGGAGGCTGAGGTACGAGCAGAAACAGGTTGGATGGAAAGGCCAGAAGAAATAATTTCAGAGAAGTTAAAATTAAAATACTGGGAGAATGGTTCATGTAGGCATTTGAATATAGAAGCAAAAATTACAGAAAAAAGTCTAGGCTGGAGATATAAATACACAGAATTTAAAACCATGGGAATGAATGACATCACCTCTACCCACATTCCTCCATCCCTCAAAAGGGAAAGCCTCCATCTTCTGGGATTGATTTTGTATACACTTATATCCTATCACTAAAATAGAATATCACGTACCAAGTGGCAGAAGTTGCCTTCTACTGGTATAATGCTGATATCGGAAGAGCCGTAGGGAAAGTAGACAGTCATTTGGGTCAATCCTTGACTAGACCTACACTTCTGGTGAGTTCCAAAATTGACATGGCTGAAAAATAATGTAAAATTTTAAAAAGGAAAGATAGAAAGCTTTGGTTATATCTGTTCTAGATTAGATCAGAACCTGGAGGCATGTTAAAATGAGAATCTGAATTTGAGGATGTCCTCTGAGCAAAACTGTCATAGAAGGGACCATATAATGACTTTGTCTACAAAATTGAGTCAGTAAGAGAGTTTGAGCCCTTTTAGTTAGAGATTGTGTTCAATTGTAGTTCCTACTTTGAAACTGGTAAATTCTGAATATATTGGTACATTCCGATGCTTAACAGTCTATTAATAACTCTTTCAAGTAAAGAAAATTAGTAGAAGAAGCAAATGGCCAACACAATCAGCAACTTGATTACTGTATACTGTAGTGACCTTTCAAAATGAAACAGAATAAACAAAAAAGCAGAAATGCATAGCTCATGCAGACAGGGAAATATGGGATTACACAAAAAAATGTCACAATTTTGACTTTATTAGTTGACTTTTGTTCTATTGACTCTTCTCCCAAGTGATTTTGAAAGAGCCTATCTTTAATATGCAATAGCTTTCCTTTTTTAAAAAATTTAACCTTTATTGTACTTTTTTCCATTACCACTTAGTTCCATTATATCCCTCTCCTCCCAGCAACCGCCACACTATTGTCCATGTCCATGAGTCCTTTTTCCTTTTTGCCCAATCTCTCCACCCCCTAACCTTTCTCCCAACCTGTCATCTTGCTCTCCAACTATGAGTCTGTCCCCATTTTTCCCTGCTAGTTCAGTTTGTTCATTAGATTCCACATATGAGTGAGCTCAGATGGTATTTATCTTTCTCTGACTGGCTTATTTCACTTACCATAAAATTCTCCAGGACCATCCATGCTGTTGCAAAGGGTAAAATTTTCTCCTTTTTTTACAGTTGAGTAGTATTCATTGTGTAAATGTCCCAAAGTTGTTTTTTTCTAATCATATCATTTTTATTTTTTCTAATCATGTCATTTTTACTGCAGTTGTCCTAGTTTTTCCCCCTTTCCCCCTCTGCCTGTCCCACACCCTGCTCCCACTCATTTACCAACACACTTGGACTGCTTCCATGTCTTGGCAATTGTAAATAATGCTGCAGTGAGCATTGGGGTGCTTATGTTTTTTGAATAAGTATTTTGGGTTCCTTCAGATATTCCCAGAAGTGGGAGAGCTGAGTCAAAAGGCAGATGCATTTTTAAATTTTTGATGTATCCCCATACTGCTTTCCACGGTGGTTGCACACATCTGCATTTCCACCAATAGTGCCAAAGGGTTCTCCTTTCTCCACATCCGCACCAACACTTGTTGTTTGCTGATTTATTGATGACAGCCATTCTGACAGGTGTGAGATGATATCTTATTGTGGTTTCATTTTGCATTTCTCTGATGATTAGTGATGTTGAGCATCTTTTCATGTATCTCTTGGCCATCTGTATGCCCTCTTTGGAGAAGTCTCTGTTCAGGGCATTTGCCCATTTTTTAATTGGATTGTTTTTTTTTTTTTGGTGTTGAGTTGTATAAGTTCTTTATAATTTTTTTGATATTAGCCTTTGATCAGATGTATCAGTGAATATGTTATCCCATTTTGCAGGTTGTCTTTTTATTTTGTTCATAATTTCCTTTGCTGTGTAAAAACTTTTTAGTTTGATGCACACCATTTATTTATTTTTCATAGATTCAATGCAATTCCTATCAAGATTCCAACGACATATTTTGCAGAACTAGAGAAAATATTTCAAAAATTTATATGGAACCCCAAAGGCCCCAAATAACAAGAGTGATGCTAAGAAAGAACAAAGGTGTTAGAAACATACTATCTAATATCAAACTATACTATAAGACCATAGTAATCAAAACAGCATGATACTGGCATAAAATGGCATATGAGACAGACACATAGATCAATAGACCAGAATAGAGAGCCCAAAAATAAATCTATACCTTTATAATCAAGTAATATTAAACAGAGGAAGCAAGCATATGCAATGGGTTAAAGAAAGTTTATTCAATAAATGGTGTTGGAAAATTAGACAGATATGTGCAGAAAAATTAAACTGGACCACCTTCTTACACCACACACAAGAATAAATTCAAAATGGGCCTAAGACTTAAATGTTAGACCTGAAACCATAAAAAAATCATAGAGGAAAACAGGCAGCAAAATCTCGGATATTTCTTATGTCAATGTTTTATCAGGTGTATCTCCCCAGGCAAGGGAAGCAGTAGCTATCCTTCGATTCAGGAAAGAAATACATTTGAAAGTGGTTATATATTGCCCTGATCTTTATGGCTATCATTACTTAGACACAGAAAAACATTTCTTTTTACTTATAAGCGATAGTATCAGTATCTTTATTACATTTTTCAACCAAAAGAAAATTTAGAAATTTAATGTTTGCTGTTTGGCCCCAAATTAACTGATACTTTAGCTTGGTATGATCATCATTAAATATAGTGCATTGGTCAGAAGTTCATTTCCATAAATACAAACTAAGAATAAATTAGATTTCCCTGGCTGGTGTAGCTCAGTGGATTGAGCGCGGGCCTGCGAACCAAAGAATCACGGTTCGATTCCCAGTCAGGGCACATGCCTGGGTTGCAGGCCGGTTCCCTGCAGGCCAACTCCCAGCAGGGGACACACGAAAGGCAACCATACATTGATGTTTCTCTCCTTCCCCTCTAAAGATAAATAAATAAATAAAATCTTTTAAAAAGGGAATAAATTAGATTTGATAACTTGGTGGATTTGCTGGACTTCTCTTTAATTTCTACCTTTAACATCACTGTACAAGCAAGTCCATGGCACAGGCCCTTCCTGCATTTTGACAGTCACATAGCACTCAACATTCAACCACCTGGATCTCTGTCTAGCTGTTTGAACTATGATATAAAGTCTAAAGTTAACAGTCTGGTGTCCATGTCCCTTGTAAGAGAGAATAAAATGCATTTTTTCTGGGCCCAAATATTGCTTTATTTCCCACTAGCCATATGGCGTATCTTTTCATCCATAATACATGTCTTAAAACAGTTATCCACATTCATCTTCAATTCAGTGGACAGTACTATTGTAGAATGGCTATACTACTTTTAGAACAGCAGTTATGTCATGAAAAGTAACTATCTTGAGAAGAGGGAGCAACCTACCACTACCCAATATCCATTATACTTTTTATATGCCCATTTTTTACTCTGATTTGTGTTGTAAGCCTATTAATACCATTATCTAGCCTGTATATCTTATTTATAATATGTTGTTATTAAGTGTAGACCATTTGTTTACTTGAAAGATAATAATGATAAGAACAGAGATTTCTTGGCTAAAACCACAGACTCCAGAGATAATTTACACAGGGGGCCATCTGAGTTCACACCGCAGAAAATAGCTGTAATAATACTAAAATACTGATTTTCTTTTTCTTTTTTGAAAAACAAAGGAGGGGGACGGGGACACTAAAGGGAAAACTATCCCTGCTTTCCCTGGGGCTATAGTAATAGGCTTTGAAAAGCAAGGCAGAAAAAGTTTTAGATTTTCCTTTTTTCTCTTAATTTGGCCTGTTGATCAACAAGCAGAGTAACCATTTAGAGGTTTCAAATACCTAAGTTCTTTTTATAGTGTATATTGAGTTTTGGAAATGAGAGTTAACTTAAAATGAAGTGTTCATCTTACACGCAAATACCTCTTCAGAAATTCCATTTGAACTGTCCATTTTGGTGACCCTGCCAGCCTGGCAAACAGAGCACCAACAAGGCAGCGACAGACGTCCACTTATCTTAATGTATTGTGAATTCTAGATTGAGCTAATGTTCAAGGTAGAGCTTCATACATTTGTGAAGGAGACACATATTGCCTAATACACCAGACAGCATAATTTATTAATAACAGCTTCACTAGTAGGTACAATTAAGCTATGTGTCAATCAAACCTTTAAGAGTCATTTGTCATTTTTTATAATCCAGTGTGATGATTGGAACAAACCCCCGCATACAAGGGGAAGATGAGGCATCTCCTTGAGGATCAGTGATAGAGAATGGTTTACAAAGACGGCTATGTGTCTGAATGTATTGATGTGCATATCAAATGTTCTAGAAACACAGATACATATGAATTTTGAAAGAACAATCATCCTCGAAACATCAAGATATCTTTGACTCAAATAAAATCATCTGAGTATACCATTTTGTTGGAGTATTACATTTACTAAGCCCAAATAAAATTGTGATTTTTTGCCTTATGCTTGTAAAAAATTGTTTCAAAATATTTATATGATCATTATTTCCTAAAATATCAGAAAACTATGCCATTTGCAAGTACCAATTTAATTACAAAATACATACAGTGATGATGTTGGCTCAATTTCCTATGACTATCCATCAAGATAAAGGCATAGTATTGATTTATATATATTTATATTAAGAATAATTTTAATATAGATTTCTGCTCTTAGTGCTATGGCTGACTAGACACTCTAGTAGGCCCTCTTCAGGAAAACAACTCAGGGATGCATAATGAGTACCTTTGATTGCATCACTTGGCTCACGAGACATGGGGAAAGCATCTCGCTACCCATGCCACTGCAAAAAAATCCAATGGATGATGACCAGTAAGCAGTCACCACACCAGAAAGTCTAGAGTATCTTATGAGAAAAGTAAGTATCAACATTACAGTAGGAAGACTGAGCATTAGATCAGAAGCACACTGCTGGGTGTGTGCTGGAAACTCCTATATTAAGCCAGAGACCTTGATGGGTATAAATTGTTATGAGGTTGACATTGCCTCCTAGCTCATAGTAAAGTAAATATACATTCTCTATAGAAGAAAACATCCAAAATTTGAGTAGTCAGGTTTGTCTTAGATTAACAAATGTGAACGTACAATTAGAAATGTCCAACAATAAGAAAGTCAACTATCATCTAGAAAAGCCAGCACAAGCAACGACAAAATAAAACCACCATAGATTTTATGGAAAAACAGACAAAACTTGTCTACAGTACAAGTCAGCATAGCGTTTCTTTCAGTTGTAGTGACAGGCAGAGGACACCAAGAGGGTTTCTAAAGCACTGGTAACATTCAGTTTCCTAATTTATGTGCTAAACAGGCAGTTCACTTTGTAAAAGTCCATTGAGTTCTATACTTATTATTAGTGTACTTTTCTCCATGTATGTTAATCTTCAATTCAGAAATTTGCTTCTAAAATGTGATAAATATATGACCTTTGTAGTGCAATCACTACCAATATTTTTTAAAGTATAATCGATGTATAAAGAGAGGAAGTAAAATGGGATCATAGAGAATACTTAATGAAAATCAGAGAAGACAGAGTAAGACAAAGGAAAAAGAAACAAAGAATAGAACAAAGAGAAAAAATAGATCCAAAATGCTATATGTATTAATCCAGTGATATCAATATGATAACTTTAAATGTATTGGTCTAAATGCACCAGTTCAAAGACAGAGATTGTCAAAGTCGGTGACAAAACAAGGCCAACTGTATAGTGTCTACAGGAAACTGACTTTCAATATAAGAATTCATATAGATTAAAAGTAAAGGAATAGAGAAAGCTATACCACATTAATGTAATCAAAAAGCTGTTTTCCCATTTTAATTTCAAACCAGCATACTTCAGAACAATAAAAATTATCAGGAATAGAAATGAGTATATAGTAATAAAGTGACTAATTTTTCAATTACACCTGACAGTTGTATTCATGTGTATATACCTAACATCAAAATATGCCAGGCAAAAACTGATAGAATTGCAAGGAGAAATAAATTCACCACTCCAGTTGAGACTTCAACAGCTTTCTGCCAGTATTGATAGGTAGAGCGGGCAGAAAATCAGTGAGGCTATAGAGTTGCCTGAACAGCACTCTCAATCAACTTGATTTAAGAGACATTTATAGAACACTCCATCTAACAGCAGCAGAATGCACATTCTTCTCAAGCTCACACGGAACAATTATCAAGGTACACCACACTCTGGACCAAACAACAAAGTTTGCAAATTTATACAAATACAAGTTATACAGATTATCCTTGGAGTATATGGAATTAAGTTAGAATGAAATAATAAAACTGAAAAAAATCCCCAAATTTTGGAAATTAAAGAAAACACAAGTAATACATGGGTTAAAAAATGTGAAGAGAAAATTTTAAAATAGTCTGCACTAAATGGAAATAAAAGTACATCTTAAAAATTTGTGGGGTGTGGCAGAAGTAGTGCTTAGAAGGAAATTTATATCATTAAACACATATGTTAGAAAGAAGACAAATCTGAAAGCAACAACCTACCTTTTACCTTATAGGAAACAAAGAAAAAGAGCAAAATAAGCCAAGACAGAAAGAAGAAGGGAAATAATACAGTACAATTCAGGAAAAATCAATACAATTGAAAATAAAAAAACAGTAGAGAAAACCAACAAAACGAAAAGCTGGTTCTTTGAAAAACGCACAAAAAAGCAATAAGCCTCTCACAGACTGGCCAAGGGAAAAGAGAGAAGACATAAATGACCAAATTCAGAAATAAAATGTCATTACAGCTTACCATAGGTACATTAAAATGGTATTAAGAGAATACTATGAGCAACACATTTGATGAGTTAGTTCAAATGAACCAATTTTGTGAGTGACAAAAGCTATCAAAACTCACACTGGGAAATACAGATAAACTGAATAGATCTGTATCTATTAAAGAAATTTAACAAATGTTAATAGCAGTCCAAAAAAAAACCACACCAAGCCAAGAATATATCACTGGTAAATTCTGCCAAACTCTCCCATTTAAGGAAGAAATAATTCTCCACAATCTCATCTAAAAACAGGAAGCAGGGGGAACAGTTTTTAATTCATTCTATGAGGCTGTCAATCACCATATTACCAGAACAAGAAAAAGACATCTCTGGAAAGAAAAATTGCAAACCAATATATCTTATAAACATAAATGTGAATATCCCCAACAAAATGTTACCAAATTGCATATAACCACATATAAATACCTTATATATTCTGACTAAGTGGAATTTATACCAGATATAGAAGGCTGGTTAAACATTTAAAAACAAGTCATTGTTATCTACCATGCCAAGAGGCTAAAAAGTCATATGACCATATCAATTGACAAAGATAAAGCTTTTGGATTCAACACCACTGGTGATAAAATTCTCAGCTACTAGGAATAAAGGAACTTTCTCAGGTTGATAAGGAACAGCTACAAAACCCCTAAAACTAACATCATATTTAATGGTGAGAAATTAGATAATTTTCCCTAATACTTGATGTCAAGACAAGAATGTCCCACCTCACCACTCCTGTTCAATGTAGTACAAATATTATGAGTCCTAGTGCATGCAGTAGATGACGAAAGAAAGAAGGGAGATAGAAGGAGGGAGTAAAGATAAGAAAAGGTATACAGGTTGGGAAGGAACAACTAAATGTATTTTTTCTAAAGGACATGATTGTTCCTGTAGAAAACTGTAAATAATCTACTCCTAGAACCAATAATCAACTATAGCATGATTGCAAGATATGAGGGGGAAACCCCCCAAATGGACTTATTTATAAAGATTGTGTATTTATTCTTCCATGTTTAAACTTCAGTCACCTTAAAATTACTCCCCATTTGATGCAATATACCCATTGAGATGGGTTTTTTTTCCCCCACTGCTCAAAACAGGTTTTGAACTTGTCAGTATTGATGCCTGTTAATGCCTTGTCATTTTTTATTTCACCTCTTCCACATAGGCACAATGTTTCCCTTGGAGGACTTTTTTCATCAGAGGAAACCAAAAAGAAGTCACTCAGGGTGAGATCTAGCAATCTTAACATGTTAACATTTAACATGTTACATAATATTAACATGAACACTTTACTAAAAAAATGAACATAAACAAAGACGAGATATTTGTGAGAGCTCCCAATGTCCAAAGTAGAAAATTTGAGCAACCAGTAAGGTGCTTTGGTGCTTTGTGCAGTAAAGTGTTTTGTGAATGTATGAATTGACTAAGAACATCTCCTAAATCACCTCCATCTTCCCTGTGCTCACCATCATTACAATACAGTTGCTTAAAAAAATGCTTTTTTTTTTGTCTTTGGACTCCATAAGAATCTTAGAAACACACAGACCTGAGAAGACTGTAGACATAACCCAAAATTCATCATAATCACAAAACTAAAAAATCAATATACTGTGTCTACAACCTATTCTAAAAAGTCTCTCTTAAAGATAAAAGAAGGCCATTCCAAGATGCCATGATGCAAGGTCAATGCATGAGTCAGAATCAAACTTGTCTTTGTAAGACTTTCACTGAAAAATTCCCATCTCCTTGCTACTATAGATATTTGCTATAGTAGATATTTGCTCCTTGCTGGTAGATATTTTTTTTTATTTTAATACTTGAAAATCTGATTCCTCCATGGTCTTCTTGCTTGCTTGATTTCTGACTAGAAAATTTAGCATTTTCACTTGAGGTTTGTTTCAAGCCTTTGCAGAATGAAAGGCAGAGCCTATATCCCAGATTACTGGGAGGTACAGTGAGTCCTCAGAGGAAAAGAGAAACTTCTCAAAAAGAAGCTTCTACCTTTATTAAAACAATGACAAGAGTCATTTTTACAGGTGCATGAGACTATGCATGTACCCCCCAAATTTTAATGAACGTGCTTAATGCCCCCATCTGAACTCCTCAGAATGAATGGGTACAAGAGTGACACATAATCAAAGTCTAAGACTAGGGTACATGCAGGGAACATATATAAAATGTTTGGATACAGTTATTACAGATCTAAATGTACTACATCAGTCCGTCTCTTTTATTCTTGTCCTGAGCTGTTACCTTGCAGAGCGTACTCTGATTCTGACATACAGAGTCATCAATTTGAATTTGATGGAATCCCCCGCCTTCTAAAGAGTTTGGTGGCCAACATTCCATGGACTATTTAGAGCTGTTTCTAAAGCTTAAATTATATTTCAGAAGCTTAAATTAGAAATCAATAACAGAAAGCACCAAAATAAAAATAACTGTGTATAATAACACTAACAAAATATACACAAAATCTATATGTGAAAAGTTAGAAAAGTCTGATGGAAGTAGTCAAAGAACACCTTTTAAAAATGAGATGATATTCCATGTTCATGTATTGGAATAGTTAATATTTTTAAAGTGTTCATTCTTTCCAACTTGATCTACATATTTTATGCAAAGCCACTCAAAAATTACCACCCATTTTGTAGCTATCAACAAGCTGATCCTAAAATTTATATGGAAGTTAAGGGAACTGTCATAACCAACATAATATTAAAGAACAAAAGTGGAGGTCTTGCCATTATCTAATTTCAAGACTTGTTATATTACATTAATGAAGACAATACGCCATTCATGAAATAAACACATACATCAATGGAACAAAACATACAGCCCAGAAACAGACCCAAACAAAAAAATAACCAACTGGTTTTTGCAAAGTACAAAGACCACTCAATGGTATTTTTCAAGACATGATGCAGGAACAATTGGATGTCCATATGCATAACCATGAACCTAGACACAGACCTTACACTTTTTATAAAATTTAACTGAAAATGTAGTTTTGTATTCCAGGTATAATTCTGTTAATGATTTCTAATTGAATTTAATTCCATGTAGTCTGAGGACATACTTTGTATGCTTTTTATATTTCTAAAATTATACGGTGTGTTTTATGGTCCAGAACATGGTCTAGTTTGGTAAATATTCCATGTGAGCTTGGGAAGAATGCGTATTCTGCTGTTTCTGGGTGGCGTGTTCTACAAATGTCACCTCGATCCAGGTGACTGATGGTGCTGTGTAGACATTTGTATTCTCAGTGATTTATGCCTGGTCTCTCAATTACTGAGAGAGGTATGTTCAAGTATGCACCAATAAAAGTTGATTTGTCTTTTTTTTACTTCACTTCAGTTCTTTCAGTTTTAGCTTCATATATTTTGATTATTGTTTTTAGCTGCATAAATATTAGTGGTTATTATGTAATAGTAGGGAATTGATCTCTTTATCATTATGTAATGTCCTTTATCTCTGACTTTTTTTGCTTTCATGTCTGCTTTGCCTAAAATTAATATTTGTACTTCAGCTTTCTTTTGATTAGTATTAGGATAGTGTATCTTTCTCCATCTATTTTCTTCTAACCTATCTGAGCCTTCATATTTAAAGTGGGTTCCTTATATACAATCTATAGTTGGGTCTTGTTTTCTTATCCACGCTGGCAAATTTACATCTTTTGTTTGGGGTATTTTGGGGTATTCACTCTTAAACTGATCATAGTATATAGTTGGATTAATATCTACCATGTTTTTGTTTTCTATTCATTGTATCTATTTGGTTTTTTGTTTGTTTGTTTCTTCATTCACCTGTCTTTTGGCCTTCTTTTATTTTTTATTTTTTATTTTTAAATGTTTTTATGTTTTGAATTTAATAGACTGATATATACACATACATATTCTAATCATCCTAAAGCACATTGGTAAACAGAACTTACAATCATTTCAGGAACAAACATTTTTAAAGTAAATGACTGCAAATGTTACTGTTAATAAAGTCATGCTTTGTAAAGATTAATGGTATAAATAAGAAGCTGAAGAATGAGAATGCTTATACAGCTCCATGAGCAAATGGAAGAAAAACTACATCATAAAATACTGAATTCTAAATAATTAGGCATTTATTCTTGATTGTTAATAAAAATAAAAATTAAGTTCCATAGAAATAAACAGATTTAAGGTAAAAAGCTATTTAATAAAATGCCAAAGTCCATAAAATAGTCACTAATATAAAAGAGAAGAGCATGATACCAGGCAAACTCACCCCAGCCCTTGTCCTTCCAGGATGGGTCTCCTACACTCTGGGTCCTGCAGCTACTGCAATCACTTGTGTGTGTCTATGGCCTTCCTTACTTTTAATGAAGCATTTTGTGACTCCCTTTTAATTTTTCTCTTAATGTAGCAGTTATACTCCTTTAAAAAATGTCATGGTGGCCCTAGTATTTACAATATGCATTTTAAACTAACGTAAGTCTACCTTCAAATAACACTGTACCGCTTCATATGTAATGCAGATATTTTTGGTATTTTTATAACTCAGCACTATCAGTTTCTCCCTTCTGTTACTTGTGACATCACTGTCATTCATTTACTGTGCCCAGATGGTATATAATTCAGTAAATTTTTACTATCATCATTTTAAACAATGGTTATCTTTTAGATAGATTTGTTAAAGACACGGGACATATTTTATTTTAACTTCATTTATTCCTTCTCCAACATTCTTTATGTAGATTTGAGTTTTTGATCTAGGTCATTTGTCTTCTCTGTGAAGAGCTTCTTTTTAGATTTCTCGCCAGGAGTATCTACTGATGATGAATTCCCTTGTTTTTTGGTTATCTAAGGAAGTTTTTCTTACTCTTTTACTTTTGATTGAGTTTGCTGGATATAAAATTCTAGGCCAGTAGATATTTTTCTTTATTTTAATACTTGAAAATCTGATTCCTCCATGGTCTTCTTGCTTGCTTGATTTTTGCCTAGATGTTTGCCATAATTCTTATCCCTGTTACTCTGTAGATAAAGTGTGTTTTCACCCCCTAGCTTCTTCCAGGATGTTCTCTTTCCTTTTCCTGCATTTTGAATGATGTGCTTAGTTGTGTTTTTGTTTGCTTGCTGTATTTATTCTACTTGGGTGTTCTCTGAGCCTCCTTATTCCAGCATCTGTGGTCTGTTGATTCTACTGACATATCTTCAAGCTCAGTGATTCTTTCTTTGACATGTCCAGTCTATTGATGATCCACAAAGGCCTTCTTCATTTCTGGCACAGAGTTTTTGATTTCTAACATTTCCTTTTGTACTTTTCTTAGAGTTTCTGTCTCTCTGCTTATATCTCTCTTCTTGTAGGTTTTCTACCTTATTTCATTTAGAGGACTTAACATGTTCATCATGTTATACTAATTTCCTGTCTGATAACCTCAACACCTCTGTCATCTCTGAGTCTGTTCTAATGATTGATTTGATTCTTTTGACTGCATTTTTCTTGACTTTTGGAATGCCATGCAATTTTTAAATGAAAAATGAGCCATGGCTGGTGTAGGTCAGTGGATTGAGTGTGAGCTGCAAACCAAAAAGTTGTTGGTTCAATTACCAGTCAGGGCACATGCCTGGGTTGCAGGCCAGGTCCCCAGTGGTGGCGATACGAGAGGCAACCACACATGGATGTTTCTTTCCCTCTCTTTCCTCTTCCCTTCTCCTCTGCCTAAAAGTGAATAAATAAATAAAATCTTTTTAAAAAAAGAAATAAAAATGAACACATTGCACTATGTTATAGCAACTGAGGCAAATAGTGTGAAGATTTATGTTGTCTGGGTAAGACTTAGGCTATGTTTAATGTTTGCTGTAGCTGTAGATGCCAGAGGCTTCACAGTGCTCTAGTGTCCTTGTTTTTGTTTCCTGTCTTGACCCTGGCCTTCCCGAAGTACACTCCTTAGACCTACACTGTGTTTGCAATTCTCTCAGCTGTAATCATGGTCATTGTATATGAGCATCACAGGAAGGTGTGGGTGAGGGGCATATTATAATTTTGTACCTCAAGGCTGTGATGCTCAAAAGTGTTTCCCAGTGGTGTAGCTTTTTATTTCTTCTTGCCCCCTTCTCCCTTCCCAGACTACAGCATTCTCAATTTATTTTCTTGAAGCACTGTCCGCTATTGACATTTTTTCCCCTTTAGGTGAAACAGGAAAGCTAGAGCTTCTCTTTTCTGAGCTAGGATAAGGCTCTGGCCCCGAAGAGGTAGAGTAGAACTTTGTTTTGAAGAAGCTTCAGGCATTATTTCACAATAATAACTCATCCTATCTGAAGTTTTGAGGATCTTTTTCTTGAATCTTCACCCTGAGAATTGAGTGAGATTCTTGGAGGGAAATAACAGGAGAATGTGGAGGGCCTTCTGGGATGATGGCCCCATGACTTTCTCACCTTCCAGCAATTCATCAAAATTACTGTTTAAGTGTTTCTACCACTTTATAATCTAGAGATTCCATCCAGCTAGCAAATCTTAGCTGCATCTGGCTGGATGTGTCTATCTCTCTAGGTTCCAGACTGACCATTAGTCCTGCAGCCTCAATTCTCTGATGGGTGCAGGGGAAGTCATTGTTTTTCAGCTCATCCAGCTTTGTCTTTATAGTAAGAACGGAAGTGAAGGTCTCCAAATACCTTACATATCGTACCTGGTCATTATCTACTCAGGCGGCTATGACAGAATACTACAGATGGGGAAGCCTGCAAACAGTGAGTAGATCTTACTTCTCACAGTTTGGAGGCTGGAAAGTCCAAGATCAAGGAGCCAGCATGGTTACACTCTCTTGAGGACCCTCCTTCTGGTTGCTAGAGCTAGCACTTTCTGTGTCCTTAGATGGTGGAAGAGGGTAGACTCTCTGGAGTCTCTTTTATAAAGCATCAATCCCACTTGTGAAAGCCCCATTCTCAGAATTTAAGCACCTCTCAAAGCCCCCACCTAGTAATTCCATGACCTTGGGCACTAGGATCTCAATGTCACCAGGAAAATAGTTTGTAATATTGCAATATTTATATTCTGAATTAGCAACTCGTAAAAATGAAATTAAGATGAGCCTTTTCTAGGTTTTTATATGTAACTATATGCACTAGAAATAATAGAGTTGTAGTGATACATTAATCCTAAAATTTCAAACTATTATATAGATAGTGTTTGTTAAAGTCTGGTCCCACGACCAACCCTGTCAGGCATTCCCTGGAAACTTGTTAGGACTGCCAATTCTTAGGCCCCTTCCCAGACCTACTGAATCAGAAACTGGGATGGTGGCTTGAAAATCTCTCATTTTAACAACCTCTTCAGGTGCCTTTGATATTATCTCAAGTTTGAAAACCACTGACAAACCCTAAATTATAATTGCAGTTGTCACTAGAATTCAGGTATAATTTTCTTTTTAAATTATCTGATAGCTTTGTGCTTATTATAAAAATATACACTCAATCAGTCATTATTAATGATTCTATTACTCTGCAGATTATCCGAAGGAATTACAAAATGAATCCCTAAAATCATACAGGTTTTAATATGTGTAAATATAATGGCAAATTGACAAGGTTTATGTCTTACTGGGATTGGAAGTGAAGATTCCATTTTACCATATAAAATATTTTTAATTTAATTTTTACTTTTTAACTTTTCATCTTGAAATAGTACCTATTTACAAAAACAGTCACAAAACTAGGAATGGAAACTACCTTTTTCAACTTTCACCAATTATTGTCTTCTAATCCAAGCTCCAACCCAGGATTGCACATTACGTTTAGTTGCCATGTGTCCTTAGTTGCCCGTAATCTTGGACTCTTTGTTTTTCACGACCTTGAAACTTTTTAAGTGTACGGGTCGGCCAGTTATTTAAACCCTTCAGTGAGGTTTGCCTATTTTCTTGTGATTAAATTCAAGTTATGCATTTTTGAGACTTCTCAGGGCATCATATTATTTTTTTACTGCTGCTGTTGTCTCTGATTACTTGGTTAAGGTGATGTCTGCAAGGTTTATCCACTAGAAAGTTACCATTTTCCTCTGTAGAGTTAATGTGTCTTATAGAGGTTTACTTTGAATTTGTGAATATATTGTTTCTCATAGTAATTTTCCCATTAATTTTAAGATCCACTGATGATTCTTGCCAGCAACAGTTATTACAAGGAAGATCTATCTATCCTTTACCTCCCTTTAATTTTGATTTCAATGATATACTTATGCCAGTATAAGCTCATAAAATTTTATTTTACTTTATGGGTTATACTTCACCAATATCATTATTTATTTTTTGCTCTAATTGTTTCAGATGCAGCCCCTGGGAACTCCAAGTTAGCTCTACTACCTTTTAAC
The DNA here is from genome assembly GCF_014824575.4 of Sturnira hondurensis. Classification (NCBI taxonomy): domain Eukaryota; kingdom Metazoa; phylum Chordata; class Mammalia; order Chiroptera; family Phyllostomidae; genus Sturnira; species Sturnira hondurensis. The sequence goes on from NW_028074503.1 coordinate 12,182,746, forward strand.
ATGCTGTTGTAATTTTTTGAACACTTGCTTACTTTCTTACACCTCACATTATTCCAGGTTCATTTTGTACTTCTCTGTCCCAACCTTGGACTCAATATTTCCAAAAAGCACTAGTTCATTTTATTAAAAAATGATATGTAAAAACAAAGGTTTGGGCATTAGGTGTGCTCATTGCTGCTAGGTGGTCCAGCTGCTAGGCCCTCTCAGTGAAGAGTTCAGAAATGTGTGCATACATAGCCATACATATACAGATGTAGGTGGTGCCTCCCTTCCAGCCCAGCAACAGATAGTTTGTTCTAACTATACCCCTTTGTAAAAGGGGGAAGTGTTGTAACTATTTTCCATGAAAAAAAAAATACTTTTGGCTGCCGTTATCCACAATATATTTTCTCAGTCCCAGAACACACATAAAATAGTTTCAGAATTGCTGACACATAACTCTCTGGAAAATAAATCACAGTCTAAAGTATCTGTGTGCAATACATTTAGAGTAACACATTGTGAAGTCCTTAATATTTTGCACTTAGATAATTATATCTTTTCAGAATTTTGTATTGCTATTTAAACATAGTTGAACAGCTTCAGCCCAATGAGCATTCATCCACATCTAAAATTTTCCACTTTTAGCACCTAATTAGTTTCAAATGTACAAAATTATGTATTTATCCTTCTCAAATAATAAAGATTTCTTTATTTTTCCATTTTTTCTTCATTTTTATTTCAAAAAGAGAACAAATTACAATAGCATATAAGCTCCACAAAGACAGGGATTTTGTTTTTTGCTTTTTGTTGTTTTCTTTTTCTACTGTAGCCCTAGTGCCTAAAACAGGACTCGGCACATACTAGCCACTCAATAAAAATTGGCTGACTAGAGTACTCAAATAGTTATAAAAACAGTCATGTACCAATGACAGTTGTACCCAAATTAAGCTGTTGATGGACAAGCAATCACCACTAGGTGACAGTGTGAAGCATTGACACCCTAACAAATACACAGATGTTCAAAACTGGCTCTTGAAAGGACAGTTAGGATGTCACTGTTATCCACACAGCTTGAATTCTGACAAACTACTGACGCATGTATAAGAAAAGCATTACATCAAATGTCCAAGCCTACTAAGTGCTCATCTGTTACAACAGAACAAACATTTTAGGAATAAGAGTTATGCTAGAAAGAAAGAAATGATTGGGGTCAGAGGCTGTATGTTTAATATTGGTGGACAAGAGATGTGTAATAGGAAAAGCAGAGCATGAGGTAGAAGCTAAAAAAGCCACAGGGACAGCATTAAGGTTTACAATAACCCAGGATAACTTGAGAATTCTTACGTTTATCGAAGCCCTACGTCATTGCCTATTTGAACAATGGAGTAACATGTAGGGAATGCCGGTCCTATCCTGTATCTTTTCAAAGAAATGCAGATGCTGAGACAACTACTTATCTGATGTCATGCAGCTATTCTGATTCCAAAACTTCTGCTTTATCTCATTATTTAACTATTTTCTCACCTCGTTGTTCCTATATTCTTAGTAAAAATAAAGATTGAATTTGAAATAGTGCCTAAAATTGCCACAGTATTGGTCTTTTAAAAAACGGTAGGAAAACCAGACTAGTAGCTAATTTCATTTGGATTTAAAACTATTTGTGAAGTTATTTTTGCTTAAGCATGTTGATGGTTCCACAGTTATGTAAATTACAATACTTGAATTTCATTCTCACTTCTTAATACACAAGAATTCTTACAGCTGGTCACTGTTTATATGAGCAATTAAAAACACAAAGGTGAAACTAAGATATTCTTTCACCTCAAAGTGTTGCTTCTCTAGTGGAAACACAGAATCTATTTGAATAAAGTGTGTTTCACTAGAATTCTGCTTACCAGATATTGAGAGAAGAGATGACTTTTGCTATTTGGGATGTTTTTTCTTTGAAGATGTCAAATGCCTCTACTGAATAATAAAAAAGAAGAAAAATAAAACACATAAAATATATTGTTTAAATTTATTGTGCTCCATTAGTGTATTCTAGAGTAGAATTGATTATTTTAAGTAAGGTAATCACATACAAGTTGAATATGATTTTAATTAAACATGTGTAAAAGTCAAAGACTGATAAGCAGACAAGATTTGAAGTACAAACTAACTAGAAATTTATTATTTTAGTTCCTTTAAGATCTCAATATGCTTGTCTTAACTAAGTTTTTTAAATATTATTAAGGTTTTTTATTATATCTAAAGTGATCATGTATTTAACATTTAAATAAATATTTGAACTGTATACTTGCATCAGAGAACATAGTATTTTCATGTAACTGCAGCTATAAACATTCAAAAGAGTAAAACCTAATTCAATCTTTATCATTACTAATTTATTAATTCAATTAATATTGAATTAATACTAATTCAATCTTTATTTTTACTAAGAATACAGGAACAACAGGTGAGGAAATAGTTAAATAATGAGATAAAGCAGAAACAAATTACCCTTCTTTAGGAAAATTTCTAAATATGATTTTTTATTAATTTTTCTCCCTATTCTTCCATTGATTGCTATATTTCTAATAATTATACATCCCTGTTAGTAGAAAATTAAAGGGGGGAAAAATGGCAAAGGCTCTCACATGAAAGAACATTCCAAAGTAGAAATAAATATTATTTGTTTATAATCAAAAGAGTTACATTTATGGCTAAATAAATATAAGTACATGAATATTATATAACTTTGTTACTTTTAAATAACACATAAAAGAATAACATACATTCTAACAAATAGAATGTTATAAATAAGTGAAACCTATGGTTACTGAAACTTGAATATTAATTGAATTAATCATGAACATATGCTTTGACCTATATTGAGTACTCTGCAAGATAGTTATAACACATTCTAATAAACTTGAGTCTAAATTATGGAAGTGCTAACTTAATGCTTTGTGAAAAGATAACTTCACACAATGGGCTTTGACAATTTCTCAATGTCGTAGCAAATTACTAAAAATAATTAGAAGAACTATAAGGCTACACCATGTATCAAAAACAATTAAAATAAAATTATATTACTTAGTAAGTGCTATGTACACATCCAGAAAAACTCTTCGAAGTACTGAACAACTAAAAGTCTGAATTTAAAAATAATTCCCAAAGTTTTAACTTACTATACCCAATGTTTAGAATAAATAATTGTTCACATTTTGCCATGTGTGTATATTTATTTGTAGGTCTGTGTGTGTATGTAGATGTATGTTTGTGTGCATATTTATTTGTAGGTATATATGTGTATGGATATATATGTTTGTGAACAGATACATATGTCCGTATGTTCTGAATCATTTGAAAGTAAGCTGCAGGCATCTTGACACTTCGTCACGAAGTATTTGTGTATGCATCTACTAAGAATAAGAACTGGCTTCTACATTATTACAATGATATGATAGTTATACATCAACTAGACTGGGGCACAGCACCCTAATATTTGGGACATTATTCTGGATGTTTCCATGAGGGTGTTTTTAGATGAGGTTTATGTTTAAATCAGGAGACTTGAATAAAGTAGATTACCCTCAGTAGTATGGGTGGGTTTCATCCAATCAGTTCAAGGCCTAAATAGAACAAAAAGCTGACCTCCCTGAATAAGGAAAATTCTGCCAGCAAATGGCCTTTGGACCTGACCTGCAACATCAGCTCTTTCTGGTTTGTCAGCAGACTGGCCTGAAACTATAAATCTTTCCTGAACTCCAGTCTGCCAGCCTTTCCCATCAGATTTTGGACTTACTAAGCATCTATAATCACATGAGCCAATTCATTAAAGTCACACACATCCATGCACACATCCTCTATCAAGTTTTCCCCCTTTGGAGAACTTTAATGCAGACATCACTATCATACTTAATAACTATTCATTTCAAATTTACATTTCAGATTTTGAAATTTACCCAATATTTTTCAAAAATATACTTTAACCTCTTTTTAAAACTTGGATTCAATAAAACATCGTGCTTTCTAGTTTTTGTTTTTTTTTTCCCTGTGTCATCTGACATTTCAAAGAGACTTAGCCAGTATAAATAAACAAAATCCCACATTCTGGGATCTGCCTTTTCTTCATGGTATCATGTTTTTCTCTTTTTCTAAACCCCTGTGTTTTTTACAATCAGGAAGTTAAATGTAAAGGCTTCATTTGATTCAGGATAGCGTTTTGAGCAAGAGTACTTTGAATAACTAGTGATACTTCATCTGGAGGTACGTAAGACTACTTTTCATCAGATGGTCAGGATGCTGACTACCAGCTCTCACTAGTATAAAGGCATCTTTTTTTTGCCCATTGAAATTAGCAAGTAATGTTGGGGGATAATACTTGGGTCTCTGTATGTTGTTCTTCAACAAGATTTCCTCTAATGATTTTAGCCTCTGGGGATGTTTCTTTGCTGAATTATTTTTCTTAGGGTTATAAAATGGCCATTTTCTAATTCAATCATTTCCTCTCCCTTTTTAACTGCCATTTTTTAACTTCTGTTTAGGAAAAAAGAAAGAGCTTTATCTCATCATCATGGGCTAGTTCAGTGGGCTACACTGAACTTCCTCCAAGAGTTACACTAAATGTTTAACTTTCCCTTTAATTACTAATTTTGAAGATAAGGAGTTAGTGTAATAATCTCCTCATCGATAGTATATCTCTCACTCTCTGACTCCACGATGAACTCATAGATTTTCATATATTTAATGGTTTTAATCAATTACATTAATTATTATTTTTGTGCTCATCATATTCCAAAGCTTCCTAGGTCCTTGTGATAGGTCCAGTCTTTGAGAGCTTGCTTACTTTTGGGGCCAAGTTGTGTCAGGCTCACTGGGTACTTTCCCTAAGCCAGTCTTAAGACAGCCATTTGTATAAAATAGTATTTAGAAACCAGAATCTGGTCACAGGTATGCTCATTAGATATTTTTAAAATAATATTTAAATGCATGGATGAGCTGACCCTGACACAAGAGTTTTTAGAGACATCTAGGAAGGAAAGGAAACATTATGTTGACATATAAGTTGAACTTTAATGAGCCACAGGCATAGAGAACATTCAAAATTAGCATTTAGGGAGAACTCCAAAAAAGAAGGTTGGATCAGAAACAACCACACAGAGCCTGGGATCCTGGAAGGCAGTTCACTCTGTGGTTGAATTAAAAAGTGGGGGACGGAACCCCAAGAAGGGTATGGTAGGATATTTAGCCAATGTAAGTACAGTTATATAACATTCCTGTACTTATATCTATTTAGCCAGAAATGTAACTCTTTTGATTATAAACAAATAATATTTATTTCTATTTTGGAATATTCTTTTATATGAGAGCCTTTGCTATCTTTCCCCCCTTCAATTTTCTACTAACAGGCATGTGTAATTAATAGATCTATGTAAAGCTAGAAAGAAAAAAATTTTCCTGAAATTTCCCAAGCATAAATGTACCCTTATTTGAGATTGAAATTTCCTAATACAACATATCTAGTCCACAAAATCCATAAATCAAATATTAAGCGATCTTAGGTTGTTAGTATCCACATTTACCTGCAGAAACCAGAGAAAAAATCTCTGGAAAAATGACTTTTAAACATCAGCCTCAAAAAATTTCTAAAATGAGAAAAGTAGCTATCATCAGAGAGAGAGAGAGAATATTAGCAGAAAAAAAGATCAAAGCCTACAGAATAATATTCCAAACAGTACATATATTGATATTATCAGGTAAGGACTATGAAATAAGTAGATTTTTTTAAATGGCAAAAGTATGATACAAAACAAGAGATTTTAAAAAATGATCAGGCATATTTTTCAAAATTTCTAAATAAAACTTTTAGAAATAAAAAAATACCATCATTAAACTGACCCAATAGATTTGTTAAACACATATTACCACTGGATGAAGAGTTTGTGAAAAGGAATACTGGATTTAAAAAATCACCCAGAATGCAGCACAAAGTTATAGAGAAATTAGAATACAATACAGGTTAAGAGATATTGAGGACAAAGTAAAAAGTCACCATACATACAGGGGTAAGCAAAAGTAGGTTTACAGTTGTGTGTAGGTGAAACAGAGTTAATAAATCTGTTGTAATAATTATATCCTGCATGTCTTTTTCTGTACAAGCAATTGTAAATCTACATTTGCCCACCCTTCTATGTCTTAGGAACTATTCAGGATTCCTAAGAAAAGATTATGGGGATGGGAAAAGGTAATATTCAAGAATTTGTTTTTTAGCCCTGGCTAGTGTGGCTCAGTGGATTGAGCTCCACCCTATAAACCAAAGGACTGCCAGTTCAATTCCCAGTCAGGGCACATGCCTGGGTTGCAGGCCAGGTTCTCAGCTGGGGGTACACAACAGGTAACTGCACATTGATGCTCCTCTCCTCTCTTTCTCTCCTTTCCCCTCCATCTAAAAATAAATAAATAAAATATTAAAAAGGAATCTTTTTAGATCTGATAAAAATACCAATCTCAGAATTCCCAACAGATTACTAAAAAGGCATAATAGAACTACAAGATAGAAACTACAATGAAATGGCAGATCAATAAAATAAAGACTTTAAAAACTCTTTAAAAAGGCATTTTTTAATTTTTTATTTATTTATCTTTAGAAGGGAAGGAGAGAGGGAGAGAAACATCAATGTATGGTTGCCTCTCATGGGTGCCTGCTGGGAACTGGCCCCTGTTGGGAACTGGACTGCAACTCAGGTATGTGCCCTGACTGGGAATTGAACTGCGATCCTCTGGTTCACAGGCCCATGCTCAATCTGCTGAGCTACACCAGCCAGGGCTAAAACAGCATTTTTTTAATACAGGAAAACAAAGCAGCTGAATTCTCAAAAGCAAAAAAAGAAGCCAGAAAAAAAACACCTGATAAAAAAGTCTTAAAAAAATGCCAGCCAGAATTTTATGTTTATGCAAACCTATCACTTAGGAATGAAGGTGAGATATAGACACGTTTAGCAACAACAAAAGAACCAAAAATGAAGATGAAGTAAGGATTACATTCACACAAAAACAAAACATATTTACTAACAGAACAGTGAATGAATATACTTCAAGAATACATAAAATTGTTTTTTTAAAATCTAATTTTAATCACTTATACACTTGACAATTGTGAATATCGTATTAAATAACTCTTCAGTCAATGAGTAAATACTAAAAAGAATTGGAAAATACAATGGAACATTGGTAATATTATTATACATGAAAAAGAATTGGATGTAGTAAAGCTTTACTCAGAGGAACACCAATGGACTTAAACAATCTTATACTTGAAGAAAAAAACCTTGAAATTGATTAGGTAATATATTCCAATTTAAAAGCCTAGGAAAAATAAGAACAAAACAAATTTAGAATAGTGTTAGAGATAGAAGCAAAAGGAGATAAAAATGTAAGCTCTGAAATTCATGAGAAATAAAGATAGTAATATTTTTTGTGAATAGTTCTTGCAAAAGATCAATAATCTGATTATTGTGTGGTATGACTAATCAAGAAAAAGAATATGCACCCGAATTTGAAATATATAACACATTTAGTTATTGTAACAAATGTTTTTCAATATACTTGGTTTCCTATGTAATTTTGTGTGCATTATTTTGTGCATTTAAAAGTAGTTTGTTAAGTTATTCACGGACTTCACAGACTACCAAGCGGTTTGAGGATTTGTGCTACAAAAGTGTTATAAAGCTTTGGTATAATTTAAACATTATTACAAAGGTTTAGGGTCATTATCTTCTTCTTTATCTAGACATTTCAGAAAGTTGGACATTTTTTATTGTTTCCTTTAAGACCTTTTGGATAGATAGAAGAAAAATGAGCAGACAAATTAATAGAAAAACGGACATGCATATTTACCTGCAAACACAATGAATCTGTGTAATAGATCTGCAATTACCAATACATCTTGGGTTTGTTTACTTTCATGATTCTAAAATTTTCATTTAAATGTTTGTTCTGTATTATCTCTCAGATTTTCGCTGTTGTTTTTATTTAGCAATATTTTGCCCTATTCTTGGTCATAAATTTAATGCAGTTGGTCATTGATGTACTGGAATTAACAAATGTCTATTTGCATTTTTCTTTTAACATTTATCGTATATTCACCAGGAGCTTCAGTGGAAGATGTCAAATTTAATGCCAACAACACTGTACATCCTCTTCAAGCCCACTGATACACGTATTTTTAATAAAAATCTTAGTGTTTGAAAATTTTTTAAAAAGTCATCAATATACAAGGAAGTTTGAGGGACTCCCAGCTAATAAATATGATCAAATTAAAGTAAGAAACAGTATAGGAGAAGCCTCAGTACAGGAAAGTTCTGTTCCTCTCAAGATAACCAAAGATTAGCTCCAAATTGCAACTCAGCAAGGCTAAAGGGCAGGAATGCACCTCTTAATTATAACACTTTACAAATAATGTTTTAATTAAATAGCCAACTCAAAGGGTGGCAAATAGCCAATTCAATAACCTTCCCAAAAGGGTGTTGATCTGCTGGGGTATAAACCTACTATCCCTCTAGAAACCCAGGAGGAAATAGCTAGGAGATGGGATTTAGACAGCCAGAGATGCTGGGGGGAGGAGGGGAAGAGGAGAAGCAGCTCCACTCAGGAGCCGTATCCATGAAGAGTTTTAATCTCAGAATAAAGCCCTTTTTACTTTACCCAATTATGCAATTCCCCAGGCAGCTAGGCTGTTCCCTGCAGTAACCTACAGAGCAGGAGGTAACTGACCCCTCCTGTCCACATAAATAAAACTCCTCTTCCTGTTAAACAACAACAACAAAAAATGTCTCATAATGGAGGGACTGTCAGAAAAACATAACACACCTACTTCTATTACGCATTATATTCCATCAGTTGGTAAGTACAAACCTGTATCTAAGAATCACCAAATATTAGAGGAAAGCCAACAGCATTACCAATAGCATTAGACTGGTAAAAATCAAAATGAGTAAACTAAAAAATTAACTTTATAAAAGACAGAACTACTTTAGGAACCAAAATGAAAGTTGAAAGTATTCCAATTAGTTTCTTCAGAGAAGTTTAAGAGGATATTATATCCATAAAACAAAAATAGATTATTATTTTTAAAAGACCCATTAGAGAGTAAGAGTTTGTGGAAATTAAAATTTTAATTGAATAAGAGAACAATGAAGCAAGACCAAGCTAAGTATTGGAAAGATTATGTTTAAGTTTTTATGATGTTATATATATTTAATTATATATTACAATACAATTCTACATAAATAAATAAGATATATATTTAAAATGTGGAGGTTCAATGTTAATCTAATAAGCATTATAAGAGGAGTTAATGATTAATAAAAGCAAGGAAATACTCAAAGAATTATTAAAAATTTTGATACAAAACACCTGTGAGGTGTTGAGTTGGGTATATAGCAGAAAGTCACATATTGATACATTCTAGTGACATTTCAGGGCTTCAGAGATAAGGAGAAAATTGTGAAATCTTCCAGGGAAAAGATCATAAAAATGATGTGCACAACAATTGAAACCAAACTCACTTCAGTAAAATTGGATGCTCAAAGACAATGGAAAATATTATCAAATTTCAGTGGCAAATTATTCGAAATAACCTACATGAAGTTATCTATTAATCAAGTTTCAGAAAATAAATGCATATTTAAGATGTAAACACAAGGATGCTTTACAAATCATCCCTACCCACTATAAATAAGTGATGCTTGGAATATTACAAAGGAAGGAAGAAAGGAAGGGAGGCAGGAAGGGAGGGAGGGAGGGAAGGAGGGAGGGAGGGAGGGAGGGAGAGAAGGAGGGAGGGAGGAAGGAAAGAAAAGCAAAGCAAGAGAAAGAATGCTGTAAAAGAAGAAGGCATCTGCCTGAATATAAACTAGAAGGGTCCTCAGTCCTGTGCAAACATCAGAATCACATCTGGAGGGTCTCTGCTTTTGTTTTTTAAGTACTACTGCCCAAAGAAAGGAGCATCTTGGATGCTGGTAATATTCTGTTTTGCATTATAGGCACACAGATGTGCTCACTTTGTAATATTTAATGAAAAAAAATGCACATGTATAATTTCCACCTCTGTCTCTTAAATCACAAAATCTAGGAGTTGGATCTAAATCTGGGCACTATTCTGAAAGTTCTTTAGGCCATCATAATTTGCATCCAATGTTGAACCACTGACCCCGAAGGAAGCTAAAATGCAAACAAATTAATAGTATTTGAGCTCCTGGTGCAGAAGGTTAAGTTGATCATGCTCCTAATTTGTAACATTGGAAGTACCCCTCTTGTTTTATTCGTTCTCTGATTTAGGCATTTCTTCACTACTATCTCCTCCTCCCATCCTGTGCTCTGACCCAAAGAACCATTCTATTGTGTTTAATGTATATCCTTTTGTTTATGTTTTCATAAAATATTAAGTGTTTTTCTCTTGTAAAGTTTTGAGTATATAAGGACTTTTGGGTTTATTAGTGTCATGGTTTGGACTAACTGTTATGCTGTGTTAGCACAGCATAGCATCATTTCAAAGTCCATGGAGAGGTTATAGGCTCTCAACTTGAACATGGAAAACATCCTTTACAAGTGATATTTATCTCTGGTTGCATTGCTTTTCTAAAAACTTAGGTTCCAACTAACAAATCTGTGATCTCTTGAAAAGAGCATATTAAAAATGTGAATCTGTCATTGAACAAGTGTCATATTTGATCTAAAATAATAGCACATATATTTTTGTGTACATACATACTGGAATGAATGTAATTAAATATGTCTATAGTAAAACATAAATGAAAGCAGACAAAAAGAAAAAAGATGCAAACTTGTTGAGTATCTATAGTGTTCTAATCTCTCATAAACGAATGTGAATTGTGAGGTCAATTGTTCCATTCCATAGATGCCAAGAAAGGAAGAGGAGCTCCCAATGGAGACAGCTGACTACATAGCCAGGGATGCTATAGGAGCTGGCCCAGAAAATCAAGCCGTGAGCACCAAGCTGAACCCCCAAGGAAAAGAAAGAGCAATTTTATATGGTCATTCCATTAGTGAGTTTCTGACTGAAATATCTGTATGACTGAAAACTTAGAATTGTCGTGACCATTCTCAGTGGTATTGACAGAAAAACAGACACACAGACCAATGGAACAGAATTGAGAGCCCAGAAGTGAACTCACCTGTATACGGATAAATGAGTTTTGACAAAGGAGCCAAAAACACACAATGGAAAAAAGAAAGCCTTTTTAAGTAAATGGTGCTTGGAAAACTGTAGAGTCACATGCAAAATAATGAAACTAAACTGGTATTTGTCACCACATATAAAAATTAACTCAAAATGGATCAAAGACTTACATATAACATCCAAAACAATAAAATTTATAGAAGAAAACATAGGATTAAACTTGTGGACCTTGGTCATAGAGAGGATTTTATGAATTTTACCCCAAAGGCAAGGAAAAGCAAAAATAAATATATGGTATTATATCAAACTAAAAAGATTTTGCACAGCAAAAAAAAAAAAAACAAACAAAAACAAAAACCTACCAACAAAACAAAAAATCAACCAACCAAATTAGAGAAGATATTTATAAACAATACCTCTGATAAGGAGTCAATGTCTAGGATATATAAATTACTCATACAATTCAACAACAAACCCAAACAATCCAATTAGAAAATGGGTGGAGCATTTGAACAGACACTTCTCCTAAGAGGTGACTTCTGACTAAGAAGTCATGCAAATGGCCAACAGATACACAAAAAGATATTCAACTTCACTAGTTATTAGGGAAATGCAAATCAAAGCCACAGTGAGACACCACCTCATGACCTTTAGAATGGCTATTATCAACAAGACAAGAAATAACAAGTGTTGGAGAGGATATGGAGAAAAAGGAACCCTTACACACTACTGGTGGAAATGTAAATTGGCACAGCCTCTATGGAAGATAGTATGGAAGTTCCTCAAAAAATTAAGAATATACCTGCTATGTGACCTAGCAATCCCTCTTCTGGGTATCTACCTGGAAAACTTAGAAACATTTATTTGTAAATGTACATGTACACCTATGATCATTGCAGTGTTATTCATGGTGGTCAAGACATGGAAACAACTGGAATGTCTTTTGATAGATTACTGGATAAAGACATTGGGATGCATATACACAATGGAACACTACTCAGCTGTAAGAAAAGATGAAATACTGTCATTTGCAACAACATTGAGGGATCTTGAGAATATCATGCTAAGTGAAATACGTTAGATAAGAAAAGTCAAGAACCATATGATTTCATTCATATAAAACAGGAAGCAATGAACAAAAAACAAAGACACACAAATAAACAAAAATTTGTAGAGAGGAAGAGAGATAGGAGGAGGTAGATGAGGGTGAAAGGGGTTAAGTATGTGGTGATGGATGGTGACTTGACTTGGGATGGTGAACACAGTGCAATATACAGATGATGGATCATAGAAATGTACATTTGAAACCTATATAGTCTTACTAACCAATGCCACCCAAATAAATTAAACTTTTAGAGAAGGTAGGGTAGGATACTTAAAACCATAAATCAAAACCTACCTTGAGTGTGTCCGAAAATGGCCTTAACTTATGTAACTTCAGAAATGAGTGGAGTCTGCAAAACTAAATGTAAGAGAAACTGCACATACTTTATAGTAAAGTTGTTATCCATGGACTATGGGTGATTCATTCCAAAAACATGCATGTATACTAGAACTGAACAATTCAATAAATGAATGGCAGATATGAGGAGTCATGTTTTACATTGTTGAAGTGGAATGTCGCAGACAAGAAAGGTGAGGACAGAATGACTCATGAGTTAGTACATATCAGTGTGAACTCGTGTTTAGGTTCATTTACATACAGAAGGATATATATCAGTTAGTATGCAAACATATAAAATTGTGCTGTAATACAATATGGAAGATTAAATAGAAGAAAATTTTTGCAACTAGGACAAAAATTCACACAGGCATGCATATATCTCTTTGAAAACATAGGACTCTAAATCAATGGAAATTGGTATTTTAATTTTATCAACTTATTACTAAATCATTTTTGTTTATTTTTTTAAATACTGATTTAGAGACAGAAAAACATTGACGTGAAAAAGAAACAATGATTGGTTTTCTCCTGTACACACCCCAATCAGGGATCAAACCTACAACCTCGGTATGTGCCCTGACTGGGAATTGAACCCCCAATTTTTTGGTGTGCAGGACAACACTCAAACCAACTGAGTCAAACTGGCCAGGGCACTAAATACTTTTTACTATTTCTCATTGGTGAAGAAATGAAGAAGGTGGGCATCTTCAGAAGCTGTATTACTTTTCAGTGAAAATGAGAATTAGTCTAGTCTATATTCACAGGACAGCTACAAGCTCATAAAGGTACATACATAGACATGGAAGGTATGATCCATTTAAAAGAGTAATTTGAGGCAAGGATGAATATGATCACTCTATTACCAAAAAAGAACAAGATGTATATGTATATCTATATGCATATAGATATAGATATGTATCCTTACACTATATTATTTTTATCTATTTAATAATCCTGAAAGATAAATAATACTAGAGTTGAGTATTTCTATGTTACAGTTGAAGCAACTAATAATGAAATAAATCTGATGATTTTCCCCTAGGTCCTACATCTAAAGACTGTTTGAGGGGAGTCAGGTCATCAGATTCAATGTCATTACACTATATATTTTATTTTATGACTTAAAACAACCACAGATGGCTGTAGTTTTATGTTCATTTGCAAGGTAATTGCTAGTTTTCTGCCATTTTGGCAATATTATCCTTAATTAAAATATCCATACTGCAGAATAATTGTCCCCAAAGATGTCCATGTCTTAATTTGTAGAATTTGTAAACATGTTAAGATTACTTGACAAACAGAAATTAAGTTTGATAATCAGCTGACCTTGACACTGAGATGTCACCCTGAACCATCTATCTGAATGAGCCCTGTGAAATCACAAGTGTCCTTAAGAATGGAATAGGAAGGAAGGTGATCAGAGGGAGATGTAACTCTGGAAGAATGGTCAGAGAGATGCAATGCTGTTGACTTTGAAGAGGGTAGGAGGGAGCCATGAGCCAAGGAATGAGGGTAGCCTCCAGCCATTAGAAAAAGCAAGGAAACAGATTCTCCCCTGAACCTCCAAAAATGGACACAGCCCTTCCAACATCCTGATTTTAACCATGAGACTCATGTCGACCTTTAGCTACAAAATTGTGAGATAAATTTTCATTGTGTAAACTGATTATTTTATGGTAATTTGTTACAGTAGCAATAGATATAGGTATGAATACATGTAAATCTTATTAGCTTATAATGCCAACCACTTCTTTTTTGCTCAAATTATCTGAGGTCAGCAAGTCAACTGTGGCTCTAACAAGCTATGCTCAGTTTTACTCAGTTCTACGCTGTGAGTTTCTTCATTCTGGAACCCAGTTAGAAGAAGAAATTACTATCTGGGTCATGCTNATTCTCCCCTGAACCTCCAAAAATGGACACAGCCCTTCCAACATCCTGATTTTAACCATGAGACTCATGTCGACCTTTAGCTACAAAATTGTGAGATAAATTTTCATTGTGTAAACTGATTATTTTATGGTAATTTGTTACAGTAGCAATAGATATAGGTATGAATACATGTAAATTTTATTAGCTTATAATGCCAAACACTTCTTTTTTGCTCAAATTATCTGAGGTCAGCAAGTCAACTGTGGCTCTAACAAGCTATGCTCAGTTTTACTCAGTTCTACTCTGTGACTTTCTTCATTCTGGAGCCCAGTTAGAAGAAGAAATTACTATCTGGGTCATGCTCTTCTCGAGTAAAGGGTGGGCACTAAAGATACAAAACTGAAACTAAATAAGCATATTCAAGTATTTTGCTAAGATTGTTAAAGAAACTCAAGAGTTAAAGATTTTAGCTTCATTCATAGTTGATAGATGTAAGTGATTAACGCTTGTGGAAAGCTGTTATTCCGGGAACTGCAATGCACGACCTATGTGACTCCAGGAAGTTGACAAGGAATTCAACCGCTGTGCGCCAGGGAGTGTGCAAGCATGGAGGTGGTATCTGAGCCAGTGTGTTCCAGGGAGGAACATCTGTGAAGCAGATAAAGAATTGTCGGTCAACAAATAAAGAAGTACTAGAAAAACTGCAGCGGGACTGCAACTCCTATCTGGTTAACCTTTTCTCCAAACCTCTTAGCTGTACTTTCTTATTATAAAAAAGTCAGCTTGAAATGAGATGTTAAGATGGTTTTAGAGGGTACAGAACCCACCACCCTCTCAGGTCACCAGCATCTGAGAAAAAGCTCTCATAAAGATCCAGTCCTTGTCTCTGCTTATTGGTTCTGGTGGGACAGGCAGCACGAATGCTGAGTTTTCCCGTTTCAAGGGGTAGATATGTCATATCTGCTCACAGTCCACTGGCTACAACAAATCACATGACCAAAATAGAAGTAAGGGAATGAGAAGTATAGGGTTTACTTGGCAAAAAAGAAAGGGAATGTGTTAGTGAATATGTTATACAATGTGCCACAGATACAAAGAAAAATGTGTTTAGGCTATGAAAACCTAAATTTTCCTATTCACCTTTTCCTAAACTAAATTGACCATCTCTGTTAAGGTCAAAGCAATGTGTTCTAGTGACTGTTTCCGTGGTTTCTCAAAGAGACAGAAGTTCCTGTTTTAAAGGGGAAAAAAATCAGAACAGAAGAATTACTTGCTACACACACTTTTACACTTCCAGCTTCAGGATTGAAGTAAATCTACTTATAGACATTGTTCTGCATTTAAAGCTCTCTTTCCCTCTGCACAACTTTCACTCAATATATTTTCACATGTCAGGCACTATTCTAGGTATGGGTAAACTATTTTGCTGGGAAAAGAATGAAACTAATGGGCTAGCTTATATGGTTGATCCAAGACAATGTTTCAAAGTGAATTAAATATGGGTTTGCCTTTGATACCAGCTCTGTGATTCGTCGTGTATTTATTTTCCTGGCAGTGCCTCTGTGCCTACACTGATCTCTATTGTCAAGAATTGATGCTACACTATGTCTGTCTGTCCAGGCGCGTGGCACAGCCCCACGCTGCTCAGTTCTCTCCCGCTGACATCCCGTCCTCTTGAATATCTCATTCTTGTTTTTGCTATCAAAACCAACCTTCCCTTTGTCCAGGTTAGTAGGGCTTTTGAAGAATCATGAATAATTCTTTCTTGGTCCTTTCTTCAGTTCTCTCTCCACCACACTACATGTTCATCAGTACCTATTTCTGGTAGCATGGACTCCACAGGTCCAGACCCATTTAACTAAAAATGCAAGCGTGTTTCCTGAGAAGGATACTGTTTAACCTCCATTAACAAGTCCACCCAATAGGCAGTTATTAAGTTTGCGTTCCATTCCAGGGAGTGTGCAGGGAATACACAGCCAGACAAGATGCAGTTCCTGTTTCCAGGCAGCGGACATGCTTAGAAGGGAGACACCTGCAGAGTCAGACATGGTAAGTGCTGAGTGGTTGGCCTTCCGATGCATGCCTCAGAGTTTCTCTATTCTCTGTAGCACAGTTGGGCAAGACCTGAAGGAAGTGCTACTCAGGATGCTCATCAGCTGGCTTTCTGCCAGCTTCAGCCAAAGGTGGGTGTGCTGGCTAGACATTGGAGAGCATTAAAAGGTTAAAAAAAAAAAACACCAAGGCATGGAGAAGTTAGTAGGTAGCAGAGGTGGAATTTAAAACCTGAATTAATCAATAAAGAGTGCTGTTTCCCACCATCCTACACAGGGTTGGGCAAAAGGAGATTTACAGTAATGAGTACCTGAAACACAGTTTGTTCTTGTATTATTATTTATTAATTATGATATTGTTTTCCATACAAACAACTGTAAACCTACTTTTGCCCCAGCCTGTATTTCACACAGTAACCTAGTACTCACCCAGTGCCACTTAGCAGAGCTGTGAAGAAGCAGAGCAGGGACAGATATGTGCTAGAGAGATGTCCAGACAGAGCATGAGGGGAAGCAAAACAGAACCTGTCTATATGAGATTTTCTGTGCCATGAACTACACTAGGCAAGGAATGAGACAAGGGCAGGGAATTTCGGGAGTGTCAGTGATGGGGAAATGGGGTAAATGAGTAGGAAGTGGCAGAGAGAAGTTTCCTAAGGTCCATCCTGGGTGGAGGTAAGGAAGGCTGAGATAAGAGAGAAGCACAGAGGAGAGCATCGCACAAACACTGTAAGGAGGGGTCTTCCTGAGACATGCAAGATTCCCCCTGCTTCCTGTTCTGGGTAGAGCCCTGGGAGAAGATTTGGGGTGCCTTCTTTTATGTCTTTGCGCTCACCACCAACTCAATGATGGAAACTGGTTGCAGGACATGCGCTTTTCTTTGAGTTGATATGTGCGAACAGCCCTCACTGCACGTACTGAGTCCACAAAACAAAGCAAGGCTCCCTGTTGGGGAACACGGAAACTAAAAATAGACGGCCAAGTTTCTGTCTTTTAGGTTGCATGGACATGACCTGAAGAAGAACAATAAAATAAACACAACAGAATAGACAGTGAACTCTATTATTTATAGGAGACGGACATCATTCTAGGACTCTTGTCTGTTTTCATAGCCTTGCTTCTATTTCCCTGAACAGTTGTTCTCTCCACCTTTTCTGCTGATATCAAAGAATTTTAGACATGAATATGGCCATAGGAAATAGGTAGGATTTACATCAAGGCAGCTCTGACTAATAGGAAATTAAACAGGAAAGAAAGGAAAACTTCATAGTGGTGCGTCCATATCCAAAACACCCAAGGGAGGTAGATAGGCCTGTATTTATTTGAAGGTTAGGCTGTTCAACTGAGAGGAAGCCATGGGAAACATGGAAAAATCCTATATAAACACCATTCCAATATAGAAATAAGTGAAATGCATCCAAACACAAAGCCCTGGCTAAGCATTATATACTCTTTGAGCGAGGAGTGTGGATCTGCACAAAACAGGCTTCAGCATCGTGCTCAACCTCCTGGCTGAAACCTTAGGCAAAGCAGCCCAAACACTGAAGAACCTCTTCTGTCCCTCGCCCAGAGCCTGTTCCCATAGAGACCAGAAGTGAATTGGTACAGATGGCTGTACACCACTGTTGCCTATCCTGGCTATTAAATCAGTGGGTGTAACAGGCAGTAAAAATGACTCTAGGAAAACCTTCATTCATCCGGTTGGTTTTCAGCAGCTATTTTATGCCGAGTAGTGTGCCAGGCATTAGAGATATAGTGGTGAGCAAGTTAGATGTGGTCCTAGCTTAGACACTGATGAAGAAACTGAAGTTTAGAGACAGCGTCGTTTGTAACTTGCCAGAAGTTGCAGAGCTGGTAAAAGTGAAGCCAAGATTCACACCAGCTCCCATCTGACCTCTAAACTCACTCCCTCGACCACTGCCCCGTATGATTGTTTCATTCTCTTTTTCACTCTGAAATTTTCTCTCCTAAAAATTTTAGGGCAACCATTTGTATGGAGCCACTCATCCACTTGCCTTATGAATATTTCTGGGAGTATCTGAAGGCCCCTGGAATTGTATCTGGTTGCAATGTCATCTTATCAGATGAGCAGTGCGGAGCTGGGTCTGCCAAGCCCTGGCAAGACTGAATTAATCAGCCTGAGGCTGTCCCAGGGAAGCCAGCAATTCTGCAGTGACTTTCCCCCATGCAGATGGCCCCTTAGTCAGCTCTGAGAAAGCAGAGGGAAATCTGGCTTGGCGTTTCAGCAGCAGACTGTGTGGACAAAGGCCTGGGTGGCCACAGATGCCCAGGCAATTGTATTGAGTCTATTTCCTGTCATTTAAACCCGGTGTCATTTACCATTCAACTCTGAGAGTATTTTGGAGATTCGATTTGTAGGGTATATGACACATATAGTAAATTGGCATGTATTATCTCAGGACAGGTGTTCACATCACAAGAACCAACAGCCCCATCATCTGTAATTGGTGCCTTGGCTGGCAGTCTGAGCCTACAAGGCAAGCACTAAAAAAAGTGCATGAAGAATGAACTAATAATCATTTTCACATGTGGCACAGTATGTTTTACTTGAGGCTCTCAAAGCACATTTTAGGCTTTCATTCATCCTTACTGCGACATTGCCTGGGCTTGCTATCACTCTCTTGCTATAGCCAGAAAAACAAAAGCAAAGAATGGCAGACTCAAGTTCACAGAGGAAAACAATGGCAGGAGGAGGATTAAAATCTCAGGAGTCCTTCCCTGGCCAGGTGCTCAGTTGGTTGGAGCACCGTTCCACACGTGAAAGGGTTGTGGGTTCAATCCACAGCCACGGCATATGTGTTCCATCCCGCGTCGGGGTATGTGTGGGGGGCAGCCAATTTATGTTTCTCCAACACATCAATGTTTCTCTCTCTTTCTCTTCCTTCCATTCTCTCTAAAACCAAGTAATAGTCATATATCCTGCGATGGGATTAAAAAAAAAAACAGGTGTCCTGAATGTTTGTTCTTTCTCCTTGGAAACTCACCGCTTCCATTTTCCTCTCATTTATTATTCAATGTCTTAGTCAAGATATTATAAAGGGTCATAAACTGGTGAATTCAATTTTGTTCAGGTTAATCAATTTTTTTAAAGATTTTATTTATTTATCTTTAGAGGGGAAGGGAAGGAGAGAGGGAGAGAAATATCAATGTATGGTTGCATCTCGTGAGTCCCCTGCAGGGAACTGGCCTGCAACCCAGGCATGTGCCCTGACTGGGAATGGAACCACGATCCTCTGGTTCACAGGTCCCCGCTCAATCCACTGAGCTACGCCAGCCAGGGCTTGGTTAATCAATTTTTAAACGTTTGCGAGTCTGCCTGGTGCACAAAAATCACACTGAACACAAATTAAAGAAACAAGCAAACGCACTTGCAGTAACATTCAGATTGTACAGTAAAGTATTTCTTGTGAAGGAAGGGTAGTCACTCCGGGTAAGACGTAAAGATATGTGTGAAGTAAAGAAACTCTGGAGCCTTGCGATTATCTTAACTACACATCTAATGCCATTTCAGAATACTTTGCATGCTAAATTCACGTAAAAATATGAAATTAGAAAACCCTGCTCTTGTGGGTTTTGCTAATAATGAGCAGGGGGGTGGGGAGTGAAACTTTTGCCCTGAAGCTCAGGTGAAAAGATGTAATTAAAAACACTGTACTGGAAACAGTGGACTCTACTTTGCTGGTGGCGTTTGGTTTCTGCATACTTACAAATAGCTTCTACAACAAAATCAACACTCAATTAAGCTCCTTCCTCTTAAAACAAATGCAGTGTTCTTTATCATCAGTCGAGCAATTTCAAAGGATACATTGAATTAATGGAAAAAGAGATTGACTGCCATCTTCTTTTTTCAAGAGCAAAGTACACAAACATGAAATGATTGAAGAGTCTTCTGACCTTTGGGAAATTAAATTCGACCAATTACAGAATGAAGGTGTACAAGGTCACTCCGCAGAGCCATGCAGGCAGTACACAGGACAACGTCAGGGCACCCCAACATCTCCCGAGCTGAGCGAGAACGGAATCCCTGGGGCTCAGCATCCTGACTGCGGAGAGTAAATGCCTTTGGTATTAAGTCCAACTTATCTAGTTAAGTGACCCAGCTTAAGGAAAGAATAAAATTATCTAAAACTCTTCATAGAGAACAAGCAGATGTCAGCATTTGTCTGATGTGAATAAGAGCTAATCTATGATCTTAACATCACAATGTTTTAATATAATTTTCATTTTAATCTAAAATGAAAATGAAAAGAGAGGAAAAGGGGATCCTCAGAAGGCTATCACAATGTGGGTAGAAAAAAGGCTCCAGAAATTAAGGTTAGTAATCAGAGGATCTAGAAAAGTGTGACTCTAAGGACATGATTTTCCAATTCACTCTAAATTCTTAGATTTCCCGCTTTTGAGAGGGGCAACCACCCTATTCAACGAGCTTCTCCGAAAGCTAGACAGGGTTGGACAGGGTGAAGCTCCATTTGCTGAGTAAGCCACACCTGCAGATTTGGGATCAGATTGTCAACACAAAAAGGAGGCCAGCCATGAACTCACTGTCTCCTGAACCTCACACTCTGCTTTGGTAACTAAGCCCTTGCCTTATTTTGGAGACACCGCTCCCATCTTGTATCCCACCTACAGTGACCTTCTACTGTGTTTTCTGATGTGTCAGTCACTCCCTTGAGATTCAGTGTTCCTATTTTTCTCCTTGTCTTTCTCCAGTGCCCTGCCAGGACCTGCCTGGTTCCTGGACCATAGCCTCTCCCTGGACCATGGCCTCTCCCTAGTTACCGTAATCTCAGGCTCCATCTGGCGTTTCAGCACCTGCAGTTGTCATCAGGGAAGCCAATTCCCCAACATAAGAAAAAGGAGCAATCTAGAATATCAAAGCAGGGAACAGGAAGGAATCTGTTAATTATTACCATATTATTCTTGATATGACCTTCTGAATTTTCTCCCATATGGTTTTTGCTTTCTTTTAATTTTTTGGCACCTGGAACAAAGTTGATCACTGAATTTATTTTCTGACTACATGAGTCTTTCTGTTGGTCCCTTCTCTTCCATCGATGGACACATTTATCTTCTATTTATTAATTCAGCTGGTTTGCAAGCATATGTTCACTGAAAAAATTTTCAGTGATTGTGACCTTAAACTCAAGAGAGCAAAAACCCTAGTCATTTAAATAATTTTAACAGAGTTACTATGCTAAATGCCTGTTAGATTATCTGAAGGCCAAACATGTCTTTATTCTAAACAGACATATCAAACAAATTTTCATGATCTTCTGTTTCCATTAAGAACAGAAGATTCTTGTCACGTCAACAATAGTGCCTGGTACATAAAAGACCCTCAATAAATACTCCCTGAATGAATAAAATAGGTAAATTATAAGTATTTGGATGGCAGATTTCTTCTCAATATTTTCCTTATCTTGCATTTCCCACAATATAAACCAAAGCTTTCCATTAAAAGTAATACATGTAAAATAAAAGGTTTGATACATGAGAGACCCAACAATGCCAGTTATAAAATAAATGTATTCTAT
Source organism: Sturnira hondurensis (assembly GCF_014824575.4). Lineage (NCBI taxonomy): Eukaryota > Metazoa > Chordata > Mammalia > Chiroptera > Phyllostomidae > Sturnira > Sturnira hondurensis. The sequence continues at coordinate 12,204,832 of NW_028074503.1, forward strand.
GATCTCAATATGTCCAAACACACATATATAAAGATAAAAATTATATCAGAGACTCAGGGCAAGAAGAGCAGCAGTTATCCCTGTGTGTGTGATTATGATTTTACTATTTCAGTTTTTCTTAAATGAATATGAATGACATTGCACTCGTGATCAAAGAAATTGAAACAATGTGAAATTCGTTTAAATAGAAATTTGTTCTCATTGCAAATTATATTCCTCAAAGACAAATATCATTAACACTTTGGTATGAACACACACAAACAATATCTAAATATAAATGTATCAATCATATTGTATATACCATACAATATGACCTTTTAAATTCAAGGATATGTAGTTATACTTTACTGTGTTTATAAGCTGCTAATTTAACTTAATTGAATTGATGCACCTTAATTTATTCAATCAATACTTTGATGGTGAATAATAGTGTATTTTCAACCCTTTGTAATAAATATACCATTTCACACTTGTTCAATATTTTCTTATATTCAAAGGCTCTAAGTATAGTTAAAGGTTTTGATGTATTTTGTCAGACAGATCTCTAGAAATGGTATACCAATGTACATTCCAATTATGTATAAGATTTTGCCTCTGGTCAAGATGGTGCAGTAGAAAAACAATGTGCTCGCCTCCTCACACAACCACATCCCAATTACAACTAAACTACGGAATAACCATCATTGAGAACCACCTGAAGTATAGCTGAATAGAAGTCCTATAACTAAGGATATAAAGAGGAAGCCACATTGAGATTGGTGGGAGGAGCAGAGATGCAGAACGGTTAGGTCCCATGCCCAGCTCTCATCTGCAGAGGTCTGCCCCGAGAAGCCAGGAGTTCCAGCACCATGTCATACTGCCCAGTCCAGGGTTCTAGTGATAGGAAGAGAAGTCCTCCTAACTTCTCGCTGTGAAAACCCATGGGGCTGGTGGCTGAGGATTTTGTTTAGGTGGGACTGAGGGACTGTTGGAGTATTAAAGCCCCCCAACTCCCACTCTCGCAGGGACTTAACATTGACGAACTCACTCACTCTGAGCTCCCGTGCTGGGCCAGTGCCAGGGATATATTACAAAGGGGAGGAAGTGAACTGTCAGGCTTCAGGTCAAGGTCTGAAGGGGCACCTTTCTCCCAGACAGGAGTGCTCACAGAAGTCATTGTTCCCTTGCTGAGCCCTCCCCTTGACCCAGCCTGCAGGTTCAGGCAGACACCATATCAGACTCTCCAACAACCTAACATTATTGACCCTGCCCTGGATTTCTGAGACCCACCCCACGCAACTTTTGGACCCACCCAAGCTGCTCCCAGTGGCTCGTGCATAGTCTTAGCTCATGTTATGACTTTTCTAAAATCTCTTGAAGGTCCACAAACCCCAAACAAACAGCACCTGGCCTTGGCATGCCTTGTACCTTTGCTAAGTAGCCCCAAGCCCAGCACTAGCAGCAGCTGGTCTGGATTTGCAGCTTAGTCTCCCCCCAGGCACTTCCAAGCCCAGCACAAGCAGCAACCATTTGCAAATCACTTTGTACCTCATACCACGTGACCCTGAGTGGGGTACTGGCAGCAGCTTACCTTGGCCTGTAACAGAGCCATTCCCAAGAGGCCCCAGAATAAACATATCCAGTGGTCAGCTTTAGAGCACACCAGAGTAACACCCACTGACCCCCACAAATGACACACTCATAGGGCAGATTGGGCAGGCACCAGAGACCGGCCAATGTGAATCCTGATCCATAGGTTCTGCCCCTCCCCAGTAGTTCTTCCACTGTAGTCAGGGCCAGACCTCGCAACCAATCAGCCTGAGAGTCAGTCCCTCCCATTTGCATGCCAACAGCAATCACTGCTCAACTACAATAGAAGGGCAGACGCATCCAACTCGAGGGACCCTCCTGGAGCACTCTGGCTCAGGTGGCCAGGAAGACTGCGTCATCTGACACCTACTACATAAGGCCACTCCACTAAGACTTCGACATGTAGCAACTCTGCCTAATACATAGGAAAAAAATGCAGGAAGGCAGTCAAAGTGAAGAGACAAGGAAACAGGCCCGAAATGAAAGAATAGAACAAAATTTCAGGAAAGAACTTAACAAAATGGAGACAAGCAATCTACTAGATGCAGAGTTCAAAACACTTGTCATAAGCATGTTCAGTAAACTTGAGGAAAGAATATGTTATCTCATTGAGAACTTCAACAATGAGATAGGAAACGTAAAAATGGAGATTGAAAACATAAAAAGAACCAGTCAGAAATGAAGAACACAGTAACTGAAATAAATAATATAGTAGAGGGAATAAACATCCAAGACGCTTCCCAATTCTTTCTTTTGGAGCTTATACCCCAAAAGGGTTTTTCTACTTCTCAGGTTTCTGGTGCACATCTGCAAATAAATCAGGAGCTGGTGTGAACAACAGTCCTGGACTGATTGGGACTAACAGCTTCCCAGGATGTGGAAGTTTCAATGTGGAAACACCACTCTGAACCATCTCCATTGTCCTTCTTCTGGGGCAGGGAGGGGGGTGGTGTGCCGTTTACTCAGGTCCACTATCTGGGGTCTGAGATCAAGAAATAAAGTGAAGAAAAATGTGAAATGACTAGAACAATTTTATGTCCCTTTTGAAAGAGTATAATGTCTATGAACAGTATAGAAATGGTAACACGCATGAAAATTCTCGAAGAGTGGAATTTTCCATCATCAGGGGTTTTACCTTGTTGAAGCCTGAAATATTTGCATATACAACAGCAGTCAGCCTTGCCTTATTCTTACACCCTCAGGCACTTGCTTCACTGGCCCCTGCTAGGCTGGAATTTAGCAATCTTTGCCAAAATAGGCCAATTTCATCAGCATTAAAAAAAAAAAACTATTTAAAAGACTAGACTGTTTTCAGGGAGGAAAAGTCTGTAAAATTGTTCTGTAACTTCATGAATTTCACCTTTTGTTTTTCTTTTAACCAGTTACACCTAGGCTGCTAATGTTGTGTCTGACACAACTCAGCAGCATTTGCATATAAAATACTTAGATTTTCAAATGTGCAGTGAGTGCAACGGGTGGGGTTTGCTGGCAGTTGGGGGAAGTTCTGAATCCTAGTGCAGGACAGTTTCTGTGCAACACCTAATCACAGCACAGGTGACATCAGCTTTCCAGCCCTATTGAGGTTCACTCTTCTCTGAACAGTAATGAACAGGCCAGGACAGCTGTTGGCTTGCCTTACGCATGACACTGAATATTGATGTGTTTTGAGACAATCAAAATGAATGAAATTTAGCTTGCTTTATCTCTAAACATTCCTAGTGAGGTATACGAAGCCATCTGCTGCGTACAGTGTTTCCTCAGTCCTGCCTTCACTGTGGTGCAATGATGCCTTGGAGAGAAAGAAGTGAGCACTATAATGTCATTAGAACTTGCCTCCCCCTTTTTTCCACTTTCTTTACTGCCATTATCCTGCTGTTCTCCCTTCTACTTTTTGCTGCTTTGTTCCCCTTCTTTATCTTGACTTCTTTCTCATTTTTATTTCATCCGTTTCTGTATCACCTTTACTAGCACACCAGCAAGCTGCCTTTAAAACCAAACTGGTTTCCATCTTGTCAGTGAACTGGCCAGTTGCCTTTTCTCAGACACAGTCTTCAAGGTATCTCTACATTCTTCAACAACGATTTTCCAGGAGCTGTTTCTGCCTGCCAGTGTCTATTTTGCCGGTTCAGGCTTCCCATACGCTTCCAGTTCCTTGAAGACTGGCTTCCAGATTCACGAGGCACTATTCATGTTCAGACAATGAATTGCCTTTCTGAGTCAAGGAAAAAGTTCTATATTTTTGGAGAAGGTTCCAAAAATAAATAATTGTCCTTGACTAAAAATCATGGTGGACGTGACAAGGATAATTCGTAGATTATCACACTTGGATTTTCTTGTACTCCACCTACATTCACCAAACACTGCTCTGTGCCAGGTGCTGGGCTGGGTGTTAGGGAAACAGAGATTAAGAGGCTGTGGTTCAAAATGTCCATGGAACCCCAAGCTTATCAGGGTACTAGGCATAGAAACAACTAATATTTCATCTTCTTGTCTTTACTTATGAAACTCAAATCTGAAAATTATTTTAATATAATGTTTTCTTAAGTCTCTTTCTCACATTGTAAGTATGAGACTTCAACATTACTCTGTTAAAATTGACTCTAGGGGCATTATTTAATTATCTTTTGAAGGTTATTTGATATTCAAGTAATATAGGATATTTGTAATTACTCTCACTTATAAAATAAATTACAGATGCATTTGAGATCACTGAAGTATTTTAATCTTTTGACAATGCTACTAAGTGGTAGGAAATGTATACGTTTTCATAAGAGTTCAATTTACTTTTATTGATTTTTTTACACTGTTTATAAAAATCTGCCTAGGTCTACAGGGACAAATTATGAAAAAGAGTAATTTAATGTTTTGTTGAGTAGAAACTGTAATTGTTATTCAGAAACCATGTGTGTGTGTGTGTCTGTCTGTCTGTGAAGGAGATTTTTTAAAAAAGCAAAACCTTAAATATCTGAACTAAAATTAAATTTAACAAACAAGTAAAAACATGGAGTATAAATCTTATGCCTAAGTTGCATTACTATTCTCTTTGAAAAAAGATGAATACTTAGCAGATACCCCGAAGGAATATAGCATTTAATATCTTACCACAAATATGTTAGAATGTTAAAACATTTTAATACATAGCCCTTCATAATTTATTTTAAAATGGAAATATTGGCATGGAGAAAGTGCTGAGTCTCAAGTTTTCTATTACGTGATGTATCTTGAAGTCCACTGGCCCTGGATACACCTGTGGTTCTGCTAGTTTAAAACATCCATTTACCTCTCTTGGAGCAATCTCCTTGGGGTTCATTTTGAAGGACTTTTTCTTTCTTCTTCTTCTTCTTTTTTTACCAGTTTTATAGTTCACATCTGATCTCCAGTTGCTCTTTTTGACTTACATTCTCATAGAATTTTTAGCATTAATTTTTTAGCCATTTATAACATCACTAGTATTCATCACTTAAGAGATACTAAAGGGAGATTAATTGGATGAGATTGATTCTACCACACACACCATCGTGGATGTTAGAGATGTGAACACAGCTAAAGGAGAAATGGGGAAATATGCTTTTGTGTCTTTGACATACTGTTTAACGAACACTATTAACTGATTAATCAGAATCAAGAGCTACATGGAACACATGTCTTTGACTTTCTGAGTGATACTGAAAATCAAGTGGTAGCTCTTTTAAATTGCTAGTCACTGATTTGGAACAAATGCAAATCCATCCAGAATAAAATAAAATCTTCCTGAATAATCAATTCAGCATACTTATTTATAAAGAATCAGACTGTGTCTCTAAAATTTAAGTGATTACACTGCAGCACGGGTCAGCTGGTTATCTAAATCAGGGTTGCCACAGGTTCTATGTGATTGTCCAAATACCGTACATTAATAAATCTAAAATACTCTGAATATACCACAAATCATTTTTCCTCTTCAAATGTGTGCACAGCTTTCAGTAACTTCTCAGGGTGGAAAATTAAGGGAAAGCATAAGTATTTCATCTCATATTTGCCTTCACAAATGACTCCACTTTTTGCAGAGCTATCAGAGCCCAGTAAATGAAAAGGACAAGCCTTCTGGAAGGAAAAAATATCCTAGGGCAGGGGTAAAAAACAGAGCACCAGGGGCAAAGTGGAATTCAGAGAAGTAACAGGCACAGCCAGAGCAGGAGAATCTTAACATGATCACAATCAGCATATATCATTGTGAAAATACGTGTCCACTCTCACACTCTGTTAAGGGAACACAACGGAAAAAAGTTAAATTAGGGGACAGCTACGGTCTTGGCTTGACTCAATCCACGATGCTGAGCCTGAAACAAAAGCTTGCATTCAGGTAGTTTATTTTGGAAACTTATTCCAGAGAGTAAGAGTGGAGAGCACGCTAGAGACTCGGGAAAGGAAAGAGCATTGGCCCATGAATTGGTAGGTGTGATAATACCCAGCTTCTGACAGGAAGACAATCACATAATAACTTTATGCCCAATGACCAGGTGTTCACTCAATGTTAGAGGAGAGCAGCATGCCAGAAGCTGCTCTTTCAAATGGCAAGTAGTCATGTCATGACCAACAAAGTATGACATATATGACGTTGCCTGAGGACCCCAGGCATGCATCACATCTCCTGGTCACGTGGACTGGGGCAGAGTCTCTTTTACTCTGGTCCCCACCCCAAAGCATCAGCTTCTCACGATGCCCAGAAAGTTGATTAGAACAGTAATTCTTAGCACAGTAGTTACAGCCTCCAAAATAACAAATAAATAAATAAATCTCACCCATAGCTACCCCTCTTTTTTTTTGGTAAGATTACCAAGGAAACAACGTGTTCTTTGTTTCAAAGTCAATGGCAGTACTCCCCAGAGCATTGGACTTCTATGGAGGTCCTTGAATCTCTGTGGTGTTACTGTCTTACTTTCCAGCCTATGTGTCTAACTAGGAAACACACAGTACTGGCCTCTTCCTGGTCACCAAGTTACTCGGCATATTGTCATCAGTATGGTAGACCAGTGTGCTATTCTTCAGAATATCAAATTGATAGGAGTAATGAGCATCATACAGTGACTGTATGAGAACATCTGAGAACAAGGAAGTGAATGGAGCTCTGAGGCTAGAGAGTTGATGATCTTCCCACATAAGGGAACTGCTGTAGGTCTTCTTCACTAGTGAGATTAGGGAAAATGCCAGTTCAGTAGTCACATATGTCATGCCAGAAACTGTTCCAGAAAAGAGTCCATATACAACACAACAGCTGCAACTGAGACTGTCATTTGGTTAAATTTATGTAATCTACCATCATGTACCACAACCCATAAACATTTTTTCAGAGGCCTTACAATTAAATCAAAGAAGAACATAGTAGGAATGCTCATTCCTGTATCCTTTAAGTATTTCATGGTGGCTCTAATCTCTGCAATTCCTCCCAGGGTGTAATTCACTATCTTAGCTGAGTGAGGGGCCGGAAGGAGCAGTGGGACCATTTTAGGTGCTTCCTCTTAGCCTTTCCCACAATAATGACTACTACTCCAAAGTCAGGGAACCAGCGTGGGGCTCTGCGAGCTGCTAAGGGTAAGGGTACCCATACCAATTATGCATTTTTGGAACCAAGTGAGTAACCACAGGGTGGATCCAAGAACCCAACACACCCAATATCAGAGAAACTCAGGTCTGAACTTTATCTCCTGGTTTCCCATCACTCTAATCACCAGATCAGGTTTAACTGTTGAGTTTCTGAGTATCAGGTCAGGTCTTATATCTGAAAACACAAACTTTCTAAGCATTTCCTCTTCGCCAAGTAAATGTGTTAAAGTCACTTTGTAGGAAGAAATGGGGGGGATGAGTATATATCCTGCAATAGCATTGCAGGATTCTTCCGCAAGGGGACCCTGTCTCCACCTCTTGTCAGTCAGTCTGGGTGTCAAGCCTTGACCTGAAGCAGTGTCAAAGGATTATCAAAATTCCCTTCGGTGGTGGACTGGGCTGAGAGCGATGGAAGAGGAAACAATGGCATTTCTAATAACAACTGGCTTCAACGGAACAAGTACGGCAGTAAGTGTAAGGACAGAGGAGTTGACTAGCTTGTGAAAGTGCTTTGATAAGCTTTGAAAACAAAAAATGGCAGGCTCAAATCAAACCACTTATCAAGTAGAAACACATAAAACAAAGTCATAAATGAGATCTTTGTTATATCCATGCTACTGGTAGCTTGCTTACTTGCCTTTAAGCTTTCTAGCTAACTTCCATTAGCCCTTAGACTTGTTAAAATATTGGGTCCGCATGAATAAAAATGTCACAGCAGAAAGAACCGATCAGCTCATAGCAATGATCACCCCGTGTTCGGATGTGCACTGGTGGTTTCCCATGAATGGCCCTCTCCCCGATAGACTGTGCACTGCCTTCCATGTGTCTGGCATCAGAATTGCATCGCTACAGTTTGCTCTGGCACATTGCTTGGCACGTGGTAGTGACTCAGGTGCTCTCCAATGAATTCCTTGGTGAAAAGTTATGGCTTTGTGCCTCAAAGTAAGGTTTAAGTAACTAGGTGTGGAGGTTGGGTGAGCCTGTTACTGTACGAAAGCACCTGCAGGCTCAGGCTTTCTTCAGCTTGACTGGCACGTTACATAAAACCACAGGGCGGCAATGCATGTGGACAATTGCCAGGGTGGAAATGCTGCCTCCCAGTTTTGGGTGATGTGATGCATGGGAGCTAAGGACAGGAAAATAAAGGGCATGAATATTTTCAGTTAGTATTTAAATAGGTTAACTCCTTTTATAAAAACAATCAATTTCATTGATCACCTAAAGAGATGCAGTCTTTGTCTCAGAGGAATCGAAGAAACTTAGAAGATGGGAGTGAGAGAGGGAGAGATAATAGAACAATTGCCAAGGGGGCTGATGATCATGCTCGCCTGCTTGCATGGATTTTAGCCACGTGTTTTCACCTCGCTGAGCCTGTTTGCGTATCTGTGACGTAAGGGATTAATGAGATGATATATAAAGTTCCCTCCAGCTCCAACATGTCCCCGCTCCAGGAGTACCATGACCTCCTCTCCCCATGTTCATGTATCTTGATACCGTCCCTATTCACCCACTAGAAACGGAGTTCTATTGCTTAACCAGTATGACCCAGGTCCCAAACAGCTCCTCAGAGGAGGAAGGCAGCAGTTAACCTGGTAGGGGGTTTGAAGGAAAACCTGAGTCCTAGCTCCCACTTGGAGCCTCTCTCTTGTTTGCATGGACCTGGACACTGTCTTATTCCCATTTTCCCCGAATGTGCTATTCCCTCCCATGCTCCTTGTTTATCATTCACCTATAACGATAAGTCAACACCCTCTCAGGGACTATTTCATCCAGCCTGACTTGCCATGAATTGACCACAATGTTGCCGACAACTAGTAATTTTAGATGACTCATTGCCCACCCCCCTGCCTTTGTGCTAGCTTCCCTACAGTTGGAAGTCATCCCAATTTACGGTCCTTTGAATACCTTCTGAAGTTGAACTTGCTTTCCTCTTCCTGCTTGTTTACACAGAAGTTCACTGTGCTGTTGTGCTCCAAAAGCAGCCTTCTGACCTCCGTCACAGCCCTCCCGACCTTTTGTCTTACACCTGCTTACTGCACCTCTCAGCCAGACCCTCAGTAGGACCTAATGTCCGGTTCATTGGAGCCCCATGTCCTCAAGCACAGGCTGTCAGTGTCCAGCTTTGTCCTGGTAGGCCAAGGTATTTCCTGTGTCGCACACTGAGTTAATCTTTAATACCAACGTGTTGTGGACTTTGCAAGGGACAAGATGTGGCTGTCAGTACCCAGGAGTGCCAAGATATTTAGTATCTCTCCCTTTTCCATATGTTATTTTCACCGAAGTAGAGATGAAAGGCTACATGATTCGAAGTTTCTTTAACCTCACATTGCAAAGGCAGTGTGAACGCAGGAGGGGCTCAGTAGGCTTTCTAATTAGTGGGTTCTCTGAGTTACTGATTACGCAGCTGAGAAAGACCCTTCTTACTCTGAAAGCTGGGTCATGGCGCTGTAGCCTGGCCCCGCAGTGCAGTTACCCGCGGGCTTCGAGAAGGCCTGTCACAGCTGTGAACAAAGACCGCCTTCTGAGAACCAGAACCTGTTTAACAATTAGACTTCCAAAGCTTGATAATTTCCAGCTTTGGATTTACATTTGGTGGGTTTTTTTTTCATCAGTTGTAAATGAAGGAAGGAAGGCTCTGCTTCCTTTTTAACACACACACCGTCACATGCATGCACGGATGAACAGAAACTCTTGATCAAAATGAACAAATATGTTGCATTCTAGGTCTGGATTTTCACTATTATCAAACCAGTACCTAAAAGACAATATTTTCATTTTGGATGAAAGAAAAATAACTGGAATCGGCTTCTGAAATAAATATAAAAGCTGTGTCTTAGCAGAAGCCCACTTGAATTGAAATAATATACCAGAGAGAAAGACAACAGATCCTTACAGCTTTACGTGTATAATGAACACAAATTGTCATAATTATCCCTGCCCCAGGGACTTAACCCTTTCAGGAAAAGGCCAGGCTTCAGGCTTCCTTATCAAACTAAAATCATTTTGAAATATATTTACCATGTCCTCCAGGTCTGTTTAAAAATATTTTTAGGTAGATACTGTTTGTTGTTGCTTTTTCTCCCTTCATTTTGTTTTCAGCATTCATAAAGGCAAAATAAAAGCCCAGGCTGTAATAAGGAATCTGTTGTAAACAAGTTCAGACAAAGGAAGCAATTTCTCTGGCAAGTAGGGGGCACGAGGAATGCATTATAGAAAGTACTGATAACAACAGAAAACAAACCCCTCTCTTCCCCACACCACTCCTTCACATACCTTGTGGATCTTAGTGGTTAAAATGACCAGCTTTGTGAGTTATTTTTGGAACCATTAAACATCAAAAATATTGTTAAGATTTAATATTTGCATTATTTCTATGTTTACGGATCCTAGTCATATACATTCTTAAATTTTCTCATTCCTATGCATTCTAGACTAAGAGCAAATAGGCATTTGCCTATTACATCAACAAAATATTTCCTTCTGGATTCCTTTACGGTACATGCATACACACATTCACAGATGTGCACACAAAAGACATGCACATGAAGAAAGCACACATCCATGCACAGAGACACGTGTATGCAAACCATGTGTGCACATTCTAGGGAATGCAAGGCACACGCGTGGGTGGCATGTTCACACACATGTGTGTGCCCATGGCGACACACATGTGTGTCCACGCTCGCGTGTGTGCATGCACACACACACACTCCCCTGGATGGTCACTGAGAGTAGGCAGCTCTCTGGCCATGCCCTGTTTTAGGCCTCTGAGCTTCCGAGCTCATGCTCATTTTCATCACTGAAAATAATCACCTTCAGCCAAACTCTTCTCAGTGCCTCAGGGAATGTTCTGTCCTGTTCCCTCCTCCATGTCCCCTTCCCATGTTAGGCCCCAAAGCCAAATCTTTCCATTTCAAAGAAAAGTCACTGTCCCCAAACCAGGCAGCATCCATCTGTTGCCTGTTTCCAGGATGCTTCCGTGTCCATCTTTCACTGAGGTCAGGCTGGTGACACAACTTGAAGAGCCTCCCTTTGCAGGGGACCACTGAGCTGTCACCTTCCCCCGGGGCCCTCCCACCAGGAAAGCGTGTGAAGCAGCTCTTGGAAAACAAAGTGGATTTCCTCACTGCCTTGGGCAGCGATTGTGTCTTCTTCACCTTTATATTCTCGGTGCCCAGCACAGAGCCTGTCATGAAACAGAATCCAGTAAAGACACTAAGAAACTAAATCTCAGCATTCGATCCTGTTCCCCTCAGTCTCTCAAATCCAGGTGTGCATGCTCAGAGGTGTGCCAGGGGGGCAGAAGTCACAGGATCAGCATAGTACGTTTCCCTGGAAAGTCCATTTTATTTCTGTTAAGTCAGGTTGAAAAGATTATTTTTCTATTAAAGCCGATGCTGATAAGGAGAATCCAATAAATGTCTTGTTGGTATGATGAAGATCTGGGGTTTTGAAGACAGTTTTGAATTCCATACCTACCACTGATTTAGTGATGTGACTTCTAGTAAGTTTTCAACACTTCTCCAAACATTTTTATTCCCAGTTGTAAATTGGAGGTAATAATAACTGTTTCACTGAGACTTTGAACTTCAAATAAGAAGATGTATCTAGTGGAAGGTAATAGGGATACTGGACACAGTCACTACAACAGTGAATACGACAGCCATGTAGTAACATTCGCAGTAGACACAGTAATGTGGGTTATCATTACTGTGATAACCCAGTAATGTCAGAGGGACAATGGTAACAGCCACAGAAATACACAGCAGAGGAGAGGAGGCAGAGTGGGAAGAGGGAAGCAATGTATAGAGAAATGAAGTACAACAAATTAACTTCCATGTTAAGCCTGACTTTCACATCAGTAGCCACCAGTGGGCATCACTTTATTCTATTGCTTTGTTTCACAGACAAGAAAACGGAGGCTCAGACAACTTAACAAAGTGATTTGCCCAAGTCCATCACAGTTTCTGACTGTGTCAGGTCTAGACCCTATTTTATTCCAGGCCTAGGATTTCTAGGCTGCAAGATAATCTCTCGTTTCTGAATATAATCAGTATTCTTATCAGTGATAAAAAAGATGAGGTCTGGTGCAGAAGTGGTGGTTGAGGGTCACACAGGTTGTAGCAGAATGAACCTGGACTTCGTGTCAGAACCAAGAGCGATGGATAGATCAGAAATCCAGTAGCTTTGTGGCCTCATCCTGACAGTCACTGGCATGCCAGTGACTGTGACAATGATAACTAAACCTTCTACACCTACATTTCTTCGCCACTAAAAGCTATGTATCAGTATAAGGGAGGGGGCCATTGTAAAATCATTTGAAGAGTTTAAAGACAATGAACTTTTTAAAGAATATAAGTGAATAATAACTAAAAGGTACATCAAGCACTTTAAATAGTTGGATCATAACATTTTCACTTTGGCTTTCTTTTTCTTCTTTTAAAAAATGTCCCCCCCATACTCGGCAGAGTATAATGTCACGTTTATGTCCTGATCTAGAAATCAAAAAACTTATATTTTATTCATGACTAAAATTAGGCAGTATAATTTTATAGTGGAGTTATTTCAATAAAATAATAGTGTTATTAAAAACTTACGACTTTGTCCTTACGTTCTTCATCTCCCTCAGCCTGGTGAAAACCTCTCCATGGAACAGCCCTGGCTGGTTGAAAGAAGCTAGACTGGAAATCAGAGGCTTTGGCCACAGCCACATGGCCGTCCTTTGTGTGACCCTGAGTGGTTTCTTTCTCTCTCCCCCCGTCTCAGATAAATTGAACTGCATTTCTCTGGACTTTTCCAGCTCTCACTTTTATATTCTCTGACTCAGCCCAGGAGGGTGATAAGGATTAAGACCATAACTCTTCCTAAGGCAGAGTACCCTGGGGACATCTCTTGAGCCTTGCTGCCGTGTTTGCTTGTATCAGAACCGGGGCCCCAGAGTGGAGTTCCAGGAAAGCAGCTCTTTGGAGATCGTATGCCGACCCCTGGTATGCACACCCCTCCCCGATATCCAGTCAAACACTAATCTAACTGCTGCTGTGAAAACACTTTGCAGATGTTATTAAGGCCCCACATCAGTCCTTACATATAACCTTAAGAAAGGGGGGTTATATAGGTGAGTGTGCCCTAATTAACTGCAGGAACCCTGTAAGAGTGGAGAGATTCCCCCCTGCCCCAAGCTGGTATTAGAGGAAGAAGTCAGAAAGACATTCTCCTCAGCCTAGTCTGGAAGAAGCATAAACCGTGTTGAGAATTGCCTACAGAGGCCACAGGGCAAGGAGCTGAGAGTGGCCCCTGGCTGACAGTGAACAGGAAAGTGTGGATCTCAGTCATACAGCCCTAAGGAAAGGCATCCTGCCAACAGCCACTGAGCTTGGAAACAGATTTCCCCTCCCCACCCCGCGAATCTCCAGATGAGAACTCGCTCTGGTCCACGTCTCGATTTCAACCTTGTGATACTCTGAGCACAGGACCCGGCCGCTCGGGCCCAGACTGCGGACCCACGGAACTGTGGACTAACAGATGCATGCTTCTGAAGTCACTCAGTTCGTGTGTTACCAGCCACAGAAATCTAATATACTTCTACAACGAGACAAAATAACAGATAATTTAATAGCCTTTTTTTAATTTAAAAAATACTTCTTGAACAATCGACTTAAAATTTTCTCTCATAGAGCTTAGCCGAAATGTTATTGTGCCTCCTAGGAATTACTAGCCGAGCCACTAGGTCAGCTTTTCTCCAGGTGTGCTCACCTGGACCTTCCTTTACCTTCAGGCAACTTTCTCTCAAGAGGAACACAGGCTCCCCAGAAGCAAAAGGTGCTGCTGTTCCGCAGCATCTGCTACTACAGGACTGGGTGCTTTGTGCAGACTTGGAGTGTAGCCTGGAACGACTGCATCTCAGGACTCCACCCAGTGGGCCCTGTTTTCTGTATTTCCTTAACACCTTTTATCTAAGGTAGGTTAGAACTAGTTAGCAAGCATTTGGTCTGGAAATCCCCCAGTGATTCATTCATAAAGAAGAGGTCAAAGAGACAAATGAGCAAAGAGAAGAAGAGTAAGTCACAAGAAAGGATCAAAAGTGGCTTTAAATTAGCCTCTTCCCTCAGAATCAGTCCCTGTCTGCCAGGCCAGGATGCTGATGGCTGCAACTCACTGCATGGGCCAAAGTCAAGGGTACCCACAAGCCTAAAAACAAACAAACAAACAAACAAACAAAAACACAGAAGAATGATACAGGGAAGATGTGGAGAAAACACTAGAGAGAGTATTTTTTTCACTAAGACCATCAAAAGCTGAGTGGGTTTTTTAATTTTCTTTTATTTCATGTTTTGATCAACACTTTTCCTAAGAATTTCACTAACGGCACAACCAGAGTGCCACCATGTGGTGAAGCCTTTGTAGCTTGCCACTGGCTTGCAGTAAGTTCGCAGACTAAGGAGAAAACTTGTAAGAATGGGTTGACACACGATGACAAAAGCCACAAAATTTAATGCTAAAGATTATACGTGTCTTCAAATGCTCAGTGACAGGCTGTGTGTTTTTTAAATCATCATATTCCAAGAAGGCGTGACAATGACTCATTTCATATTAGACACTACAAAGTTATCACTGATGTTACTTTTAAAGTGAAGTTAACTTATTTATTTACCTTGAGTATTTTCAAAAAGAACACAACTAGCACTAGTGCCCCTCACAAGACAGAATAACATTGGCTCTGGTTCAGGAATAACCACATTTACACAAGTTTCTCATGCTACCAGTTAATATTTGAATGCTGTGCCGATGGTGGTATTCGTGGATTTCTGGTTTATTTGTTTTGTTGTGGATTGCTGTCATTGTTGAGCAGATAAAAAAAAAATGTCACCTCACTTTTCAATTAAAATGACCAATTCCAAATATCTTGTGTCTTTGTATTTCTCCGCTTTAAGTTTAAATTCTGGAAGACAGTGTTTGATTAGCTTCGCTTGATCTTTTGATAAACGTTTATCCAGAAACCTTTCCTCGTAGTCTGACCGAGACTATATGCAATGAAGGGCTAGTTCCCAAAAGGAAAACTGGGCTTATACAGCAAGGGAACAGGTGAAAAAAATACTCCGGCAGATGACAAACACACTTCGTGCCATTTCACCAACCAGTTCCCTACTGGACACTGCCCTCATGGCCAGAGCCTACTTACTGATCTCACTGCAGAAGGTACAGAGTTCCTTCTGATCATCACGTCTTCTGGCTGGGCCCGCTCTGCCAGTGCGGGCTTCCCAATCACAGCTCCCTCATCAAAGTCACTGAGATCAGATGCCACTCGAGGATAAGGCACCCTGAGAAGACACAGTATCTGAGGTCCATTTCTTACATGAAGACATTTAGTTGTGTTTTGTTTTTAATTATTGCCCTATATCTCAGTGCCCCCCCACTTCAAGGGAAAACACCGGGGAAATCCCAAAAAGGACCTGCGACCCTATGGACACCTCAGTAAAATGATTTTTCACTTTCGCAAGGAGATTATTGCTAATAATGTCTCTGGTCACTGTCACATAAAGTGTGGTAATATCTTTGTGCTCCTTTTAAGGAAGAACTTGCTTCTAATGAAAGAGACTCTTCAGACTTCAGAGGTGGTGTCTGAAGATCCCTTATTAAAAGTTTGTCTTTGATACGTATACTGCGTTTAAATATTCTTTGCCAAAAAAATCTTTCTTTCTTTGAGGGCTTATGATTTCTTACTCTTTAGATATTATATAGTCTATACATAGATTAGAGAGAAATCTCGTGATCAGTGCCCCAAATCAAGAGGAAAATAAAAGATTCTTATAAAGTGTCACTTTTGTCCCTTCATTTATCACTGGGATGAGATTATGAAGAGGGTCAGAGCATGGCTGCCCCCAACTGCCCAGTCATAGCTAAAAAGGGGTGTTCACGGGCCTCTAGCACTCCCCGGAGCTTTGACCGTCATGGCAGAGGTGTTCGTGTTTCATGATTCCTTTTTCATTGCCATCAAGGAATCAGTACATCTTGACTCAGAAGAATGACCCAGACTTGCAGGCCCTCAGACAGAACGGAGCCTTCCAGGCTTCTGACTCGGGCTACAGCCGCCCCACCACCACCCTGTTTCCCAGGTGAGCTCCTCTGTTACTGACATCTGTGTGGTATTCCTCTCATGTTAGGAAATCTGGAAATAAAGGTTATTCACATTGAAATTATATAGAAATAATTATTCACATTAAAGATTACTCAATTATTTAAATAATGTTAAACATTAAGATTAAAAAGAATATTTGATCATATCCATATATGCTATTAAATATCAAATACCTTTAAAACTGTTGCTGTTGGATTTATCCAATTTCTGGACAAAAAAGAAAAAGATTTCAAGATTCTCTTAATGAGGTTGTAACCATTGAGTTCTAAGATTTTTTTTTCTTGGCAAATTATGTTTTAAACTATTTTCAAGACACATTGTCATATATAATCTTCTAAACTACAGGGCAATTTTTCAACTGTGTAGTTGACTATTTTAGCATTTCATCTAAATGCTGTTCTTAGCAGTAGTTTTTTTGTAATTTCTATAGAAAAGTCATTAGAGTCATTTACTCCAAAATGTCCCATTATTTCTAAGCAAAAACAGTTTACCAGAGACAGAATCGGCTGAGGGGCAGCATTGTTGGTATACGTGTGCCTGGCTTTTCTGTTCCTTGGTGACTACTGCACAGAGAAAACAGGATACAACTGAAGGGAAAAAATGATAATGTGTTCAATAATCTAACCTGTGGTGATGATTAAAAATGTTAAAAAATAAGATTTCTCCACCTAGTGCTTTTTCTTCTAATAAACTTTCCATCCCTTACTTTTGAAGATGAGCACATTCATTTATATCTGTTTTACAGGACAGAATCCCCCCAGGGTTAAATCCAACCCCTCAGACCGATGTGGGAGGTCCTGCGCAAGGCAGCCTTAGTCACTCCTACTCAGCCCATTCCCAGCATTCCGTATTCTGGCTACCTGTCCATTGCTATTACCCGGGGATGCCCATGCCCTCTTGCTTCAGATCTCTCATCATGCTGTTCCCTATACCTGTGATACTTTTACATGATCCTAGATCAGGGGTCAGTAAACTATCACTCATGAACCAAATCTGGTCTGCTACTCCGTCTATTTCTGTAAATAATTATTATTAGAACACAGCCATTCACATATGGTCTACAACCATTTTTCATACTACAAATCTCCAACTGAGTAGCTGGAACAGAGACTGGCCACCCAGTCCAAGCCATACACTATCTGACCCTTTATAGAAAAAAACCTGCGGATCTCCAACCTACATCAATACCATTTTTCTTGTGAAGTAATGACTCTGTCTTAGTCTCCTAATCAGTAGGTCATTTCCGTAATTCTAGAGCACTCTTGACAGGACACTAAAGAGTACCTACCACTGGTTGCAAATTAGGTCTATCTTCCCCCAAACAACTGTTACTTCCTTGATGACAGGGACAGTTTTATTTATTGCTATATGACCAGTCCCTAGTGCAGTGCCTGGAAGAAAGTGTGCAGGCAAGGTTGGTGGCACAGTAAATAAAGTGTCGGAGGAAAGAACTATAACCTATCCAGCAGAAAATTAGAAGGAAAGAAAATTGTTTCCTACTTTGTTTCTTTGACTGTGTTACTCATTATAGCTTTACAAGAATTAGATATTTCTTGCTAGGGGTGAAGCAATTATTCTCTAACTTAGATGGATCCCATAAAGTCAAATCAAATGGTGCTGTAGTCAACCAAGCCCCAAGACGACACTATTTTCCAGGAAGTTCAATGTAAAAAGGGTGGTTATAAAATAGTGTCATTGATTTTAAAATAATACCATCAAACATATCAACTAAATGATCATAATCTCCTTAAAGGAACCACTGCAGAAACCCATATGCTCCTTCTAGAAATTTCACCATTCATTGAAATTTGTTTAAATTCTTTGTCTGAGAAATTCATTTTCAGTCTGTGGCACATACATTTAATAATCTCCAAAAGGGTGTTTATTTTTTTAATATTTCAAAGTTATCTAGTGGCATGTGTTGTGAATAAGCTGACAAAAATTAAGAAATGCTTTTTAGATCTTGTATTTATATAAAGGAACTTTTTTCTTGTACATATTTGTAATTTACTTATTCAACAACTGTTGGTTGAGCTCATATCAGACAAGGCATTGTGTTCAGAAGGCATTTCCTGAATGGCATGTTTCAAAAATGTTCTAGAATGACAGCATCATAAGAATAAATGTAAGGCCCTGAAAACACATGAATATTTATAGAAGCAATCTAGCACACAGACTCAGATACGAATGAGGACTGCTGCAAACCCTTGGACCATCAGACCAAAACTGGGCAAGGAAGCATTGGATCACCACTGTGGGGAAGGAGCCTTCCGCCTTTTCAGGGATTATGCTCAAGAGCAGAAACCCTGGGCTGGCATGTAGGATCCAGAAACCTAGGGTCAGAGGGGCAAGAATAATGACACAAAGCTTCATAAAGAGTTCGGCTCCTAGAGTTCCCTTTTAGTGGATGGTGACAAAGTGGAAGATGTATAGGTTAAAATGGCCTAAAGACACAATGTTAGAGCAAAAATTAGATGCCATGTTCTGAAAGGAAACAAGTAATAGAAAGCATCAAAATGATCGCTCTTAATAGCAACAACCTACTACTTCTTTTCATGTTGAAAAAGTATTTAGGGATATAAATTTAGGCCACTTCCCAGGTTATAGTCTTTAAAAACTAGCAAACACAAATGTTTCCACAAGGAAACGATAGCCATACGTCAGTACTTACTAGCTTCCGAATGCATCAAACCCCGTACTCATTGCATTTTCAAGAGAACAAAAAAATGTTCCAGCACTTAGCGCTTGCTCAGGACTGAGTCATGATGCCAACCTGTAAGAGAATGTGTCATCACTCAACGCTTGCTCCGTGTATGTTAGTTTTGGTACTCGTCACGAGTTCCAGGAGAACCAACATTGAGTACCGAGGTACCGCTGTATTTCTCTGATATTTTCTCCGCTGCTGTCTTCCGTCTTTCCAGACTTCGGAAAAGCCCTATACGACAGATACAGATGAGAAGTCTGTCAGGAAGCACTCCCTTTATGACCCATATATTTATAGTCTCAAGTACCGTAAGACACATAATTCCTGCAATAATCCACAAAAGGATTTATAGTGAGGCCTTTCTCAAAAAGAAAATGGCTCACATGCACAAATCATTATCCTGTTGTTATTTTGTGGTACAAATGGAAGCCATATTCACATGCAGGAGAAATACAAAAACCACTACAATTCTGCATCAAAGGTCTATGCCTGCCTGTTATTTTTCGTGTTGACAGGAGCTTCATACAAATAGAACTACAATACTGTTTTGTTTCCTGGCACCCAAAATTTTAATACTCTTATAGGTATTCAACTGTCCTGTAGTATTCTTGAAGACTTAAAAAAATGCTAATGTTATAACAAAGCAAGAAAAGCATTCTGGATTTGATAGAAAAGAGTGTGATCAGCAAAATGACACAAGAATGTTACCAGACCTCGCTTCAGCAACCTCAGTACTTTCAGTTCAGCAAAGAAAGAATCCAGAGCCAAGAAACCCAAACTATAAGAGAAAGTTTATTTAGAAAGTCACAGAGGTAGAAAAGATGAGCCGTCTGGGCTGCATGGACTCAAAAAATGAGTAACAGGCAAAAGAAGCGTCGTTGGAGCTTAGGAAAAAGAAAGGCAGAGAGAACGCACCTGGGGAAAGGCAGCAGGGAAAGGTGTGCGCATGCTCCTGAGACAGAGCAACTGAGTCCTTTGTCTTTGGGGCTTTTACCAGCTTTTCAAAATGCGGGGAGCTTAGGGGAGGTCCCAGGGGAGGATCTCAATAGAATATTCATCAGCTTTCCAGGTATGTCCTTTCATAATCATGGGCTCCAGTGATCGATGAGTCAGCACTAAGGCAGGGGTCACTAGTCATTGCATCCGGTCCTGGGGCAGCCATGGTATCACCCTGCCTAGCCTTACTGCTTTTCTGGGCCTGGAGCTCGAAACACAACTGAGGCCTGGATGTTATCCCTGGTTTGACCAAAATTCTGTCTCTGGTCAACAGACCCAAAGCCTTGTTCCTCAGATTATTTGCTGTGGGTCAGAAACTCATTGCTCTGAAGGCTTAATGTTTAAGGGAGTGGTCATGCAAAGGAGTCACAAGAGGCCATTTTCTGCCCCCCTTGCTCTTCCTCTAAGGGGGTCTACCACATGACCAGTGATACGCTAGAGGAGAAAGGCCACCCTTCGAGCCAGGGTCCCACCCTGGTTTTGCCTGCTGCCAGGTACCTATAGCTTTCTGGTGACCTTCAGTGCGAGGCCTACCACTCTCTCTCTGCTCACGCCTGTCTAACTGCCTGCCGCGAGGGGACACTAAAAGCGTCTGTTTTGTAAGTGCAGTGGAACCTTGGCTCTCGAACTTAATTCATTCCAGAAGGCTGTTCAAGAAGTGATTTGTCTGAAAACTAAATCATTTTTCCCCATTAGAAATACAGTATCAGCACGGAAGGGTTTTCAGGCCAAGAACTAAAATTTTGCTTGACAACCGAGACATGTTTTTCATGAACAACTTGGTCAAGAACTGAGTTCCTGGAGATGGGAGATGTTCGGGAACGGAGGTTTGACAGTGCAGTGAGCCTTCTGAAGCCTGGACTGATTTGTAAGGTAAGGAGGAGCGTGCCCAGTGGCATGAGTGTACCAGGTACGCCCACTTTATGAACTGCAAACCTTTCCACTGCCCTCACCCTGCTGCTCCCTGAGTTACAACTACACTGCCCTCCCGTACTGAACTGATTGATCTTCACAAATAACCAGGAGAAAGAGAACTTGAGGAGACACAGACAGGTAAATGTCCAAGGGAGGCCAATTGCCAGACACCCCTGGAAGCCATCAGAAATCATGGAAATGAAGGAAACAAATCTCTGGGCTCCACCCCCAGAGAATATTGTGCATAGACCTGGGGTGTGACCCCCCACTTTTGCATATTAAAGGACTCACCAGGTGATTCTTAAGACCAGCCAGGATTAGAAACTACTGATCCCTTCTACTCTCGCCCGCCAAGCAGGATTGGCAGCCTCTAAATTAACCCCAATGGGACAAAAACTCCATTTTTTTCAAGAAAGAGGAGATTTCCTACTTTTCAGCATAAAATATATTTACACTTTAAAGCCAAACTAGAAATACCCTACATATCTAGATTCTACTTAAATCATTACATTTTGATTAAAATTCTACTTCCCAGAGTAATTCATTATTAAAATTATATACATGTTCTCTCTTTTATTGTTATTTTTACTGTTAGTGCATTTTGAAAAGCAGAAATAAAATAGGAAAGTATATAGGTAAGCAAAGTACAAAGGTAAAAATCCATTGTCTCCAAACAGAATATGTTGATTTATTTTTTATATTTGCTCATATTTTTTGGTTATTGTCAGTTTGTTTTGAGAAGTAAAACTTTGGAAGAATTGTTGCTTCCTCTATTTCTCTCACCAGTTCTATTCTAAACGCCACTTCCCCTTCAACAAGACAAACACGATCTCAGATTTGCTCTATGAACAGTTTACAATATTATATGTTTACCCCACATCTATATGCATTAATAATCGACATCATAATTGATTAATTTTTAAATTTTGCATTAATGAAATGTATTTAATATTCTAAAACCTGCTTTATGCTTTTGGCATTGAATTTATTCCTTTTAAATAATGTATGAATGTTCTGTCATATAAATATACCACCGCACTATAGCTATCCATTCTTTTATTGACATATGCTTGAACTTTTAAAAAATTGTTGCCTTCACATCAAAAAAAAAAAATTGCTGCTGGAGCGTCCATATATTTTCCTCTCCGTGCACATGTACCAGAGTTTCTCTAAGTACATGAGCTTAACTGCAAATTGGTAACATGTATGCATTTTTTAAATTTACTAGATAGAGTCAAATTGTTCTCCAAAGCACTGATTACAACTTTAATCAACAGTGTACGGTGGTATTCAGTTTCCCACATCTTTGCCAACATTGACATTATCAGCTCCTTACAAATTGTGTGAATCTGATTGTATCTCAGTGTTGTTTTAATGGGTAACCATTAAAACCCCAATTACTTGTGACATTGAGCATTTTTCATGTTTATCATACATTCAACATTCCTGAACATGTTTATCTTCTTAAGCAAAACCTTCCCTTAGAGAAATGTCTTGACCTGACATTTTTCTATCTCTCTTTCCATTTTGACTACCTATATGTTGTTTGCATTTATTTTCAGGAATAATGAGTCCATTAAGACTAGAAATTTATAATGATGAGACAATTCTCAAAACAACTCAATGAAAATGTCAAATTACCTCAATATAGTCTATAAATATTTATTGAGCACTTACTAAGTGGCAGCATAGTACCATGGTAAAGTGTACCATCTTTGGAGTTGAACTTTGAGGTTTCAAATCCCGGCTCCACCATTTCATAGCTGGGTGACCAAGGAAATTTTAACTTCTCTGAGCTACTCCAGCCACACATATAAAATGGAGGTAATTATAGTACCTAACTGTTGAAAATCATATTAGACAATAAACATAAAGCACTTAGCACCGTGTTCAGCATGTAATGTTCTAATGTTATTATTATCATTGTGAAGATGTGATTATTGGTGGGAGGGTAGTGATGGTGATTGTCACGTGCTTTGGTTCCCAGAAACCATACTGTAGATGAACACCAGCGCACCCGAGTTTCGTTAGGGAGTGCTCTTGGCATCACTGTATAGAAGGGAAAGGAAGGAAGGAGGTCCAGCCAAACAAATGAGACCAGTATTGGGGGGGGGGGGTGCAGTGGTTCACTATCCATACATACAGCTTATCAGAAAAATCAAAAGTATTGCCCTCAAACTGTATTAGTTGTAAAGAGGAGGAGGAGAAAGAGGAAAGGGAAGGGGAAAAGGAAAGGGAAGGGGAAAAGGAAAAGGAAGAGACAGAAAAGAATAGTCTCTGGAACTATTCTAAACGGGTTATGCATGTCGCCTAATGCAATCCTCACAAAATCGATACAAACAGTGCTGGGTTAACAAGTGACAAAAATGTGAGAATTGAAACAACTGGCCCACGGCTCCAGAGCAAACAAGTGGTACATCTGAAATGTGGAGCCAGACAACTCAGCCTCAGAAGTCATGTTCTTAACCACCGGCCTGTGCTGTCAGAGTGGTTGTCAGTACCACCAGCAGGCTTTATTAGTCTATTTTGCCATTTGTGTTATTGCTCTCTACCAGACATTTTGCCAGGTGTTTACTTACATTATATAATTTAATCTAATTCTTACAATAGCTCATCCCCATTTTACAAGTGAAGAAACTTACTTTCCCTACATCATTCAAGTTAATAGCAGAGCCAGAATTTTATCCCATGCTTGTTTGTCTGAAATTCAGTGTTCTTTTCTACTATAATGTGGTTCTCTTTTTAACAAAGGACTTTCTTTTCCAGTAAATTGATGACTATATCATATCTTTTATGTCAGGTCTTCCCTCAGATAAAATAATATTAGTTTGTTAGCTGCCTTTTTCTCTGCACTGTCTTACATTGGCATCTTTTGAATATTCTCCATGTATATTGCCATATTTAAATACAGAATCAGAATAGAACATGTAGAGGCTTTGAGTACCTAATGGGAAGTGTGCCAAGAGTTTCCTATGTTCTGAATTCTCATTTAGCACTTTAATGCCATGGCTGCCTTTTCTAGAAGAGAATCTCCGTGCTGACTCATAGGTAGTGTGCTTTCTGAAATGACCAATAGGCCTCTTTCTCCTCTCTGAACTAAGTTCAGAATTCCAACATGTTCTATTTGTAGAATTGCTTTAAAATATTCTAAGAATTTTTACTCTTTATCAGGTTTGTGCAGCTGTTACCTGCTCCTAACTATTCTGTTTTGAAATTAAAAGATTTTACTTATAATAAAAAATTTCAGAATCTTTTCTTTCTTGATTTATCTAAAAGAAAATTTTATATGGTTAGATATATAATATGGAAATTTTGACATAAATTACTTATTACACCTTGTTCAGGAAAAAGTAGCTCCCAGAAAAAAATTATATATCTATCTTTCATAGATAGAATATATGTATTATTATACATAATATAATATATGTATTATATTCTATCTATGAAAGTAAAAAACCCTAACTTTTAAAAAATGACTATCCAGGGCATAAGAATTTTATGGACAGCGTAGACTTTTAAAAGAGGTGAGCAGTACACATACATCTGTATACACAGCTACATGAATGGAAAATGTTGGTTAGCTGCTACCAAAGAGGAGTGTGGTTGCTTAGAATTCTGCACAGAGAGGGGGTCCTAGGTGATCTGCGAGCCACATGCCTTGGTTACCTTACAGTCTGGGGTGTAGCCATGGCTCTAGCAGTAGAGGGTGCCTCGCAGCATCTTCTGCTGGGAGTGCTACCCACCGTCTAGGTCACCCTCAAACCCAAATGCTGTTGCTTTAGAGACCCCAGTGTGGTACACGGTAAGAAGGGTCTGAGAAACTTGGTGAAGGGGCTCTCTCTCTGCACGCAGACAGAAAGGAATAGTGAAGCAGATGCAGGATTCGCCATCAGTCATGACCATAGCTAAATAAGTTACTCACTTTTTGCAGGGGCTTTAGAGCGTGAAACAAGAAAGAGAAATACAGAGAGAATGAGAACATGAAGGAAATAAAAGTAAATATGTCGTTTCCGGCCTTTCCTCTCAAGTATTCCTTCTCAGCAGTTCTCACCTCCCTCACTTTCTGCCCACATAGTAGCCACTCTGGGAGTAATGAAAACTACCAGGAAGGTATGAGGTCCTTAAAGTCTCATCCCACATTCAGAAAACAGTTAATTCCATGTTTCTCATCCCGACTGCAGCCTTAAATGCCAGTCCTTTGGGTCATCTTTCTCTTTCCCGTGTGATTCACTGTTGACATAAGCAACTTCCTACCAAAACACTTCAGTCATTGGGAATCTTAAACTTTTACAAAATACAGTCGACAACCTTACTCTGATAAAACTATGTTTAGTTGGTTTGGGGCAGCGCTCAGACATGGGTGATTTTTGAAAGCCCAGGTAACAATTCCAACGTAGTCAGATGAGAATCATGCCCCTCCACGCTCCACATCATAGTCTTAAACTTGGTTTCCCCCTCTAAATCCTGCTTTTCTATAAGTGCTTTCAAGTTCAGGCTCTTATTCAGAAATCCCAAGTGATAAGGGGCATCACTTGTCTTTTAGCTACCAAATGTGGAGTGACCTTTCTGTAGTGACCCTCTTTTCCGTGCAGACCTGAGGTTCTGGGCTACTGCATACACCTTTCCCTTCCCTCATTGATGCACGTACTTTCTCCTCCTTCCGTTCATTCCCCAAGCCGTCTTTTGCCATCATCCAGGAAGCACCTATGAACATGTAAATGACCCATCTGTCACCCTGGCTTTCTGGTTCTCCTACCCTTACAGTTAATTCCATTTATCCTCTTCTTTCCTCTTCTTCAGCATTACCACAATTTGAGCATTTCATTATCCACAGCTCCTCCATCTCAGAAAGTGTGCACACCGTTGCTCAACCTGCTGGCATAACCTCCTGTCCTCCCAGCTTTCACCCACCACACCTTCAACCTCTACCTAGTATTTGATTGAATCTTTGAATGTCTCTGATTCCTCCTGTATTTCACCCTGGTAAGGGGTTCACTCCTTTCTCCATTCAACCTAGTCCACTAGGTACATTTTATTAATCACTTCTTCACCATCCTTCTTAGTCCCTTTCTGCTTCATAGCAGTCCCCTGCCTGCTAACTACCCCCAAATTAATCAAGACCCCATCTGACTATTCCACTTCTACTTTTTGTAATATACACATTCATAGTACCTGATCTTGGGTTTGTGGTCACAAAGAGAATAAATGTATCTCCAATACTGGCCAGTAGTATGTTCTGTTAATCACAAAGAGTAAACATAATGTAATAAAAGCTTACATTTAAAGGAAACTGTCATTTAATCCTCACATCAACCTTAGGAGCCAGTTGCACTTAATTACTCCCACTTTATAAATGAGAAAGATAAAGCTTAGAGAGGTAGATAGCCTGAGGTCACGTAGGTGTCACCACTGTGGTTCAAACCAGGGCTATCTGACTGTCTCGAGCCTGAGTTCCTGAGCTGGCATTTTCAGTGCCTCTGTCTATGCTGTACAGCTGTCCCCAAAGGGGTCCAAGAATGAGATTGATACTTATATTGTGTTTCTCTATTCATCCACCGGTTTAACAGTATGATTTGGCTAGAGGTTATATTGCAGAATTTCTCATGAGGTAAACTAATCAATAGGCTCTATTTAAATGAGATCTAAAACAGAGTAAAGCTTACTTACACTCTGTCCTAGACTCACATCCTTCCCTATCTTATTGATCTCTGTGTTTAGAACATAACCCACCCACCTGAAGATCTGTCATTAAATGCTTGCTTTCTGTCTGACTATGTAACAGTGTTGTAGATTCCAAAGAAACCAGTGTCTCATGTCAAAACCACACAGGTGGTAAATTCGGGTAAAACTAAGGAACTGAGAGTGGCTTACATGTTTCAGAAGTTAGTTCTGAATTGCTGAATTCGGGAACCACTACACTGGTTTCCTCTAAGAGAAGAGGAATGTGTCTCTAGCGCTACCTGTGCGTTAGGATGGTCAACTCCCCTTCTTTGGATTTCATCCATCTCTCCACTAGCTTCTCTGCCTCTTATGCTCACCATCACTCTGTTCCGCACCTTCTGAAGTGGCAGATGTGCCAGTAGTCACTCAGGCCATGAGGATGTAGGAACAATCAAAATCAAGCTGCTAAAGCAAAGCATTTTGCCCCACTGCCCTGAGTGTTAAGGTAAGTAGCCATCATAAGCATGGGCAAGGGTGGAAAGAACCTGGATTTTAGGTACCATACCCTCACATATGTGACTTATAGGCATGCCATTTAAGCCTTCTAAACTTTATTTTCTCTCCTTTTTAAGATGGAAACAGAAATATCTTACCTATAAGACAAGTCAGGTTTTTCTCTTGAAATACTTATGAGATATGATCTCTTATACCTATAAATAACAGAATACTATTCTTTCTTAAGACTGAAGTCCATAAAAGCTCTATCAACATTTTCACCCACATAAAAATGAATAGTCTTTGTTTTCTTACAATTTGGTTACCAACTAATCCAAGTTGCTTGATATTATAAATTTCCTAAAAATGGAATTGGATTCAAATTTTCCAACTCACCCTCACCATATCCATGTAATTCTTCCTGTTTTCACATTATTTAAAAATATTTTCCAAGACAAGGAAAGATGGTGCTAACTCCTTGGGAGGTTAAATAATTGGTAAGACAAATGTAAGAGGACATAAAACAAAGCCTGCAACTTTCAAATAAAATGTTCTTAATAGTTATGCAAGCTTGACTGGGCAGACTCACTCCATAGATTTTATATGTTATCCGTGCCAACAACATATGGGCAGCGGATGATTTCTGCCCACACTGTGCGAGCGGCTTCCCTCGTAAGTCCCCAAAGTTAATCATGACGAAAAGCAGGCTTGCCTATTCCCTTTAAGAGCCTGAAGCAATTTGCTCAGCAACCACATTGCTAAGGTAGAGATAAAAGAAGGGAGCACTGAGGGCAACAAAAAAGGATTAAAAATATAAAAGAATGTGCGCAGAATTAAAACAACCACAGTAAGAAGGGACTGCTCATGGATCATTTTATCATATTATTCTGGAAACATATTGCCAGTTACAAAGAAGAATTAAGAAATTGAGGTTTCAGGGAAATAATCAACTGCGCTAAGTTCTGACTCTACATTCCCTGTTCATTATTCATTCGATAATTGCAAAATGAATGAGTGTGAGTCTTATATTAGCAAATCCATACTTAATAAATGTTAAAAAAGAAAAAGAAAGAAAGAAACCCAAGCAGAACACATAGGCATTATCTTTACAAGAGCAAGCTGCATTCAAATTTACAAGGAAGATAAAGGTCAGGAGTCAGAATTCCTGCATTCCAGACATACTCCTCCTGACCTTCACTGTGTACAAGGAGCTCATTTCCCCTTGATGGGCAGGAAAATTTACCCCATCCAGTACAGTAATCCCCATTTTTGCCTGTTGGTTCAGTGTCATGAGATACGCAAGAATGCCAGGTCACAGTCTTGACTTCCAACTCAATGGAATATACCCCTTAGCAGAAGCATTGTTCCCCTTGGAATTATAAAGCTAGACGTTCTGTCCCATCATTTCTGGTCCCTGGCTATGAGAATCCTGATTATGATTGAAACTGTGCTACATACTGGATGCTGCTTTACAGCTTATGCCTTATCCTGGAAGACACCCCCCAGGCCCCCCAAGATATGCACCCTAGCTGGCACCATAACTAACTCCTTAAAAGGTCATTCCACCATCCTATCAAATCAGTTGCTTTGAAGCAAATGAGGAACACGGGAAGTTGGTGAGTCCCATGATCCATGATCATTTTATTTGCTGTGAATTGATTTCCTTGGTCATCAGTGATGCTGTGTGGATGCCATGATGATGGATAGGCATTCTATAAGTGCATGGATGGTAGTTTGGGCAGAAGCACTGCCAACATGGCAGGCAATGTGAAAGGCAGTGTGAGCACTCTGCAGTGGCTGGAGCCAGGGTGGCCTTAGTGAGCCACAGCTGTTGCTGACTGAGCCTGTGCATAACCTCCCTCCTCGCCACCATGACCTTATTATCCTGAGCGCAATGGTCAGAGGTAGGAGTAGCTAGGGAAGGAGGCTCACTGACATTCACAAAACACGTTACTCTGTCTACCTTAGTATTAAAATCTTCTTCTGCTGGGATCACCCTTTGCTGAGCATCCACATGGAACACAAATATCCTTTTGCTGGGTGCCCATTCAGTCAGGTCTGTTCACATACTTCCTCCAACTTCCTTGTCACCAATATTCTAACTGCATTCTTTCCAAGTCCCCAATTATCCAGCTAACCCTTTAGCCACAGTCCAGAGATAGATATACACCCATATCTGATCACCTCTCCTTCGAGGAAAAATTGAATTTTCCCCAGAATTCCTGTTCATTATCACTCTCACTCAGGGGCAACCTTGAGTGGGGCTCGCATGGTGCAGACATTCAGGATACGGAGACTGTGCATTTTGCAGAACCGTGTGTGCAACCAAGACCAATTTCTTTCTTCTGTAGTCAACTGGACATAGAGAACTCTCTATGAGACCATAGGTTGAGAAGCTTAGGAGAAAGAAGGCAATGTCGTTAGGACTAGAGCCTGTGGACATTTGGGCCACTTCTTCATGTGGGCTGTGCTTCCAGGAACTACTGAGCCGAATCTAGCATATACCCCTTCCATTTGATAATGGAGTGCTGCTATGTGTGTCAAAATGTACAGAGCTCAGGTACATGGTAACTTAGTGGCCTGTAGTCAAATGTTCAGTCTCTGCAAAAGCCCAGTCGCAAGCCCAAAGATGCTTCTCAATAGGAGACTATTTCTTCTCATAGAAAATGGCAAACTTCTCTCCAACATTATACTCTTCTCTGAGACTCCCCTGTGGGATCCTACCAAAGATTCTGTACAACATTCCTATCCTTTAATCTGCTGGAGGACCTCGAGCTGAATGATTCCCTTGTAGACAGTTATTTGCATGACTCTGGGCAGGACACTTCAGTTCTTCGCTAAGTGGGTCTTTCCAGAGGGCTGTTTGAGTGTCTTCCCCCCAGAGCAAATAAGCCAAAAGGACAGCAAGCAAGAAACAGTGATACATTTTATAGTGTTACTACTTCCACTATATTCTACCCAAAGTAAGGCACCAAGTCCTGCCCTAAGTCAAGGGGAGTTGAATTGGGCTTCACCTTTTGGAGAAAGAAGTCAAAAAATTTGTGGACATATTTTAAGACCACCCCCATACCTTATTTATAACACTGGAAAATAAAAATCAGCAGCCTTATATAAAAATATTGAATAGATCTCTCATAGTTTGCTTCTATAAAATGCTTAGAAATTAAGTACTGGATCAAAGCATACAATTATTTGATGGTTTCTAATAAATAACAAGGTAAAACAGGCTTATAATGAGTCTTTCCTGTTTGATTTGTTCACAAGCAATGGACCTGTATGATTATTCCATTGCACATCAGACAATGTCAACTTAGTATTAAAAAACTCATTTAAAATTCTTTCAATATTTTATTATTAGTGAAGTTATATTTTTCCTATCATGATTAACATTTTATATTTCTCTTTCATAAATTGCCTGTTTATTAGTGCTGTCAATTTGTCTCTTGGGATGTTTTACATATTGATTTGGGAAAACTCATTATACATAAAATTATTAATCCTTTACCTGTCATTTTTATAAGTAGTTTACCAAGTTGTCATTAATTTAATATTTTTAGGTACAAAAGTTATATTTTGAATTGGCAAATAAATCTACCATCTTCTTTGTGAATTCTTGTACTCCTTCTCTGTTGCTATGTCAGTTCATTAATTTCAGCAAATGTTTTAAGGAAATACTCATTTCAATACAATTAACTCCTTTGTTCTTTGTAATAAATATTATTCCATCAGAAGTTCAAGGCTGGTTACATTATCTGCAAGGCCCTGTGTAGAATGAAAATGTGGGGACCTTGTGCAAAAAGCAGGAAAAGGGTATAGTTAAAAGTACTAAAATTTGAAATTTCCTTTCCTTTCTTTCATAGTGTATCTCTTAACTTTTCATGGCACTTTTCTATTTGCTATTTGTTATTCTAATTAAAGACTAATTAAAATTTAAGGCATTCACATGAATTTTATCATTTGTCTTTATACTGTTTTAACAGAAATTTTAAATGCAAATATAAGGACATTTCACTTGCATGTTAAGTCACTGAAATTCCACAATTCACACTTAGAGCTCATACAAGCATATGCATTACGTTCTTACCAAAACTCTGGAGATAATGCACAAAACTAACTCAACTGGTTTTTTTTTTATTTTGCTTCTTGTTCTATTTCCATTCTACCAGCATTCTCTACCTTCAGCTTACTGATGCATAAAGAAG
Organism: Sturnira hondurensis; assembly: GCF_014824575.4. NCBI lineage: Eukaryota > Metazoa > Chordata > Mammalia > Chiroptera > Phyllostomidae > Sturnira > Sturnira hondurensis. The sequence goes on from NW_028074503.1 coordinate 12,236,093, forward strand.
GACTAGGAGGAAAAGGAACTATGTTCCCCCTTCCCATTGTCATCATTTTCTTTGTAAGTATTTGGCTAATATAAGGGGTAACATGAATAAGGAAGGATTTGCTAGGCCTCCTCAGTAATTTGTTTTCAGAAAGTCATGGCCTTTTTTATATTTGAAGCAAGTTCCTATTCCAGAGAAAATCCTGGCCTCTCTGGACCATGAATGCTTATTCTATGTAATACGCTTAATTTGTACGCCCTTTGAACGTTGCCAGAGCTCCACACATTGTGAGTCCACCGTAACTATGGTCTGCCAGGCCATCTTGAAGACTGCATGCAAGGAGGAGGAAAGAAGTCAATATACACTTTGTTCACATCTCCTCTGCTCACAACATGCTTCATTGTCCTGCTAGACTTCGCTTACATATCACAAGTTCAAAGATAAAGTTACGACAAATTAAAAGACAGAGACAGTAAGGCATTAAACCAGATGCGAAGCCCCTCAGAGCGTGGGGCCCCGTGTGACCACTAAGCTAGCCCTAAAAAACCTGCAGCTAACTTCCAGGAATGTTTTCCATCAAAAATAAGCCACACAAAATAAAGGCAATTGATAGTCATAATTAATAAAAATCTACTACTAAAAGAAAATGAACAGTTGGTAAGAATTTAAGTTTAATGTCCATGCTAATACAGAGAAAAAGGCATTCATAGACTGATAACATCAATCAAATGGTTTGATTGCCATTTGCAGAGCACTTCATCCAACCGAAGCAGAAAATACATTCTTCTGAAGCTCATGTGGAACCCCACCAAAGCAGCCATGGGCAGGGGTGGGGAAACTTCACAAAGGGATATTATGCAGTGATCAGGAGAAATGAGCTATCGAGCCACAGAAAGACATAGGAAAACCTTGAATACTTAATGCTAAGTGAAGAAGCTAGTCCAAAGGCTAGTACTGTGTGGTTCTTACTATATGGCATTCTAGACAAAGCAAAGCTATGCAGGCAATAAAGAGATCAGTGATTGTCAGGGATTTGAGGAAAAAGGAATGGATGTTGGAATCAGTGGAGGAAAAACATTTTTCAGAGCTGTGAAAACTATCCTGCACAACATTGTACTGGGGAATATGTGACCTTATACATTTGTCAAAACCTGTAGAATCTATACACTACAAAGAGTGAACTTCAATGTAAATTATGGATCTCAGTTGGTAACAATATGTGAATACTGGTGCTTCAATTATACCAATGTACACACTAATGCAAGATGCTAATATTAAGGAGAACTGGGCGGATGTGTTAGATAGGGAGGGATATGGAAACTCTATACTTTCTGTGCACATTTTCTGTTAACCTGAAACATCTGTAACAGAATAAAACCCATTAGTAAAAAGTTAAAAAAAAAATGAACCTAGTAAAGATGGCCCTTACTATTTATCAGAATCCCATAGAATTGTTAGATGCATTCTAGTTTATAAGAATTGAAACTTATCTAAACAACAAAACAAACAAGCAAGCAAAATGTAACCAAAGACACTGAAATACAGAACGTGCTGACAGGGTCCAGAGGGGAGAGGGGAGAGAATCACAGGGGAAAAGGGGAAGGACTCACATGAACAAGTATAAAGGACACATGGACAATAACTAAGGTGGGGGGCGGAAATGGGAGGGAGGTGGGGAGCACTGGGGGGGCAGGGCTGGGAATACAAGACAGAAAACTGTACTTGAACAAGAGTTAAATAAATAAAAAAAGAAAAGAAAAAGAAACTTTTCATTTTGTCAGTGTGTCTGAGAATTAGAATGGACTTTCAGAGATCATCTTGTTTAGCCTCCTCACTCAATAAATCTCTTCTCTAAGATATGTAGTACAAAGTACAAAGAAAAATATAACACAATAACAAATAACCAAGAACCTGAATAACAAAAATACAACACATAATCCCAGGAAAACAGACCAGCATTGACACAGATGTGGAACACATATAAATTAGAAATATGGGGGTATGTGTGCTCACATTTATATAAAGGGGAAGGCAGAAATCCCTTAACTCGAGAATAGCTGGCCAAAAGAAATATTTGAGAATTTTGGTGCTAATCCCTTTAACCTATTTTCATTACTCTAAGAGAAATCCATAGAATTTCATAAATAAAAATATCGTCAAGGGCAGTGATGCTGACCCTGGAATAGGAAATCAAGCTGAACCTCTCAGACAGCTTTTGTTAAGGTAAGGGATAATTCTACACAGAATTTTTTATTACTTTTTAAACACAAGCAGGTTTTTACATTAAGTATACTCATGGGGATTCATATCTGAAATTTGTATGAGGAGGATAAGAAGAATCTAGGAAATTCGCCACTATATACAATATGCTATCAGACAGACATTCTTTACCATCCAAGTTCCAAGAAGCAATATAGTTGAAAATATGCAGTGTAACAAAAATTGCCTCACCAAGATTCACTGTTACCTTAATATCATCTAAAGATTTTTAAATGCAGATTTTTCTGGCTGATCCCCAGAGATTCTGATTCAATTAGCTTGGAAGAGGACTTAATCCTCTGAAATAAAACCTAAAATAAAATTCTCCTATCTAGATCAATAAAAATCCTGGTGGGCCAGAGCAGGTAACAGCTGTCGCTGACCAATCCTCAAATCAGACACCTCTCTGAGCCCTTCGGTCTTACCTCGCCTGCCCCACTGCAGCGCCATCCTGACAAGAGTGAAATACAGGCACAACCACGTAATTGCTCGCTGGACTTCTTGGCAAATATTCCCCACAATTGCCGCTTCTACTCCCCAAAACAGCAAGTGGAAACAGGACACATTGATACTTCATATTATTTTGCCCTCATCTCATAAGTCATCCACAGAGCTCTGATCACACGAACTTGATTGTCATGTGGAGAAGGGTGTACAGACCACACATTATTGTTTTTCATACGCCCCGATACAACTAAACATGGTGTTTCCCCAATGCGTTTCCTCTTCTCTCTAGTGGGTGTGCACACATTTATATCTACCACTCGGAAGTGTTCCTCATCCCAGGAACCTTTGAGAACATCCATGGATTTCAACTCTATGTGTATATTGCTTTATGTTTCATGGGGCAAATTTATGACAAAATGCTTAAAACAGTGACGGGAGTGTTTCTCTTTCACTATCAGCTTACAACACTTATTCTCTTTTGGCATTCACTTAATATTAACTATTCCCACCTATAGAGAAAGTGAGGCCAAGAATTTGGGTAAGCTGGTTCTGCTTCAGCAAAATCCTACTTCAAACAAATTTCATTCCAGTGATAATATTTGTTGGACAAAAAGCACCTAAAAGAATATTCTATCTTCTGTGCAGATGTCTGGACAAGGCAGCCTCGACCCTGTTCTCAGTTTCCTTAAGGCAGTTCACAGTGTTCAGTAAATAAAATGTGTGCCGGGGGCAGCAAGATGAAATTCTTCCATTCCCAGGGGATTCTAGAGGATGCTATGAAAGCTGAAAGCATATTATGAAAATTAACTCAAAATTAAAACTGCGTGATAGCCATGTTACACTACATTTAGAAGATTCGTCTGAGAGTACCTATGACATCATATGAAGGCCTTGAGTAAACTCAAATTGTATTTTCAAACAAAAAAATCAAAGGGAAATTCTCATAGATTAATGTTGCTTAAATCATTTGCTGCCTAATTTTGTCCTTCCTGGCTTTCCCAAGTCCCCTTTCTCTCTTGAACCATTTATGGACAGAAATATTGCTGTATATGAGCAAAAGGAGACACTTAAAATTTTTAAGAATACCTGGCTATGTTTTAAAAAGCTACGATTCATCTCAAAAGAAGTTGAAAATTATTTTTGTTGTTTATGACAGAAAGATATGCTTCCATAATAAGTTGGAACAAAATTATCGAAGCAAATGATTTCTGAATACAACTTGAAGTGTATGTGAACACAAAAGTGCACTGTAGCAAGATAGTTCCAGGGAAAGGAAGAGGAATTGAAAGAAAAAGCCGTAATAAATCCTTCTGAAATCCTATTATAAGTTTGAGAAATATTTATTCAATATCCCTGGCAGGGTGCTCTTAAGCCCATCGTTTTCCTGCCTGTGTATTGTCTTGTACAAGTATGGGCTTAAAAAGGCACCTGCTCTAGGCCTTCAGGGAGCTCCGGTAGTTGCAGCTGATGTCCCAGATTTTATACAGTGGGCCTTCAGACTCACCTCCTTTTAAGTAATTAGTTTTAATCTGTTTGAAAGCCCTATTTACTTTGTCTGCAGTGTTCTGCTCTGAGCAATGGCCTTTAATAAAATGGTTTCTAGGGAGTTTTGATGAAAGATACTTCACCAAAATAAAAGCCTTAAAAGCTGTGAAACCACAGAGACAAAAAAAAAAAAAAAAACCAAAACAGGAGAATAACCAAAACAGAATTTTGGAAGCTAGAAAAGCTTCATTTGGATTAAGATCCAAATTAACAGATGTTACTCCATGGATGTGGAGTAACTTCTTAGAAAACTTGAGAAAGATAAATTCTAAGATTCAGTGGTAGAAGTTGCTCAGTAACATGAAATAATAACAGAATTTCCAAACACTCCAAAAACTGGTGGCTGTGAGGTTAAGGATGTCGCTGAAATGCAGGAGGTCAGTTCAAGGAGCAGTTAGACTCTTCGGGTGTCCGCCTTTGCTCTGCACATCTAAGTGACTACCTCTGCCCCCACTTCAACAGAAAATTGGAGATTTATTCTTTGGAGAGAAATAAAGTAGAAGTCCTGTGATCTAGAGATGTTTCTACAATCTAGTAGTGTGTAACAAACTGCTTCCCAAAACCTGGTGGCATAACATAATCATCTACTGTTACACTCTATGTTCTATTGACTGACTGGGCTTAGTCGGGCAATTATCATGGGGTTCTCTACTGCAGTTACAAACAGATAGTGGCTGGGCGGGAACCTCTGAAGACTTGAATGGGTGGATGTCCAAGATGAAGTGTGCTCTCACATGCCTGGCTCTTCACCTGGAATGCTTGGAAAAACTAGAGGATGATCAGATATTATTCTCTCCACACAGCCTCTCCATGTTGCTAGTTCATCTGCATCCCAGCGTGGAAGTCTTTGATTAGTTTAAATCCTTCCAAAGAGGTTGGCCTCTCCCAAAGCAAGCATTCAAACAAACCCAGGTGGAAGACTCAAAGAGTCTATGATATAAAATTGCAAGTCATGCAACATCGCTTCTGCCACTTATGTTGGTCAGAAGAGAGCCCCAGGCCATTTTAGTTGCAAGACAAGTGAACTATACAAAAATAGAAATACCAGGATGTGTAGTTCATTAGGGATGGGGGCCTTTTTAGAGACTAGCTACCGCAAGAGGACAAACACCAGACACAGCTGAGGTTTGGAAGATACTAAAGGAGACATTAAACAAAGTACTAAGCCTTCCCTCCCTTTCCTCATCGAATGCTCAGAATATCTCAGGCCTTCCAAGATTGAAGTGCTCTGGTTGGCAAGCCTGGAATACACACATAATGCATTATTTCAGCCTTTTATTCCCTATTCCTAAATATGAGCTGATGGTTAAAGAGCATCAAGGAGAAAATACTCCAAAAAAAAAAATGAAAAGGAAGTGAATAAACAAACAATGGTGGGTAAAGAAAAACTCAAATCATGTTTTTTACTATCATCAGAAAGAAAAGTCAATACAGTAAAATCTTAAAACAAAGGCAGGAATCTGTATAAAAAAGTAATATTTGGGAATAAAAAAGAGCTCTTAAAAATTATACAACCATTTGATTCCCAGTCAGGGCACATGCCTGGGTTGCAGGCCAGTTCCCTGCAGGCCAATTCCCAGCAGGGGATGCACGAAAGGCAACCATACATTGATGTTTCTCTCCCTCTCTCCCTCCCCTGTAAAGATAAATAAATAAATAAAATCTTTTAAAAAAATTATACAACCAACAAAGACAACATGTGAGTGAATTGGGTGTTGCGAGTTTGTATATGATGGAAAAATATGAAAAATATTAAGTAAAAACATTGGAAGATATAGACTTTAAAATTAAGACAAAGAATGAGGAAAAATGTTAATATAATTATAGAATCATTTCACAAGTTTTAAGATCCAAATTAACAGATGTTCCAGAGAGAACAGAACAAAAAATGGATAGAAAAATTTTCAAAGAAATTATTTAAGAAAATTTCCCAGAACTAAACAGATTGAATTTCTTATTCAAAGGAATAGTTATGGACTGAATTTTGTTCCCCCCAACCACACACAGATGTTGAAGTCCTAACTCCCAATACTTCAAAATGTGACATTATTTGGAAATAGGGTCTTTGCAAATGCAATCAAGTAAAAATGATGCAGTGAGGGTGGGCCCTACTTCATTAGGACTGTCATCCCTACAATAAGGGGAAACTTGGACACAGGTATAGATGCACACAGGGAGAAGGCCATATGAAAATGAATGCAGAAATTTGGGTGAACCGTCCATAAGCCAAGGAATGTCAAAGATTGCCAGTAAACCCACAGAAGCTACGGGAGAGACATGGAACAGATTCTCCCTCACACCCTTGCTGACATCTTAATATCAGATTTGTAGCCTCCAGAACTGCAAAGCAACAAATTTCTGTTGTTTAAGGCCGCCACTTTGCAGTACAAATGCAAAGAGAGAGAGGGAGAGACAGGAAACTAACACAGGGATCTTCTTAGTGTCCAGTGTAGAGATGAAGTAGACCCACAGCAAAGCACACGACTGAAACTGCAGAAACTTGAGTGAGAATGGAGAGAAGATTCTAAAAGCTTCTGGGGAGAATAGTGTAGAAGATTAAACTATAAATAATGTGTTAAGGTAGAATAAAGACATGTCAAACATTTCATTTCTAAAGCATCTTATAGGATGACAAGGGCCACCAAAATAATAAAGTAAACAAAGAGGAAGATATGGGATGAAGGAAATGGAACCCAGCCTAAGAGACAGATGGGGGCTGTTGCCAAGACAGCTGTGAGAGCATTTTTCAGGATGAGGGCTGTGTCTTAGGGAGTAGCCAGAGCAGTTTTGGGATGGTGGATGAATGAATAAGCCTACATGGAAAAACACAGCTCCAAGGAAATAACAAAAAGTTGTGCAAGAAAGAAAAGAATATTAAATTACAGTTGTAAATAAGATTTTTAGAGCCATGTTAATGTAAGTACTGCATATAGATTTAAATTAAAAAGTATAAATAATGGAAGAGGACAAGGGAGAAGTTTTAATTATGTGGAGTAGGGGTGAAAAAGTACTAAATACTAATCTTATATAGTGAAGATTTAGTAGTAAAGCCTAATATTTAAAAAAATTGAATTATAAACAATACTTATGGACATGAAAATTACACCCCCAAATGGAAAGAGATTGCCTTTGGGGAACCTGAAAGGAGGAGTAGGTGGAATACTGCTATTTTCCATCACAAGCCTTATAGATCTACTCTACTATTAAAACAGTATGCATACATAAATTGGGAAGAACTAAAAATTAGTGAGTGAATCCCTTCTGAACAAGTCTATATTTGAAGTGTAACGGTAAATCTATGGCACACCATACTCCAGGCTAGAGATTCTCAAAGTGCAATGTACTTGGAATAGCCTGGTATCTTGTTTAGAAGACAAGGCAACAGTAGGACTTGATGTCGTGCATTTATCATGAGCTTTCAAGCGGTGCCACTCCTGCTGGTCGACGGGCCACAGTTTGAGGAGCAAGGCTCTAGGACAGTGTTTTCAACTCAAGGTACATATTTTAGTGCTTTTTAAACACTTCTGATGGTTAGATCTGTTAAATTCCTTCAATGACCCCCATATTGCTGTTAGCCTTCGAATTCAAACCTCTCAGAACAACATGCAAGGCTCCTTCATACATAATCCTGCTCCACTCCCCTGCCCGCCGCCCCTTTTCTACCAACAGCTCCAGCTACTCGAACACCCAAGCAGCCCAGAGTGCCTAATGGGCTCAGTACAGGCTCTGCCTGCGTACTGGCTCCCGGGTTGCTCACATCTTCACAGGAGGCTGAGATTGGTTAGCTCAGAAGCTGACCGGTGCCAACTTCAAATTTTCATACATCCGTTTATTTTAAAAACAGCACAAATAAGCAGGTTTTTAGCCATTTAAAACCTGCTTGCTTAACATACCCTCTCATCCCTCACCCCCTGTATGCTGACAGTAATAAGTCCCGGCTGTAAAGATCTCCAGCTGGTCTGCCCATCAGAGCTCTCTGACACACAGATGAGCTACCTCATCGGGACATATAAGTTCTCTCTCCAGCTCTCTGATCTCCCTCTCCTGTCTACCTGCCTGTCCCCACTAAATTTCCTGCCCTCCTCTCCTTCTGTTGCTACCACTGCCTAAGTCTCTGGACAGAATCCTGCTGTGAGGGACTTTCCCAAGCACGTGTACTTGTCAAAGTATTGCTCCTAAAGTCTGTATGTACAACTGCCACATCAGGTCATACCTTTTTCTTTGATTACTCCCCAAATCTGCCCCACCCCCACGAGACTTTAAACACTCCTCAATCCACTCTTCTTTAGTTGGCTAATTCCTCTGTATTCTTTAAGACTCATTTTAAGTGCCAACTCCTCCAAGAAGCCATCACTGACCTACAATATGGAAATCTGGTATGTGCCCTGCCTTGCAATACCTCTACTCGGAACATGATTACAAATCAGAAGTTCCCAGAGTTATTTTTACCTTCACCAATCTCTAAAATACAATGGGGAAAACTTCCCTTTCCTTCTAGATAAATGGGGTCTGGGTGTTCATTCGGTCAACCAATATTTATTGAGCAGCAACTATGTACCCACCAAGTAAAATATCTAGATTGGATTTTCAGTAGTAAGAAAAGAAAATGATGGAGTGTCTGCCCTTGTAGACTTTTAAAAGTCTACTGAAGGAGACAGGCATTAGTCACAAGAGTAAGATTAAGTGCAACTGGGATGAACACCATGGAGGAAGGTACACAGAAGAGATTACAGGCAACAGTTTGGGCCAGCAGTCCAGAGTACAACACATACAAAAGAAATTTTAACTTCTTTCTCTCTTGGAATGAGAACCCTTCAGACTGCTCTTCTCTTTCTAGACCCAGCCACTGGCTGTCCAAGCTAAAATTATTTTGCCTGTCTTTTACAGTAAAGGATTCTGAGCCTTTGAATTTGCTTATTTATAATGGCACTGAGCTCGGAGGGACTCTCAAAAAGAACTCTCGGTGCTGCTGACATGCTCTCTTGGCCAAACGCAGTGTGGAGACAGAGTTGCCGTGTAACAGGCACATATTTCCACAATGACTGTAAGTAGTTTTTCCTTCATTTATAAATATTTGGATTATAAAAGTTATACTCCATAGCATATTTTAAAATGAAATTAATGTTAAAGAAGAAAATAATCACTATCAATACATGAGCATGGTGGACATTTTGCTGTATTTCCTCTCCTTTGTCTCTAGGCCCGTGTAACAAATATCTTTACTGCTGTCCTGGCTCAAATTCTATTTCCAGTCGACTCCAGCCGTCATCTCCTCACTGGATATCTAAATCCCCTGCGGGTTTCAGTTAGTGGAGTGCCTGCAAGAATAAGTTGGTTGGAGGCAGATGTTCTGGGGGCCTGATCTGGTGATAGGTAAAATTCCTGAATTAGCAACCAGATGACTGCTTGGCATTGAGTTGGTGTCTACACGTCCGTGGTGCTTGCAAGACAAGGCTCTATTTTCCTCCCCAAGGACGGAGGTCTTTCGATTCCTTCCTCCCATCTGCTTGTTCTCTCAGGCTGCATCTTCGGCTTCGCAGCTCTGTCTTTCAGGCAATAGAAAAACCTGCTCCTCAAGGAAGCCTGTGAATGTTTTTAGGTAGCACATCACTAGCTTGCAATTTCTATCTTTGGGAGTTAGTCTTTAAAGCAGTTTCTAATGTGAGTAATCCATGCCTATCATGTGAAATGGGCTTGGAAAAAGGCCTCTTGGAGTAAGAAGGAGAAAATTCTATGATCTAGGGAGGAGAGGAAGACTCAAGAATTACACCCAATACAGATGAATAATCCCATGCACACAGATATACCTTTTATTCTGCATAATCAAAAGCTTACATAGGCAATTTTGTGTCTTGATCTTTTTTTAAATAATATATCTAAGCATTTCGTCCAACTTATAAAATAGTCTTTGATGACTTCAAGTTTGTAGACGACTCCATCCTCTGGTCTGTGAGCTGCTTAACTGTTTGTCAACTAGTAATTCCATGCATGAAGCTCAGGTTCTGGATTCAGACAGTCCAGGTCTCCTATCACCACTGGACTATCATGTGGTTCAGCTTGAGTGATATTCATATAATGATGGTCATTTAGAATGGCATTGAGACATGAGAAGTATATAAAATAAAGTTGAATGTTACTTAAATATCTGTAGATGTTCTGACCTTACCAAACTTAAAGAAGATTACAAGAATTCAGTATATTACCAACCAGAATAACCAAATCTATTGATGAAACAACTTGATTTTGGAGATATAAGGATGGAAGAATCTAGACTTAAATTAAACTTAAAATCAAGTAATGAGTTACTGGAATCCCAGGCACATGGGATTCCGGTAACTTGCCAGATCGACTTTCTTCTTAAGGGCTTATCTTTAAAAAAATCATAATTTTAGGCTTTGACCTGGGCCAGTGTGGTCCATGAAGATGGGGATTCCAATTGGCTTAGGAAAAGGAAATTGTGTCCTTAGTGCAGGAGTCATTATGTCAGCCATGTTTAGCGCAAAGAATGGGCTGTCATATTAAACTCAGCCCGTAACAAATATGGTAATGCCTGTGCTTTGCTTTGGCATGTGAGGACTTGGCGTTCCAACAGATCACTTAATTAAAAAATTAGTCCCAATGTTATGAAGCATTTGATTTTGCCTTCCAGTTGTTTTTTGTTGTTGGAAAGTATAAGATAATATTAGAAAATTAATAGACGTGTTGAGGTATTTAAAATAACTGGAGAATCACCATATGTGTAAGTTTACTTTGCTAGATCTATTAGGATTGTTTAAGTTCTGGGTTTTCTTTGTTAGTCAGCTAAACAAAATTCTTAAATAGGAAATAAAGTTTAAAGCTGTTGACGGGATTTTGAAATAAATTTGTGAACAGGACCAAACACTAGAAAAACCCTCTTTATAAATGATGATTAGTACTAATAGATGATAGATAGAATAAGAAAATTGTAGAACATTTAAGAAGTTATAACATTAAGGAATTGATTCATTGTTTAAAATCCCACAGGCACAGAAACACGTAGCAGACTGAAAATGACCCGAGNGATTTTGCCTTCCAGTTGTTTTTTTTTTGTTGGAAAGTATAAGATAATATTAGAAAATTAATAGACGTGTTGAGGTATTTAAAATAACTGGAGAATCACCATATGTGTAAGTTTACTTTGCTAGATCTATTAGGATTGTTTAAGTTCTGGGTTTTCTTTGTTAGTCAGTTAAACAAAATTCTTAAATAGGAAATAAAGTTTAAAGCTGTTGATGGGATTTTGAAATAAATTTGTGAACAGGACCAAACACTAGAAAAAACCTCTTTATAAGTGATGATTAGTACTAATAGATGATAGATAGAATAAGAAAATTGTAAAACATTTAAGAAGTTATAACATTAAGGAATTGATTCATTGTTTAAAATCCCACAGGCACAGAAACACGTAGCAGACTGAAAATGACCCGAGGGGTGGGGGAAGGGGATAGTAGTGGAAAGAGGGGAGGGACTAGACAGTGAACATGTATGGATGACCCACGGACATGGACAGCAGTGTGGGGATTGACTGTGGGAGCCGGGGTGGGATGGGCAGAGGAGGGCAAAGGGGGGGAGATTGAGACAACTGTAATAGAATAATATAAAAATGATTCATAAAAAAATCCCAAGTAAACACAAAGATTTCTTTGTGTATGCAAGTTGCTATGCTGAACATAGACACAAAATGCCCCCTCACAATCTGATGATGTAAACACTGCAATATTGACTTAACCAGAAATTACAGAATAACTCTAATTAGAAAATGAGAAAAAGCAAAGTTGTGAGTAGGTGTGGGAGGGTGGGAAGAAGACTAATTGTTCCTCTTTCAGAATAGAACAGCGATTTTCAACCTTTTCTCTTTCATGGCACACATAAACTAATTCTTAAATTCTGTGGCACACCAAAAAATACATTTGTGGCTGACCTGACAAAAACATAAGTATAATTTTGAGTCATTCACACTGGAGGGGGCTGCTATTGTGTTGGCTGTTGCCGTTTTTTTATTTGACAATCTAAGGGAAAACAGGTCAGTGCCCCTGACGAAACAGTCAGGTATTGCACGTTTTAAAAATTCTTGCAGCTAACAGGTTGAAAATCACTGGGGTAGGATGAGATAAAGCATGTCTGAGGTTTAAAAATAAAGAAATCATGACATGCAGCATATTATTTGGAAATACAGAGGAAAATAACAAGAAACAGTTCTACGAGTTGAAAGGGTTTACAAGAGTGTCAAACTCATTTTCACGGGGGGTCACATCAACCTTGTGGTTGCTTCAAAGGGTCAAATGTAATTTCAACTCCTTAATACTTAAGAAGTAGTTACATTTATACTGTCCTAAAATTATTTTGGCCCTTTGAAGGCAACTGCAAGGCTGATGTGGCCCCCTGGGAAAATGAGTTTGACACCTGCTCTAGAAAGCCTGAACTGGGGGGTGGAGAGCAGTGAGGCAGGCAAACTACTGTTTTTCATAAGCTTATTAAAACAAACTATGAATATGAATCACTATGATAAAAAAACAATGTTAAATGTTGTGAGAAAACACTGAGAAACTTTTTATTCAGAGTACATCGAAACTTTAATCTATTTTGGTGATTCTCTAAAACCAGAAATTTCAGTTTTCTTGAGCCATTCATTTCCTTTTCCTATTCTTTCACTCAGAATTACTTCTCCCTTCCGTCCTGCTGGATAATTCCGACCACACATCGAAGCTCACACAGGCTTTTGCCATCAAGCAAGTGGCCAGGCACAAGAAAAGACTTCGCTAGTAGAGAGTTAAATCTTTGGTGCATCTGGAAGTGGATGGTTCCACCCCTAGTGTAACTGGGCGGAAACTTCATTTCTACATTACAACCTTTTCTTCTTTCTCTTATTTTCATGCAAACAGGCCTCATCCAGTCCCCTGACTCACCTGCCTCCTTCTCCCTTGCACATCCACTCCGTTTATCATTGAAGGCCTCAAGACAGGGAGGTCCTAGTAGGCATCAAGTAATCTTGGGAACAGAGTTTTCGAGTCTATTGACCACAGAGTCAGAGTTTCAGTCAAACTAGAGATAACATCTAGTAGGCCTTACTTGTGGTTCAGCTCCAGGCCCAGAAAATCGACGAAACCAGAGAAGCAAAGTTACGGCTGACAGGACCAGATGCACTCACTGGTCAGCTACCCCTATCCTAGCACAGACAGATCAGTAGACACCACAACCCTGCCCATGACCCTAACTCCTTTAGCCACAGTGATTAATGATTTCCCCCCTATATAATCCATCCCCTGGAAGCCATGGGGAGCCGGGTCTTTGAGTATCAGCTCACCTGTCTCCAGATATGGACCACTTCTTAAAAACAAACCCTTATTTTCTTTGCTGCGAGCTCCTGTTCATCTCTGATTAGGCTTTGATGCTCATAAAAAGACCTTTGGTCTGGTAACCAGAGGGTTTCAGAACTTGCTGTATGGCCAGTTGGGCGCTGGAACCCCAACACAAACACAACTCCACTCACCCAGCTGAAGTCAGATTTTGACAAATTAATAGCAAAGTTGATTCACATTTGTACTCAAATCAACACACCCTTGGAGAGCTACTAAATTCCTTTCTCATGCCTATTTGCCTGTTAATTTAAATATAAGTTTTTGATTTAGAAAACAAAATTGGTACTACTCACATCCCCATATGGGCTTTCTTTTTCCAGTATAGTTATCAAAATAGTCATTACAAAGTTAGTCCTTTTTCTTCCTATCCTTTAAAATTGTTTATACCCAGACACACCAGAGACTTAAATCACTACAGTTTATTAAAGTCACTATTAACACATAAGCAGAATTATGATGTCTTTATTCTCAGATTGCCTAGATTTTATTTTCTGTCCTCTACCTACCTTGCAAAGTTGTCCTTAATTTTCAAGAGTCAACATAAGTATAACCTGCAAGTTTTTGTTGATCTCACCAGGTAGACATGGCCATTACTCCTATGTGGCCAATGTGGTGGATTGGACCAGGGTGCAACATAGAATAGTAAAGGTGGTAGAAAGTAATTCCACTATTAGGAGTATATCCTAAGAACCCTGAAACACCAATCCAAAAGAACCTATGCACCCCGATGTTCATAGCAGCACAATTTACAATAGCCAAGAGTTGGAAGCAACCTAGATGCCCATCAGTAAATGACTGGATCAAAAAGCTATGGTACATTTACACAATGGAATTCTATGCTGCAGAAAGGAAGAAGGAACTTCTACCCTTTGCAACATCATGGATGGAACTGGAAAGCATTATGCTGAGTGAAATAAGCCAGGTGGTGAAAGACAAATACCATATGATATCACCGTTGACAGGAATCTAAACAACATTACAAATAAGCAAGCAAAATATGACCAATGACACTCAAATACGGAACGGGCTGACAGGGTCCAGAGGGGAGAGGGGAGAGAATCATAGGGGAAAAGGGGATGGACTCACATGAATAAGTATAAAGGGCACATGGACAATAACTAAGGTGGGGGGCGGAAATGGGAGGGAAGTGGGGAGCACTGGGGGGGGCAGGGCTGGGAATATAAGACAGAAAACTGTACTTGAACAAGAATTAAATAAAAATTTTTTAAAAAAGAAAGTATGTGGATCCCAGATTCTATTTGAAAGTAAAGGACAATAGTCAGGAATGTCTCCTAAAACTGGCCTGAACAAGTAGAAGAACACATTTGCCATTTCCTGAGATGAGGCAGACTGTAATTACAATACATTTTTGGAGGGAGTATATCACTGAACAGTTTTAGTTATGTTAGATAGGCAAATGGATATGTGTGAAGGTCAGGAGGGAGCTCAAGTTAAGAGAAGGAATTCAGGAATGGTAAGCATATGATGCTGTCTCTGGGTGGAGAGTATCAAATTTGAGTTTAATTCTCAAACACTCCGCTGGTGTCTGAGAGTTGCTTAGTATTGTGTGGAAAGTCCCCCCATTGTTCTTATAACCCCACCCCCTACAGGCATTGGAATTAGGTCTAGGAACCCTGAAAGAGGTGGTGTTAGTGAAATGGGACTCACTAGAGCATCCCTGGTTCACAGACACAGATGCTTTGGGAAGAGAGAAGATGCAAGGGTGGGGGATGAAGATCCTGTGGTTGCTGGGTGGCCCCGAGGCCATCCATCACATGCAGCAGCAGCTGTGCTGCCGCCAGCTATTAAAGTTAGGTTACCAGTGGGATTTAGCGATGGAGCCAGCTCCTGGGGAGTTCATTCATTGGATGCATAACTAAATGCAGACTAATAAGAAAAAGGCAACATATTCAATCTCTTGGCTATTGTTATCTGTAATAACTACACTAAAAATAAAAGAGAGGGCTGGTCAGACCCTGATGCTAGACTAAGCCCAGATTTCAGTGAGTCTAAGCTTGGGTGACTGGCTTCAAAGCTGCCCACCTTGCCACCCCCTCATGCCCAAGAGAAAATTTATGCAGAAACAACAGAAAGTAGCTCTAAGAGCTCTGGTTACCAAGAACATAGTCAATGTGGGGAAAGAGCAAAACCAAGAAACTATTGACACTAGAGGGACTGGTGTGAAGGAATTGTTTCATTTTGTGAATGGGTATCGTGAGCTCCCCGAGGAACCTCTTACTGAAATGGTTTATGAGAGTGAGTGATTTAAGAGGAGCATCTTAGTTCTTGAAACCTGTAGAGTAGAAGAGCCTGTTTGGGTTGATCCAGAACCCATAGCTCTCTACTGGACAACCAACACACAGGAGGTTGTTCCCCAGGGAACAGCCAGTCCCGTGGACTGGATTAAAGCCACTGCAAGGTCTGTTTGTCCCGAAATGAAGAATCGCCCAACCCTTCCCATGGATGCCAAGTCAAACACCCCAGAATAAAGAGCAGATATGCGTCCTGGACAAGCCACGTGGGTGACGGCTTCATGATGACCGGATATCCCCCAGGTGATGGTAGGTTAAGGAGCCCCTTTTACACGGGCACCTAGTACAATTTTATTGCTACAAAATGGAAAAAACATTTCGTAAACTTTTATGGAATTTGCTGCTTCAGCTTCCCTGCATGGGCCTTGCAGATGTTAATAAAAACATTAGGTTAATTAACAAGAACATGGGGAGAGGCTAAGGGTAGAGTCCAAGTGGAATTGTTAAATGGTTATTAAAAAATAAAAAGGGATAAAGCAAACACTGAAGAGGGTGAAACAAAGAGGACTAGAAAGGGGAGAGCCATGGGACTTGCACCAGCAGGCTGAAAATCTCCAGATGTTCTCAAGAAGTGGGGTGCATAAAACAGACATTGATGGAATAAGACGAAGGCTTTAGTACAGCATGCCACAAGGTTGGGGGTCCAAAGGGGTTCCCCATGGGTCCCCCAACATTAGAAGACCTAAAAAGTACATTCTATTTAGCTCTGTTTGGAGAAATTTCAGAAGTCAGCAGGTAGAAATTACTATGAGAAACCTGACGAGTAATCACTTAGGGCAGTGGTTAGAAAGATGAACCAACATAGAAACTGACAGAGGGCCAGGCTGCCTTGGCTTGACCCCTCTCTGGGTGCCCCAAAGTCTCTTGCACCTGAGTGGGTAAAATGGTCAGGGGGTGGAGAGAGATTTCTGGGACTCCTTGACCTCAAAGTCCCAAGAACCGTGGTTCCAAAATTTGTCAGTGAAGCCCTGACTTGTGATGGTACAAGGGGATTGAGAAAATATAAAAAATATCATGGTTGATAGGATTAGGAAAATTGCAATAATTAAGCAGATATAATATAAAAAAGTTGTTCATACTTTACCTGGATGTTTTATGGGAATGGATATTATGTCTTGCTGGGGAACACTTCCCCTATGGGTACTGTGACATCAAAATCTGTTGACGAAGTCCTAACAAGGGCCATGGTTAGGAATGTAAGGGTTGATGATGACATTAAGGTAGAAGTTTGAAGGGGAATCTGTGTGTTTGGACAGGCTCTACGTGAAATCTCTTTTACCTGGTTGTATTATGGGGAGGAACAATGCATCTGACCAAAGCACATTTCCCCTACCTATTGTTGTGAAACAGAAGGCATGAAAATCTGCTCTTCAAGCAACGTGAATTGGACATGCTAATGGAGCCGGGAAGATGTCTGAGTCTACACAGTGTGGGACAGAAGATGGTAGGGACAAATTCTCTGGTCCTGTGAGGAACCTCGACTAGGATTTACAGTGAGTGCCTCCCAACAAGCACTGAAATTTGAACCAGAGAATTTCCATCTGTGGGGCACTTACTACCTTGCTGTTGACCATTAATTGAAATGACATCTATGACTGGAGGACATAACATGCTCCTGAAACCTGAAATACCCACAATCTCCTGGGTGATGTCATAGAAAAGTTCCCATGGGGATGGCAGTTCTCAGAAAATCTTCATGATAAAATGGAAGTGGTTTATGCAGAATCACGCTGCAAGGAGGAGTCACACTCATGAGCAGGGAGCCTCTTTTCCCCTCAGACTGACTCTGGAACGGCCTGAGGAGCTGCTAGATTCTACTGTCACTCGGACAGAGCCCTATGGAGAGCTCTCAACTGACCAACAGAGAGCTGCTTGGTTTATGGAAATCAGTTCCACGGGAAACGGGCATCTTGATTGGAAGGCCACCACTCTGATCAAAAGAAGAAAAACAAACTGGTTCAGTGGGCTGAATTGCATGCTGTTCTCCTAGCAGTGGTGGAAGAATTGAACAGGGATGAAAGCCCATTTGTTTTTGCCTTTTTACTGACTCCGTGGCCTGGCCGTATGGTCATACAGGAGGGCAATGGAAATGTAGCCTATGAAAGGAGTGCCCTTATGGAATTCAGCCCCACGGAAATTAAAATGGGTGCATTAAAGTAGGATATGCTGATGTCTATCAGGAAACCTGCCCTCCAGGTTTGGAAGGTAACCGGCATTGACCAGCAGTCACCCCCATGTACTCCCTTTAAATTAGCCCCTGGGATATGAAGGCGCGGCCATAGCACGCAGATGGGCCGAATCTAGACAAATTTCTCTTGCAACTTCTGAGGCACAAAATTCCACTAAAACTGTTCTGTCTGCCAAGAAGGAAAACAAAGACTGCAGCTGGCTCTGTGGCAGGTTCCCTGGTGAGAGGGACATGAACGCAGCTGGCAAGTCAGACTGATGCTGGTAACCCCGGGGGTCTGCAAACGGGTCCCGACAAAAATGGACTCTGACTATGGACCGGGGTTTGCTTACCCAGTTGTCGATGCAAACGCTCAGAGTATTACGAACGAATCAGAACAGAAAACGTTGCATCATTTAGAATAGCTGAGGTGGGAAGGACGTGACAAACCTGACTGAAATGGGTTTAGTCTGAAATTGCTGGGAAAAAAGAGGGAGAGAGGAGACACAGGCAGCCCTTTCAAGGAACTTTGCTAGAGAAAGAAAAAGGGAAAAATTGGCCAAGACAGAATATTTCTTGCTTTATTTGGTTCTGTGTTTCTAGATGGGAGAAATAATGCCTCGTGGACTAGTAGAAAGGATTCAGTACATGATGAAAAAATTGAAGCTGCAGGTGAAAAGAGAGTTGCTGGGAGACTGAGCTGGAAAAATCGTGAGAGAGTGAGACCTAGTGAAGGAGTAAAGATGATTCATCCTCGGGAGTGGGCGGGAAGGCAGAGTGTGTGCGAGCGCTAACACAAGTAGGTGGATAGAGGTGGCGATGTGACCTTGTATTGTTTGCAACTAAAGAAGAACGAGGATATCAGTCTAAAGAAGGGAAAGGAAGACAGTGTTAGATGTGCAAATAGGAGAAATTGGAAGAGCATGAGTGAATGGAGGAGGGAATATAGTATAATTGCCAGAAAATATGAAGGGGCCACTTATAGTCATGGATCATATATTACCTGTTGTCATTGTGATTTTCTTCAGCATTTGTCAACTCTGCAGGTGAAGGCACAGTGGAGGCAAAAGACTAGCTTTACCTGGATTTTGAGTTAGCTAAGGGAGTAGGTAGGATACAATGAGAGGCAAGGGGTTTGAGTGTATGTGCAAGAAGCAGTGAATAGTAGTAAGAGCAACATCATTCTTCATCTTGTATGTAGGAATAGAATGTGTTTTACTAAATATAATAAATATAAAATTTCAAAGATAAAATATTTAAATCATTTTGCATCCAATTTGTCCTATAATTAGAGACATAGAATTATTTATAATAAAAAGTGAAATGAAAGACAAATAAAGAGAAACTAAGATCCGATTCATTCTTTCCACAGATGTTTATAATCCTGTTTTGTGACAGGCACTATGCTAGGACTAAGGGTACAGTGGGGAGCAAACAAGAGACATGGCTCCTTATTTCATGAATGTTACAGTCTGGTAACATATACATGTTTTAGTCAAAATAAATTATGACAAATTAAACAAAAATCACACAAATTCATTACAAACTGAAATGAATGCTGTGAAGGAAAAAGAACATCATGTTATTACAGAATGTGACAAAAATGCAATTAAATAATGAAAACAGTAGGATACAGAAAGTTGTATTAAAGAAGTGGTGTTTAGTCTACGATTGGCATCCTAAGGAATTAAAAATGAAGAGGAGAGGGCAGAAAAGAGGAGAGTATTCTAGGCAAAAAAGCTTTCTGGAAGAATATACAATCTTCTTCAATGACTGAGGTGTCATTTTTACCCACCTTTCCACTGGTAAAAACATCCAATAGATGGAGTCAGGCAACGCACCGCACTTCATAAAAAGCCTGGCATGGTGCTTTCTTTACGAGAATTGTGGGAATGTATTTTTTAGTTTTGTTCCTTGAGGCAATATTGTTGACGGTAAAAGCACAGCATCAAAGGCGCACTAGCTGGAATCAAATCCCAGATTGCTACTTATCTGGACTTTTGAAAGACCAATTAGCCTCTCTTTGCCTGAATTTCTTCATTTGTAAAATAAATAGGTCACTCACTTCACAGATTAAATCAGTTAAAGTAGTGGAATGCTAGGGACATCAGAGGTACAGTGAGTACAACAGGAATGATAGCTATTATCAGGGATACGTGGCTTCTGCAGAGAGTTTAATCTGCTTTTATCTGACATGTGCTAGAAAGTATGAACTACGTTACAGAGCAGATGCACACTAATATATGGATCTCTTTTTATATTTAATGGTAGAGAGCTTAGAACTGGCATGCTCCGACCCTCTGAAATTGCATGGGCATGTACCCATATTTTGACCAGCATTTAGACTTTTTCATTATGGTTGCAGTTGAGTGTACCTACTGTCACAGAAATTTTCGTCAAAAGGAACATTGTACTGACTGAGCAAATTGTTCAATAAAACGTAAGACGAGGCTAATTTTGCTGCGATAAGATGAGAGAGACATCAGTAAAAATTAGGTTGCTGCCAAAAGGAAGATGGTTACAGAACAGGCAAGACCTTCACTCATTCTTTCATGGGATAACAAGGTATGGGCAGTAAAGAGTTCTAGGTAAGCAATCACTGCTTAAATGCAGTCCTGTCGTGTGGCTGTGGTTGCTTTATTAATAATGAGAGAAAGAGGTACCCTGGGTAGGGACTGTGACATGATTATCGGTGACATAATTAGTATTGTTTTTGAATGTTTTAATCCCCTCAAGAATCCCACCAAAAATTATAGCATTCAAAAGTATGATTTAAACTCAGAATTTAAGAGTTCCAAATCACAGACTTGGAACTCAAAGGGAGTATGTAAGACCTAGTTAGTGTATCTTTTTTTGTTGGCTTAATTTCTGGTTCCATTTCATGTCCCTATAAACTTATTTCTCTTATATTATTGTCAGTTTTAGTGTAAGTTATTTTGCTGTTTTGTGTAGTTTTTATAAATCATCCTGTGATAGGCATAATAACGGTCCCCAGAGATGTTCACATCCTAATTTCTTGAATCTGTGAATAGGTTATATTTTATGGCAAGGGGAAATTAAAGGTGCTTATAAACTGACCTTGAGCTAGGATTATTATCTTAAATTATCCAGGCATACACAATGTAATAACAAGTGTTTCCATAAGTGAAAATAAGGAGGCAAAAGAATCAGAGTCAGAATGATTTAGTGTGACACCTCAACCCATAGGTGCTGGCTTAGAAGATGGAGGAAAGAGATGTTGAGTTAAAGGAACTCTGACAACCTCGAGAAACTGAGAAAGGAAATGAATTCTCCTCTACAGCCTCCAGAAGGAAAGTAACCTTGCTGACATTTTGATGTTAACCCACAGAAACCCATTACTGACTCCTGACCTCCAAAGCTGTAAGATAATAAATTTGTATTATTTTAAGTCACTACAATTTTGGTAATTTATTAAAACAGTAATAGGAAACTAATACATTCTTAACTTCTTTGAAACTTTTGGCGATTTTTAAATGAAAAATTAAATGAAGTTTCATTAAAGCACGGTTACCAGCTTTTTAAAAAAACATGCTAACAAAATATGTCTAAGTTCAAATATTAAACCAGAGTAAGAAATTCAAAACCTTACACAAATCTATTTAGATTCTTAATTACTCAATACATAAGAACCGACATTTTATCTATTCATTTATTTCCTTTACAAGCAGTTGATTCTCCTAGACATTCCCCTACTGCTGGAGATGCTCTCACTGCTAGGATTATCCTAGATATACGCATTTACACTTCCATGTCCCATTATTCTAACTAGAAATTATTTTTCACTTGAAACACCAAAAAGCATATTTTCTTTCACTACTTCAACAAATTCTTCTGTCTGTAAGTGCCTGAGGAGCTCACTGCTGCTTCCTTCAGTACCAACAGTTACGGGCCTAATGCCTTTGCCACACATTGCCATCTGCATCGGTTCCTGTTCATTGTTTTAAGAGAAGAGAGAAAGAAAAACAGAATAATAATGAAACTAATAGAGAAAGAAAAAATAGAAATAAAATCATGAGATCTCACCTTCAAATGAATGCGCCTGCAATTGTTTTTATACAGAGAAGGTAAAGGGCATGCATAGGCATTGGCTGGGAGCCTGCATTCTGTAAGGCTCTGGAATGTGGGTGGCACTGACTTTTGTGAGCCAAACTTTTTCTCTAGGAAACAGAGATCCTCTGATTTGAGAAACCCGGAGCTGGCAGATTTCACTGGCTTTAGCATAAAAGCTCAGTAAGAAAAGTGTTAAAGGATACCTCTGTCACCCTGGCTGGTGCAGCTCAGGGGATTGAGTGCTAGCCTGCAAACGGTAGGGTTGCTGGTTCAATTCCCAGTCAGGGCACGTGCCTAGGTTGTGGGCCAGGCCCTCCATGGGGCGGCGGGGGAGGCAACCACACACTGATGTTTCTCTCCCTCTCTTTTTCCCTCCCTTCCCCTCTTTCCAAAAATAAATAAATAAAAATCTTTACTTAATATTGTTTTCCATGTTGAAGACAGATTTTAGAAATATTTCTCTACCATTTCAAGCAAAAAAAAGAGGAGGGCTTTGTTTCTTGCACACCCTCACATACACAAATTAGTGCTGATCACATGGCTACACCTACACAGCAACCAGGACAAAAATAAAATTGGGCAGATTGGAAAATACAGAGATAATCACAACCCCTTTGATTGTGATTTCAAATAACAGTAATACAATGTGCATTCTTCATATAAATCTTTCATGAGCATTATGTTTGGATAAACACATAACCATTCATCAGTTCATTCGCTGCACAGGCAGATACCCACTACATCCCGCCTCTGCAATGAACACGGGGAACACCCAGAGCCTGTGGGCCTAACAGTGGGGACTACCACCTTACAGAGAGATTAGTGTTAGTAAAGAAAAGTGCAGAGAACTGTTATTGAAGCAGAAAGTGAACACTTATATCACGAGGAGAGGTTTGTTTTTGTTTGTTTTGCTTTGCTTTTTTGCCTGCATCTTAGTTTGAATTCCTTCAGAAGGTGACCCTGCTAAAAAGATTCGAAGTGATTATTTGGAAAATAAAAGAAACATTACCAAGGGAGGGAAGCTGGATCAGAAAAGCGAAGGGAGTCAATAAAGGGTATGTTGTCAAAACAATTACTGCAGTGACAGATAAGAGCTTAACTCTCATTTGGGAATTCTGGGAAATGGTTTAAAACACATACTTCACAGTTTCCCCTCCCAAGGACAGTGAGAAGAGAGTTAGTAGTTCCCATCGGTACTCAGTTCCCCCAGCCCTCTGGCCAGCCCAGACACTGGCAATTGAATGTCAAGGTCAGCCAGACAGCATCCTGAATGGTAAGTGTCAAGGGACGTGAGTAAGGCGCCTATAGCTACCAGTGGAGCATCCGAACTTCTTCCTGGGTTTGGACAATTCCCAATTTTGTGACCCTTGGTAGGAAGCAGACTACTTAACATTATGAGACATAAAATGTGAAATGCCTGCTTTCCCAGTCCCCTTCACAGCAAGGGTACAAGACCCGAGAGCCAGGCTCTACCAATCAGACACACCTGAGTGATTTAAGCAGGAAGTTCAGCAAAACTCTCTCCTTTCCTCAAGGGTGATGGTAGCTAACTTTCCACATTAATGGGGCATATCAAGCAGATAGCTCTTCCCAACTCTCTCTGCTCCACCTGGACTCTCTTTGTTACATACTCACCCAAGGCCAGCTACAAAGTGTGTAGGATCCGGTGCCGAGTGAAAACGTGACCTTTTGTTCAGAGTAGAGGAAAAATGCCTTCAAGGTACGTGTAAAGCATTTTCACATCTTCTGTAACCTATCTTTCTTGACTTTCCAAGCAGTTTATTTGCTATTTAATATCATTCTCAATAAAGTAGAATTAAAATGTTAAATTTTTACCATAAGTATTGCCATTCATCTTTATATTGTGCAATGCCACTTTTGAATGCAAATGCCTGAGTATTTAACTTGTATGTGACATCACCAAATTATAAAATTCCTATTTTGTAGCTATCCGCAAAGGGTGCCTTGAGCCGGCCAGGAGAGACAAAAAGAAGCCAGAATTGGAAAAGCTGGAAGGAGGAAGAGATAATTCCTCCAGCCACAGAGCCTTGGACTGAGGCCCCCACAGTCACTCAGGGGCCCTCCCTCACCACATGGAGGGCTGCAATCCCTCCAGTCTTACGAATGCCAGGATCTCTTTGTATTGCCCCCTGCCCAGCCATCCATGGGCTCCATCCCAGAGAGGGTCAGGGGCTGGAAAAATCTAGCTAGTCATCTCCCTCTTCCACAGGCCTGTCATAAGCCACACAAATGGGGTGAAACCCATTAAACTTTGAACCTTCTCACTGGGAAGTCCTAAGTACCAGGGTCCAAGGTGAGCTGTAGGCTAGTGCTAATGAACATCTGACCTCTGGCTGGTCACCCACTGAACACGCGAGGTACTGCCAGCCTGGGTGGGTGAAAATACCTGTCGTCCTGCTCATCCTCAGGACGCGGCAGGATGTGCACACCGACCCTGAGCCTTCTCACGCCCACGTCCAGACACCTTCCAGAGGTAGAAAGCAACAGCAGCTGCAGGGTAGCCCTAGGGAGGTGGAGGCCCAGTGTGCCTGAGGGCTGGGGATCAAGTAACAGAGAACCTCTCCTCTGAAAGAGGCAGCACCTCAGGGGAGCCAAGGTCCTACCCCTGAGTGTGTTTCATTGTCTGATCAGCCCTCACGTACAAAACTTATAGATAAAGGTCTTAAGAATATCAGCACAGCGATGGCAGAATGTTAAACTCTTAGTGTGGGCTCTTTGAGCATGGGGTCCTCTGTTAATGCACTGGCCATACACCCTTAAAGTCAGCTTTGTGTATACACACAACTCCACTGACCATTCAGCCCTCCCTTTCCCAGTCACATCCCAACTCGCCGTATTAGCTTCCATTTCCAAAATCAGGAATAGAGCAGGCTTTGTAGGACCTGAAGCTTACGCCATTTTCAAGTCTCCTTTAAGAAGACATGTTACCAAATTAGGAACATGAGGTTAGAAATATGAAGAAGAGTTTGCATTTAAGTGGTCCTGCTGCTTAAACTCCATTAACTTCACAGTGAATCATCTTCTACGCACAATTTCTCTCTAACTGCTCCTCCATTTTCCTTCCAATTGCCAAATCTAATAGATAAATTTCAGCCTGAGTCTTACTTGATTCCTTTCCTGTAATTGATATAGATAGAATTAACTATTTACTCCCTCAAGTCCTCCAAGTTGGCTTCTGATATATCACCTCCCTTCTAATTCCCTCATCTTTCACTGGCTTCTTTTTGATTCTAGGTACCTGTGGTACCTAGATAACTGTTAGTACACGTCTGTTTTTAAAGAGAAATTATTGCTTAAAACCAAGATGATTCTTTCTATATGGAAATGCTTTATAAATTGCAAAGCACTACATAAATGTAAAATATTGTTATTACTAGGTGATTGACTCTGTAATTTGTTTAGCAAAAACTTTATCTTGATTTTTCAAATGATCTTTTTATATCCTAAAAGAAATATGTATGTTAAGGGATTCGTGCAAGCTGTAGAAATGACTGTGTGATTTATACACTATTTTTATGTGTTTTATATATTTTGTATTCCCCACTACAAAATAAATAACACTGAAAAATTAAGGGAATGATTTTTATTGTTTGTATATCTCTATTTCTCCTGTTGTATGAGTGAAGTTTTTATTTTTATGGAAATTACTTGCATAAAATGCAAGTAAAAGTACCTAAATGTGGCAGATATGTTTCCCTAACCAGAAATTAATCTGTTCAAAAGGAAAACCAACCAAAACACCCTATTTATTTTTTCTTATCTGAGTTTGCTCACTTATGCCACTCCAAATAATGACTTCATTTTGCTACAAATAGTTCTTCTAGGGAATTTGTTGAATAGTTTTGCCTCTGCATGAGTAATGATCAACATATCTGAAGGCAGAGTTAACATAATTTATTGTCTCCTTGTCTCAAACTTAATCACAGTTTCAAAAAGTATCTCCACCATTTTTAGAGAAATCCACCTAGGTTTATAAAGGACTCGGTATGACGTTATAAAAACATGCTTCATGGCTAAGATATTACTAATTGCCAAAAGAAAAACTATAGCTTCCTATTTATAAAGCTGGTTTATTATTCCTCTAAATAGTGGACTATACATTCATAAACTTCATATTTATAAATCCATCATTATAAATAAGAAAGCAGGTTTTTGTGGCAAAACATTTCTTTTAAAATTGCCATTATGCCTACACTTTCTTTATTACAAGTTTTGTTCAGATTTTGCTTTTGTTTTTACACCAAGATGAAAAAAAAAAAAGTCATATTGGCTTCCCCAATAGTAAATTTTCCAGAGCTATTTTGCTTCAATGCTGGTCTTATTCATTGTTTGCCCATAAAATAGTGAATCATGTTTCCTTAATGCCCATATGGGGATGGTAACTTGGTTAATAAACTCAATGAGTTTGGAAACTCTATCACAGAATAATAAGAAAAAGAAATTAACAGCACTGGTAACTATTAAGATGTCATGTTATGTTTCTGGACTCCTTCAACAGGTTCATTTTGGGTAAAGGCGCCATGCCCACTGTATCGTGCTGGGTTCTAAAAAAGTCAGACTTTCCGAACAATATTAATTTAAAAAGTGTAGATCTGGTACCCTTGGAAGGGCACGAACATCCTGGGAGAACTGCAAAGACATCATTTCTGCCTATAAGGCAGGGGCAATCTATGGGGTGTGACCAGAATAATTACGAACATGTCGTGGCCCTTCGACTGTAAAGCTGCCGACAGAATGGAGGTCGTCTCCAGCTGTTAACCACAGAGACTGCTGGGGAGGACTGTCGCTCCTAGTGTGATGAGTTGAGGAATAACTCCTGGCCTTCAAATAAGTGCCCTCTTTTCTACAAAGAGCTTGAGCCAACCTTGTAAACCAATAGCCTGAAAGAAGCCTGGCAAAATTAACAAGGGATCCTTGTCTAACACAGGGTCCAGCAGAAGTAACACCTGCTGGAGTGTGGTTGGTAGGGTCATAATATGGGTGTGATCATTTATAGTTTTAATTTGAACATTTCACCTAAATGTCATATGGTATGCTTGACTGTGATATTGTTATATTACAGAATTACATGCTTAGCTTATGATTTTGTAATAAAAGATTTTGTAATAAAAAGGGGTGTTGCTTGTGCCAGACCCCCTGTATTTATCCATTACATTCCTGGAAAAGTAATATTTTAATTTGTTCAGTCAATCAAGTATTCAACAAATATTCATTGGGCCCTTATTGTGCACAAGATAGCACTAACTCCTTACTCCTTGAAACACTGTATATGTATTTAACTTAAAGAAATTCAATGCTATGCATTAAACATTAAATATCATGAGAGCATGAAAACATAAAGGTACATTTTAGGGTGTTCACCTTAGCCCCTGAAATGTATGCAAAGTACCTCCATTCTGCAGTTACTTGTCTATTCTAAAGCTGCAGGAAAAGCTACTGTGCTGGAATTATTGAAAGGTGTTTCAGCCCTGGCTGGTGTAGGTCAGTGGATTGAGTGCAGGTCTGCGAACCAGAGGATCACGGTTCGATTCCCAGTCAGGGCACATGACTGGGTTGCAGGCCAGTTCCCGGCAGGGGGCACACAAGAGGCAATCACACATTGAAAGGTGTTTCATCTGCCTTCTGGTTATTAGTAGTGTAGTATATTTTAAGAGCATTTTCACAGATTCAATTTTTTGCTTTATATACAAACTTAAGAATGTAAACCCTATTGCTGACCCTACCTTTTACAATGAGATTCCATTCTATTGTATTAGATATTTGGTATAAAGAGAAGAAATTTAAAGAGACCCACTCCTAACCCTCCAGGAGCTTTTCCCCTGGAAAGATTAATGCATTTCAAAAGTAGTTCTCTATGTGAGACAACAGCAATCTAATACCTATAAGACACAACAAAGTCCTGATGACCTCAGTCCCCAGCCTGGGCGAAAATCCACTTTGTTATCAAAAACTTTCTTCCACTAACATTTGAGGGGAGAACTATAAATAAGGAGCAAGTTTAACGGTCATATTATTGCATGTTGTGAACAAGAAAGCAATTCTCACAGGTGTTTTACTTATCTATGAACAATGTCATTGGGTTGGCATTCATTTCATCATTGCCCTCTGCTTGCTATGACAGAAGAACAGGTGTCAGCCTAGAGCACAAATATTTTACAAATACACTTTGTGTGACAATCTGCCTGACAGGCTGCAAAGTCCCATACATAATTACATACATTATACTCCAAATTACATATGAGAAATATCACCATTAAACTGTTGCACAGAAAGTCTCAGGACCCTTGTCAACTTCATCTAAAATAAATTCCATTTATAAAATGAGAAATTACTTTTCTAAATTGATAATATGAAAATTTAACTCTAGACCAAAGAGGTATTTACTTTCCTATTTCTGTTACCTATGTTAAGTTTCAAAGCTGACCATTAGTTCTTGATAACGTATAAAATATAAGAAAAGGCAAGGCCTAAAGAGCCAAAACATGTTTAATTTTGCACAATCGAAGAGAACATTTGATGGAAAAGAGTTTTTCCCCTATAATTGAAAAGAAATGTGTATTTTAATGTGCGCCCTAGTCGATTTTATTTTAGATACCACTCACCCAACTACTAATTTTATCTCTCACTTGGGTCATCTTCTATTCCCATCTAAAACACTCCTTTCACTGCACATATTGACATTTGTCTATTCATTAGATGATTATCTGCCAAATGGGACTTAGTCTCCCAACTGTCCTTTTCCTGATGACCCCGTAAAACAAAAATATTGTGGCTTTATGTGTCAAGAAGCAGAAATCAGTAATAGATAAAATATAATCCATTATCCCCAATGAATGGTGGAGACACACAAGTAAACAGATACTTGCAATAAAACAGGAAAAGTACTGTAGTACAAGTATCTACAAGATACTTTGAGAACATAAAAGATGATATGATCAGCCTCTTCCAAGATCGGAGAATAAGGATAACAGAACACTGTGGGAGCCCACCAGGCCGCAGGGAACCAAGGACAGAGCCCCCACTGTGAAAACGGTGGCGGGACTTGGTTTCTGGTCCCTAGAGTCGGCGGGTATCTTGACATCTTCCGGACCTTCTCCTTCTCAGCCTTGAAGGAAAGAACAAGGTCTTGGCATGTGCGTCATGTTCCAGGAAAGTGATAGTAATGAGGACACTGCTATCTGTGGGCAAATGTTCTCAGGATGTGAGAGCATCTTGCCCTCTTGATATCCTTCGGGAATGTACAAACTTTTGTAAAACAGCATTGTTCTCAGGCCACTGTAGTTCTGCATATAAGCCAGCAGTTCCTTGAATAAACTCGCCATTTGCCAGCCAGGAGCACTTGGACCTCTCCATTATTTTAATTAAGTTAAGTCCATCGCCTCACCTCTCGAACACCTTGCTGCCGCGGGCGGCGGCAGAACACCTCACAGGAGATGGCAATGAAGCTTAACTTCTATTTAAGCTCCACTTAGGTTAAAGCTCTGCAGTCTAAACAACAGGGCCATGTCAGGCAAAGAACCTGTGCCTGAAATATTGTGGTATTTCATTCAGTGGCTTACTGCTTCCCTGTGTCAGTAAAGCACAGCCCATGGGCCCAGTCTGGTTTGTCACCTGTTCATGCAGCCTGTGAGCAAGAAGCTTTTTACATTTTTAAGATGTTGAAGGAAAAATAAAAAGAAGGAATGCCCTGGCTAGTGTAGCTCAGTGGATTGAGCAGGGGCCTGGGAACCAACTGATCGCAGTTCGATTCCCAGGCTTGGCACATGCCTGGGTTGCAAGCCAGTTCCCAGCAGGGGACGCATGAGACGCAACCATACATTGATGTTTCTCTCCTTCTCTCCTTCCCTTCCCCTCTAAAGATAAATAAATAAATAAAATTTAAAAAATAAAAATAAAAAGAAGGATAATATTTTATAGCACA
Source organism: Sturnira hondurensis (assembly GCF_014824575.4). NCBI lineage: Eukaryota > Metazoa > Chordata > Mammalia > Chiroptera > Phyllostomidae > Sturnira > Sturnira hondurensis. Next base: position 12,266,195 of record NW_028074503.1, read on the forward strand.
TTACAATTACATAAAATTAAAGTTTCCATGTTCATAATAAAGTTTTATGGGACTATATCCACACCCATTTTTTCATATATTGTCTATGGCTCCTTTTTGCTACAATGGGAGATTGGAATAATTGTAACAGACCTTTTGCCCACAAAGCCTAAAATATTTATTATCTGGCTCTTTGCAGAAAGTGTGTTGTGTCCTGGTTTAGTGTGGCTGGAAGAGAGAGTCATGAGGAGCTAGCAAGACTTGAGGTAAGCAAGAAAAAATAATAACAGCCTTCCTTCATTGATGTCATGCATGTAAACTACATGTGATGGAGAGCTGGTGAAGCAGGGATGTTTTAAATAGTACAGAACACACTGGATTTCATTTTTGGTAGATTGAAGAGCCAAGCTAGAGGCAAAGGGAACTGTTACGTGTCTATAATGGTGAAGGTCTGGCCTGGCACAATTGTGAGATCAAAAGGAATTGTTTAGATGACAGAATTAATATAACTTTATGATGAACTCAATATTAAGGGTGAAAGAAAAGACTTTAGTTTCTGAATTAGGTTCATGAGATTGGTGGTGCCATCAACCAAGACAAGCACTAATTCTTCTTTTCTCTTTTCCTATCATTTAGGAAAACTATATAAAAATCTGTGCCAGAATCTACCCATTTGATATGTCCCATCCATCTTATGGCTCACACATGACTCAGAAGTGAGCACTGATTTGTGAGTGTGGAAAAGTATAGCTAGGAGAATGTGTCAGGTAATTTAAATACCATGTACAGAAAGCCAAGGGTTTCTGGAATGGAAAATCATTCAATATTCGTGGAGATTATTGTTTAAGATAGTAAATAGTAAAGAATAAGAACACAATGCCTTCTTTATCAAGCTAAAGAGTTTAAGTTTGTCCTGAGAACAGAGCTGTTGGAGAATGTTTAATTACAAGTAACTTATCTAAAATCAATTTTGGGAAATATCACTCTAACTGTGGTTTAGATAATATTGGGAAAAGAGCAAGTTTTATGACAAGAAAACCACTTTGTTTACATAAGGTAGATGAAACATGACCTTGGATCTGGCTTGGCCTGTGGCCGCACATTAAAATACACATTTCTTTTCAATTATGGCAAAGGTGATGGACAAGAGTGGGAACACTCGAGTGTTACAAGTCGCACTTGATGGGCTGACAGCAAAGAGAGAGGACATAATGCAAGAAATATGGGTACCTATGTGTCAGGGAGTGTCCTACACCAAAAATGAGGACCCTATTTAGAGGCGAAGATGGATTTCCTTCGGGGCAAAAGTTATATATGGTCTGAATCAACACTGCATAATTTTACAAAAATATGCATCACCAGAGTGAAAGCAAAGATTCTCTTTTCCTTTACTTAAACATCCAGCAAGTTATACTCAAACTCAGAAACTAATATACAGATTGTAACTTGAAAATTCATTTAGACTAACATGAAATTTATTCAGTCATTATGGTAATACGGTATTAAAATGCTGGCTTTCTGCAGATATATAGGTTCAACCTCTAGCCATTTGATTTAGATGATTTTTCACACTTCACTCAACCTAGGTTTTCATTACCCCTGATTTCTTTCTTTAACTTGCTTCTCACCTAAAAAAAGTAAGGTTCAAATTTGGCTAAGATAACATTAAAAATTAAAAAATTCTTTAAAACATAATAAAATAAATCAAAACTTTTTCCAGCACCCATCTGGCAACATACATAGTTATTAGAATATTATTGGCTGTATCTCTTATGCTATACTTTACCTTCCCATGACTATTTTTAACTACTAATTTGTACTTCTTAATCCCTTCACCTCTTTTACCCAGGAAATATCAGGGCGGGGGGAACATTTTGTAAAGTATGTGATTGCTTAACCATTATGCTGCACATCAGAAACTAATACAAAATAATATTGAATATAAACTGTAATTAAAGATAATATTTTAAGATTAAAAAAATAAACTCATAGACACAAACAACAGTGTGGTAGTTATCAGAGGAAAAGAAGAGTGAAAAGAGTAAAGAAAGGGTAAAGGGGGTCAAATATATGGTGGTGGAAGGAGACTTGACTTGAGCCGATAGAAACAGTGTGCAACATATAGATGATGTATCATAGAATCGTATACTTGACACCTATATAATTTTATCATCCAATGTCACCCCAATGGATTTAATTTAAAAAACAACAAAAACTAAACGTGCCTCTGATTGGTAGCATAACCACAAAGAAAAGAACTGTTCCAAGTGATATTGAAACAGTGATTTCACCTATGAGATATGATTTAAGGATAAAAATATTGTTAAAATAAAAATATCTTGGGGACTTCCGCCAAGATGGAGGCATAGGTGGAAACACTGTGCCTTCTCCCACAACCAAGTTTGAATACAACAAAGGTTTAGTAAACAAAGACGTAGCCAAAGAATAGAAAAATTGAACTATTCAGAAGTCCGACAACAACGAACCTTTCAACAGGGACCGGTAAGAGGGGTGGAGCCAGCAGTGGAGCAGGGTCGGGCAGGAAAGATCCCCGACCCAGGCAAGCAGGCAGCACGGACCCAGTCCGGGTGCAGGGCAGACTGACTGCAGTCGCACATTCAAGCACAGTGAGACGGACCGCGCAGGCCCCAGCAGGCAAACCCAGTGGTGGAGAGCTGACCAAGGTCACACATTCTCGTGCAGTGGGATGGAATGCGCGCAACGGTGAAGGTGACAGCTTGGCAGCAGTGGCGGGAGGCGGCAGACAAGACCACTATTGCTCCTCTTTGCCTCCGCCCCCACGTACAGCGTCACAATCCAGCAACTGAGTTGCCCAGGCCTGGTGAACACCTAGGGCTCCACTCCCCATACGTAACAGGCACAAACAGTCCAAAAGATGGCACAAGAAGAACTCAAAGCCCCAGAGCTGATAACTCTAAGCAACCAAAAAATAGTCAGCCTCTCAGATGCACAGTTCAAAACACCGGTCATCAGGATACTCACAGAGCTGGTTGATTATAGTCACAAATTAGCGGAACATATGAAGGCTAAACTAATTGAAATGAAGGGAGATGTCCAGGAAACCAATAGCGATGGAAAGGAAACTGGGACTCAAATCAATGGAATGGACCAGAAGGAAGAACAAAACATCCAACCAGAAAAGAATGAAGAAACAAGAATTCAAAAAAATGAGGAGAGGCTTAGGAACCTCCAGGACATCTTTAAATGTTCCAACATCCAAATTATAGGGGTACCAGAAGGGAAAAAGAAACAGCCACGAGTGGAAAACTTATTTGAACAAATAATAAAGGAGAACTTCCCCAGTCTGGCAAAGGAAATAGACTTCCAGGAAATCCAGGAAGCTCAGAGAGTCCCAAAGAAGTTGGACCCAAGAAGGAACACACCAAGGCACATCATAATTACATTAGCCAAGACTAAAATGAAGGAGAGAATCCTAGAAGCAGCAAGGGATAAGGGGACAGTCACCTACAAAGGAGTACCCATCAGACTGTCAGCGGATTTCTCAAAAGAGACCTTACAGGCAAGAAGGGGCTGGAAAGAAGTATTCCAAGTCATGAAATCCAAAGACCTACAGCCAAGATTGCTTTATCCAGCAAAACTTTCATTTAGAATGGAAGGACAGATAAAGTGCTTCTCAGATAAGGTCAAGTTCAAGGAGTTCATCATCACCAAGCCCTTATTATATGAAATGCTAAAGGGACTTATATAAGAAAAAGAAGATGAAAAATATGAACAGTGAAAGGACAGCAAACTCACAGTTATTAACAACCACACCTAAAACAAAAGCAAACCAAGAGGACAGCTAGATCAGGAGTGGAACCATAGAAATGAAGAACACATGGAGGGTTAGCAACAGGGGAGTGGGAGGAGGAGAAGAGGGGAGAAGGTACAGAAAATAGCATAGACAGTAGGTAGAAAATAGATAGGGGGGAGGGCAAGAATAGTAGGGGAAGTATAGAATCTAAAGAACTTGAGACACGTGGTCATAACCTAAGGGGGGGGAGAATGGTGGGGGAGGGGGTGTGCTGGGTGGAGGGGAATGAAGGGGGAGGAATAGAACAACTGTAATGGTATAATCAATAAAATATATATATTAATAAAGAAATATCTTAAAATATTTTTATTAATCATATTATTGACAGTAGTATTGGTAGCTGGCAGGTTGGTATTGTTATTCTGAACCAGTTATACATGGACTGCGGAATAAACTAATTGAGTAATTATACAATATTCTAGTTATACTCCTGGTATGATAGTAAGCCAGGATTCTTTATTTTTGGTGGGGGGGAGCGGAGCAAAGAGAGGCAGATAGAAGATCCCAGGCAAAAAAATAAAAACTAAAAATACACAAACAACAATAACAACAAAAATAATACTGTACTCCTGAGTGTGAATTAAATATAGCAATACAATCCATGATGATATATACATATATGTTTATGTTATCTATTCATACTTATATATTACATATTTTCAGTATCTGTATTCCTTCACTTTATCAGCTAAAAACATGAGAACAATGATGAATCCAGTAGCAACGAGCATCTTTAGGACCCAGACTGTGGTCTCTAAATACATTTCCCACTAAAGGAAACAGAGATCCTTAGAGAAATGGTTAATTCTAGTTCTGCAGCATACACTGTATAAAATAAATCTGAAACATCTTGCCATATCAGTTAGCAAGGAAGCTATCAATGATTACTAGGATCATATTAATAGGACTTTAGGCATCACCTTGAAGAGGAACAAACCAGCCCCAAATAGGCTATGTTTAGCTTCAAGATGATAATAACTACTGTGGACTGAAAAACCAAGTACAGTTATGTTCTTAAATTCATAAGAGTATTAAAACAAAACCATTTAACTGGTCACTTTTGGAGAATAGTGAATCAATTCATTATCTTCCTTGCATATTGGTAGACAAAGGGAACATAACAAGCATTCATCCTGTGTTTCCTATATAAACTATATAATTGGGTAAAACCAAATAAGAGGTGAAGAGACCACATCTTTATAAAAGCATCCCAAATAAAAACTGACCAGAAAAACGGATATTCTGACAGTTTTATAAGGTCACCATGTTCTAAGCCCCCAGTTGAATTTGGGCACTAAGCATCAATGGTTACTGACAACACCGAGAGAAAACCAGCAAACGAGCGCCTCCTGATGGAAGAACCCACCATCATGCCAAGGGGATCAGACCTAAATGGGACCAAGCCTTCACAGTGACTTCAGTTTACAGAAAATTTAAAACACTGAACATCGAGTTCAACAATCCCACAAGGATTCAGTCTGCACAATTCAGACTAGAGAAAACCTTGGGGACTTTCCCTGGCGTGTCAGTCAGTCACAAAATATGATTTAGTCAAAGCCTGGTTCAAATGTAAGGGAAAATAAATATATAGAAGCCATTATGATGGCTATGAATAAAAGTGATGGGTCAGTAATAGGTTAGTTCAAAGACCTCAAAATTTATGTTTTCTTCTGTTGCAAAATATATACCTACCCAAAGAAAGCACAGTCTTGGGCAGAGTAGTGATTAACGTGGTCAGTATGCACCATGTTCCCACAGAAATGTTTTTCTCTTATATTGCCTATTGAAGTATTTTATTAGTTATGATAATTTATGTTTTTAATCTTTTTTTGCTAATATACCCAGTGGCAATGGAGGAACAGTTGGGAAGGAAGAAATGAACGCAATATTATGCATAAATCCAAAAGCTTTAAAAAAGGAACTCTATTCTTCAGTTTCTGAAATCAATTAGATCAAGATGTTTTTCTTTAAAAAAACAACTATACAATCATTGCATCCTTGTTTGATTGCTGACTTGTTACAACAATTACGGAAAATATTAAAAATCATAAAAGTTACAATATTTAGTGGATACGCCTATCGTTTACAAAAATGGGAACATTGAATCTGAGACTAACAACTCCCATTTAGAACCAATTTATTCCAGAGTATCATTTATCTCCTTAGAAGTAATGTTCTATTTTCTCACATTTCTGGGAAATTGTTTTCCTGAATATGGTGCTCTCACAAATCTTGTGGCTTAGAACTTGAAAGTCGCTTTCATTTTCTACTAACATAGTTAATTAAAAATGAATAGTCCACACAATATGTGACTTACTACGTTTTCTTCGTCTGCAGTGAGGAAGGCCGTTCGATGTCTCCCCCCATTAATAAGGCTCACGTGCCTCCATTTCACCCGACAGTGTTGCCACTAGAGTGTCCAGGTTTCCAGTCCTGAGCCACTCAGTATTCCAGGCAACGGTGGTTCTTTTTCATTCTGAGTTACTGAGCCAGTGTCCACTTCTTCCATTTAACATTGTGCTTTCTCACTGGGAATAAAAATAACCATCATTTTCCTACCAGAACTCCTGTTTGTTGCAGGGCAAATCTTATACATTAAAAAGATATTAGGCTTCTTTTTATTTTGTTCTATAAGGAAGTAGCAGTTCATAGTCCTACTCATGCACTCACTGTCTTCCCCACCTTACTTGAAGTCATCCTTAATTCTGTTTGTACCACTCAAATACCTTCACACTGAGAGTGTGGAGAAATATCATCTTTATTGGTAAATGAAGTAATAGAAACATTTCTCCTAATGCCAAACTAACAAACTCTTCTGAAGCCCATTGTAGTACTACTCATTCAAACAATAAAACCACTTTTTTCCCCAAATTTCCAAGGATCCACTTAAACTAAAATAATTTTCTTTTTATAGGATTCAGACAATTCTATTGCAGTCCCCTTTTAGATAGTAGAATTGAAAAATTCTCCAATGAGACCATTTTCTCCCATATAGAATGTATGAAGAGCTAAAATTTCTTTTAATAAAAATATCACCAATTATTATACTGGTTATTACTCATTTACTAAGATTTCACCATTTCAGTGGATTTTTATTTGTTTTTGAAGCTTTTAATAAAAAGGAATGAGACTTAATGGAGATGACTAATCAAATATTTTTAAGCCACATAAGTTTTAAGTTCAAGAGTCATGATTCAATAATATTACAACATCTGCCACATTCTGAATAACCCAAACAATGTATTAGAGTGAATATGTGAATAAATATATAGACATATATGTAAATACACACACGCATGTGTACATATATTGCATGTGTGCATAAATACATATGTGTGTGGTTATATATGTATATATGTATACATTTATATATATACATGTATATGCATATATGCACACACATATATATACATATATATAGCCAACCATCCTGTGAACTCTCCAAAGGGCAAGGAAAGTACTTGATTGCTAAAATAACATCTAGAATATAGCAGATAATAAATAAACATTGAAGAAAAAAAAGTGAGCAAGCCTCAGGAGAAAATTACCCATGAAAGTTATGTAGACAGTCTTATAAGCAATGCTACTTTTGACCTTATAATTTTTATATGATGAAGTACAATGATGATTTTGTACAAACCACACAATTTTTTAATAAAAAATACAATGTGTGTATATTACCTTTGGATGTTTTTTTAATTTAGTGCTAATCTTTACTTCCATTAGAGAGATAAGGAAATTCTGTAGTTTTACATAGTCTGGTCTCTGGATGCCGCAGGTGTGTGCTTATATCAGGTTTCAGTAGTGCCATCCAACTGCTTAGCTTCTCCACAGCCTTCAACACTGGAGATACCACAAGTCTACCAGAGCCCATAGCAGAGATCCTGCTGGATTTCCCAGAGACCACTGCAAAATCTTTTAGGGATCTTAAATTGCATCTGAGTTTCCATTCACAGTGTCTCTCCCACAGAATCCTTGGGGAACTGTGATGACAGTAGCAGCTAGTGAGAAGTGGGAGGGGGATTTTGTCTTGTATTAATATCTGTAAAACAAAAATACAGTCATTCCACTTCCTTGCTCACAATCCTCTAAGAGTGTTTAAGGTGGTAGTTATACTTAACTGAAAGCACAGCGCAAAGCTGACTACTTCAGCCCTGTTTGTCTTTCCAATTTCCTCTCTTCTGGGTCCCTCCCCTGGCTTCCATGTGTCAGCTCCTTAGAGCTGAACAAGTTATAGTCTCTCACATTTCTCCCCATCATTGCTTGTCCTGTGCTCCTGCCTGTGGTGGCTTTCCTCTGCCTTCCCTGACCTCCTTAACTCACCAAACTCTAAGTCACCCTTCAGGACACAGCTCGCACCCACTGAAAATCTTTCTAGTTCCTGACATTGTGATTCTGCAGACATTTTGCTATTTAAAGTACCTGTGGCCCTAGAGTGTTTTCCAACACCAACAACCCAGTCTCTGATTCTTCAGACACCAGCTGGATATCCTGCAACGAAATCCGGCTCTGACACAAAGTACTCGGATTTAGCATCGGATCTCCCAAGTTAAAAGACTCCGTCCCACAGACTGCCCCCACCCGGCACGTGCTGTGCTCTCTCCTGAAAGAAACTTGGTCGGAAAGAAAAAGAAAATATAGCTTCTCTTGTCCTGACTTTGGCCCAAGGAAAACGAATCATGTCACACCCTCTCTTGGGTCAGGATTCGACTCAGTACTCTTGAACACGCCTAGCCTTTGCAGTTTCGGTTGAATAGCAAGTACATACTCGCTTAATCTGACAAACTACCAGATATTACAGACGGAAGGATGGCTGAGATCCTGAATTCCCAAATCCTGACACCTTCCCACCATCTGTTTCTGTAGTACCATCCTGTGCAGTTACTAAGGGAGAGGACGCAGGGTGAGGCAAACGGAGGTTTACAGTTGCGAGTGTGCAAAACACAGAGATTATTCTTGTACTATTGTCTATTAATCTTTGTATTATTTTTCATACAAACAGCTGTAAATCTCCTTTCCCCCCAGCCCCTGTACAGCTCATAGAATATACTCACACAGTTCTCAAAGTGAGGGAGAGAGACCCTTGTGGGGGGGTCGCTGAAAGCATTTTGGGGAGGGCATCAAGGTCAAAACAATGTTCATAATAATAATAAAATGTTGCTTTCTTTTACTGCATTGATATTTGCACTGAATATACAGACACAATGGCTGGTACCACTACCGGTGCCTTAGGACAAAGCCAAGGCCTCGGCAGCTATCACACCAGCAGTCGTGAAACTCTTCACTGCTGTGCACCAGCAGTGGAACAGAAAGGCCAGTTCGCTTATGAATGTCCTTGACTGAGGAGCAAAAAATTAAAGTATTATTAAGCTCAATCCATGAGTAGATGGTTTTTAATATTGTCTATGACTAAGTGAGAGGCACATATACAGTAGTTCTGCTACACTCCAGAATGTGACAGTTTTTGCAAGAAAATGTCCTTTGTGTGTCAGGAGCTCGGTGGAGCTGGGAAACGGAGAGCTGAGCTGATGTGCATCAGAGTGGCCCACAGAAGCAATAAGCCAACAGTGAAAGGGTTAATGACTTACTGCGATGATACAAGCAAGAGGCCAACACAGGAGAAAATGCCAACTCACATTTTCATTTCCCTGCAGGAGGGTCAGCTGCTCCGGGAGGTGGGGGTGGGGAGAAGAGTCTCACTGTGGAAGACCCCCAAACAAAAGGCAGTGTTATGGATTCTGCAGTCAGGGGTGAGGGCTCAGGGTCAGACTTGGAGTGGAAAAGCACTGATACCGAGTCAGCGTGGGGAAAAATGTCTGCAAGGGTTTCTCTTCCCCATAAGCAGAGGCACCTGAAGAACACTCCGCCTAAGGCCTCAAAGAAAAAGATCTAAGATGGAATGAAGGTGGCTGAGGTGGCTGGGCTGGGAAAGGAAATACTATGCAAAAAGGATGCCCGACACACCAGAGGACCCGAGGGACAGAGTCCTTCACTGCCACTCTGTTCAGAGATTGCAGCGTGCTGGCCGCGCAGCAGGTATGGGGGCGGGGCCGGGAGGTATGGGGGCGGGGCCGGGAGGGAGGAAGGACTGCTGTCCCCTGCGAGGCTCGCCAGGTAAAGACTGGCATATGGTCAAGCCTCAAAAATCTCACGTAGGTTTTAAGCCAGGAGCCTGACTCCTCAAGGAAATCACAGGGAGAAGTGACTGAGTTGCAAGCTGAACTAGGTCCTAAGGGACCTTCATTTTTATTAGAAAGAACAACGGACAAACTGCCTATTGAAGCTTAGATACTGGGCGGACATACTCTTGAAAATGAACGAAGTGAGCCCCTCACTTGAAGGGGAAAAACTGGTAGTATTTTTTCGCCAATGACAAATGCAACCTGCCAAGCAAAAATTAGAATTTTGGAAAACTTGTGTCCACCACTGTGAGCCTGACCACTTCAGTATAACTGCAGATTCCCTGGGATGAGTTCGGTGGTGATGTTAATAATTAAAACTGAATTGGGTCATTCAGAAAAAGGTATGTCGAAGTCCTGATCTCCAGGACCTCACGCGGTAGCCTTAGTTGGAAATAATCAAGTTAAAATGAGTCACTNTCGGTGGTGATGTTAATAATTAAAACTGAATTGGCGGGGAGCATGGGGTGGGGGGCGGGCAGGGTTGGGATTATAAGACAGAAACCTGTACTTGAACAAGAATTAAATAAAAATTATATTAAAAAATAAATAATAATAATAATAAAAAAACTGAATTGGGTCATTCAGAAAAAGGTATGTCGAAGTCCTGATCTCCAGGACCTCACGCGGTAGCCTTAGTTGGAAATAATCAAGTTAAAATGAGTCACTGGGGTAGGCTCTAACCCAATGTTTATAAACAGGGAAAATTGGGACTCAGACATGCACAGGGTGAGGACAATGGAAAGACACACAGGGAGGGGTGTCCTGTGAAGTTGTAGGATTGGGGCGATGCACCGGCAAGGCCAGGAACGCCAAAGATTGCCAGCAAACCACCAGAGCTAGAAAGAGCCAAAGAGGGACCCCCCTGAAGGCTTCAGGAGGAACACGGCCCTTCTGACACCATTTCTGACTTCAAGCCTCCAGACCTGTGAGGTAATAAACTACAGCTTGTTGTACAGGAGCCCTAAGAAATGAATACAGCAATTTTTACATATTATAAAATGAAATGTGTCAATATTTGGAAGTTCTGTATACTAAAGTGTAGTAGAATTTTCCCCATATCTATGTGTAAAGTTACAAAGTCAAACACAGGCAAAATAGTCACTTACGATTTTAATGGGTTTTAATGTAGCAGAGTTCAAAGTATTCATTGATATGATTTGACCTAATATGTATCAATAGTAACCAAAATTTTTAAAAACTGCCACTGGATAACATTTGGTATCATATCAAAGAAGAAATCCAATGACCTAAAATGTCTATTAAAATATTTCTCACTTTTTCAACTATGTTTATATGAAGTCACATTTCTGTCATATAATTCAAATAAAATAATGTATTGCAACAAATTGATTGTAAAAGCAGACATAAGATTTTTTTCTTCTAAGCCAGATATTAGCAAGTTTGTTAAAGTATAAAATAACATCTCTTCTCACTATTTATTTTATTTTGAAAAATATATAATTTTTCAAATAAAAAGATGCTAATTATGTTAACATCTAATAAACTGGTTATTCTTTAAGTAATTAATTAATAAATATTTATATCTTCCTCACTTTTCACTTCTAATACAGCAAACATTGATAGATTAAATATAAACAGAAGCTTTTCAGGGCATCATCAATAATTTTTAAGAGTGTAAATGGGTACTTGAGATCAAAAGTTTGAAAATGCTCATCTTTATGGCTCACTTAAGTTTGGACCCCTCAACTCTGTCTAAATTCCCAACCCTGTGAATTGAGTTAGGCCAGTTGTGAGCCTAGGGACTCCCTTCCCTCCTCTTTCTTTGGTCCAGATGTATTTTCTGAGTCTTCTGTTTAATGAACTGGAATGGGCATCTGTGCCCATTTACTGCATGTGCCACATGGGAGATGCGTCTTAGGAGGAAGAACCAGGCCAGGCTCAACCGTTAAAAACCCCACACCCAGCACACAGTGAACCCCCAGGGACTTTCAGAACTCCTCATGGCAGAAGAGAGAAGGAAGGATCCTAGGAGCAACCAGAATGGATCCGATATGGATTCCTGGAACCCACCCCAAGCAACTCTAAAGGTCTGAATTAAACTCCAGAATCAGTATTTTCAACAAGCAGCTCACAGGATTCAGAGGCTGGTGGCCTCTGGACCATACATGAAAAACAGTGCCTGCCAGTAACATCGATATGCTTCTAACCATAACCAAATAGGAGAAAAAGGTTCTGGTGAACTCAGTGCTAAAGGCCAGGTAATTATTGAGACAAACTTTCCAGTGACATCCAGAAAGAATACCTTGCCTTAGGATGCTACATAGATCAAGGGAGACATGTGCTGGTTGCTGGCAGGATGTGATACCTGAAGGAAGAGGTGGATTTGTCAGTCTGGGACCCTAGCTAGGAGAGTGGGGCCTTGAAATAGACTCACCTAAGAACTAAAACTGGTGCAAAACGAGTACCAATGACCCAGTTCCAGTGGGCCTGTTCATCTGCACCATTTTTTAATCCTCACACAAAGATGTTTATTGATTTTAGAGAGAGAAAGAAGCTGATGTGGGGGGGAGAGACATCAATCATTGCCTCTTATATGAACCCCAACCGGGGATTGAATCCTTAAGCTGTGTATGTGCCCTGACCGGAAATCAAACTCACAACATTTTTTGTGTACGGGATGATGCTCCAACCAACAGAGCCACCCGCCCAGGGCAATCTTCACTTTTTTAAACATATCATTTACTATGTCAGACTGACACTAAGCGCCCATGACAGTAGTATCCAAGTGCCCTGTAGACTCTTGAGGAACATTCATTTAACTGTTGAGTGAAACACAATCCTTGTTCCTCTCCACAAAGAGACAGAATGACAGTGCAATTATGAGTAGAACCTACATTAGAAAATCACTAACCCTATATTGCATCTCCATATAATGTGTGCAAATGTTTTAAAAGGTGTGAGAATATCAATATCACCTGTCATAGGACCTTAATATTGTAGTCACCCTAGCACAAACAAGTACATTTGTATTTTGCTTTTTGTATGTGAGGTTATTGTCCCAGGTGTTCAGAGTATAGCAGAAAATTTTTTCTGGTACTAGAGTTTACTCCCCACTCCCAGCCTTTCCTCAACTGTATCAGGCTTACCTCCCTAAAGTACAGGCCTATTTCAGGTCTCTTTGTATGGGCCATGCTCTGCCATGCTGCGGTCCTTTTCTGAGCACTGTCTGTGTCGAGCATTCAGTCAGATGATTTTCACCTATCATCACTTTTCCTTACCACGGACCCATAATGTTTGCCTTACTCTCCCCATGTGACTCGTGAAGAGAAGGGAGCTGAAGGAAATTAAGCTCAAAGGTAAAGGGATCTGCATGAGCTAGATCCCTCACCCAGTTAGAAGGCCCTTAAGCCTTTCCCTTAGCCTGAGGATGCTTGGATGGATTGGCAGCATCAGGTTCCTACATCAAAAAGGCTGAGGTCTCTTGCCTTGGCTGGTAACCCAGGAAGCCCACAGATGCCCTTGCCTGTTACCCACAGTAATGCAATGGGACTCTACTGGAACACAAACTGTACAGAAGAACCAGTTAATGTGGCTTCACTAGTGTCCCATCAAACCGCTGAGTAGAGTCAGAACACTTCCAAGCTTTGGGTTAAGCCATTAAATCACAAAGCACAAAAAAATAAGAATGACTAATACTTTTTGATCTCTGTCACATATACTAACAAATAGCAAAAAAATACAAAATTGTTCCTCATAATGGCACGTTAGGAATAGTTCCGGAATCATTCCACATTGTATGTGCAAATATTACTTCCGAACCTGGGGACTGCTGCTCACACAGGAACGTACCTGGAAATCTTACTGCTTTACATCTTTGAGGTTCTGAATTATTTTCAATAATCAAATGTGCTGTGTTTTGGGGGAACAAACAAAAACATTAAGCTTGAACAATTTAAATTATTAGAACAAAAACTATTTTTCGAGGTATTTTCTAGTGCTGAATTGGATTTTAAAAAGTAAATTTAAAATTTTGGTATATGTCTATTGTACTTGCTTTTTTTTAAGAATATCTGCAATAGAAACGAACAACAGCAAAGCAGAATTTGCATATCTTTTATAGGTGGACTCCTAGAGGGACTGGAAATATCTCTGAAGTTGTTTTGTGTTAACATTCTTCAAGTCAGAGTACTCAGGGGTAATGAGTCTTCTTTATATCTAATACTAGATCAATAAAAAAAAAAAAAAACTTCTAGCACTAACAAATTGCCACTTCAGCAAAAGGAAAAAAAAGATTTATTTTACTTGGCCTGTATTTCCTCATTAGTAAAGTAAATGCAAGAAAGTCTGATTTATCTGAATTTTTCCCCCCACTGAACAAAAAAGTAATTTGGTGAAGCTGGAGCTTTATTTTTCACTGTAACATATTTTTTAATTAAAACTGGCCAGTGGAACCTCTTTATCCCCAAATCACTATATGTATTAACTTTAAAGGAATCCTAAAACAACTAGAGAGAATTTCATTTTTAGCAAACTGCAAGGCATTAAAATCAATAAACAGGCTGATGATGCACTTAATACGCTAGAGGCCTTAGTAGAAAAGAAGGAAGATTTAGTGTTAACAACCATTACTTCTCTCACTTAAAGAAATGGCCAGGCCTGCGCTGTACTTAGTAGACTATATAATCAGGACCACTGAACAGTAGTTGAGTTTTCATTACAGTTAATGTTAATTAGTCTGTTTACTTTAGGGGCGAGTACTATTAATTCAGAGCTTTGGATGCTGTTCCCTGTACAATTTCTGTATGTAATTTGTAACCAGGAATACGTGCACTGGCATGGCGAAGCCCTCCAGGAAGGCTTTGAACTCACTGTGGCATCTGTAATCAACGCAGGGTAGGTTTGTCCACGATCTCACCAGACATCAGATTCCCCTGTAATCACCCCATCCGCTACGATATTGCTTTACCATGAACAAGACAAGTATAGAAGCAGGTAAAAAGATTTTGGCAGTTACTTTGTGTTTTAAAGACATTTAGTTATGTTAATGATTACAAATCAAAATCTAATAGGCTTAACGTGGGGTGTGAAACACCAAAAAGCTAGTGGGGGATGCTGACAGGAGCTCAACTTGAATGCCACCGTAAAGGAGTTTGCAGTATGGTGGAGGCGATGAGACTTCCACCCAGGTTCTCAGAGGTCATACTGATTCCCAGGTGAACGTGTATGTCCTCTGGGGTGGGAAGCACCTGGATCGGCAGTCTAGGCTGGAAACTCAGTCCTAAGTACTTGGACAAATCACTGTGTCTCTGAAAGTCCCACATTCCCTATCTATAAAATGAAAACAATATCTAACATGCAACCTTGTTCTGACCATTAAATAGGGTGATGTATGTCAAAAATCTAGTGTGGGGCCTCCCTGCTAACAGGTGTGAGAGGGGAACCCCACTTCTTCCTCGTCTTACTAGGTTCACCTCAGGGCAAAGTTCAAAAAGTCCATTGCACAACATGTGTTCAGGTCAACTTCTTTATCCTCATGGAATTTCCATGAACATGGATGGAGACAGAAGTACAAGCACATGGCAAAGGCAGAGGAGCAAAAATACCTCCTGCAAAAGTCTGGAAAAGCCTCCTCAGAACACACCCCTAGGTTTCAAGGGAAAAATGGAAATTAAAGGTTTCTGAATGTAGTACATTGAAAATATATCTCAAAACAAACACCTGCCTGGGGGGACCAGAATTGTAATATTTAAAAAGATTTTGTTTATTTATTTTTAGAGAAATGGAGAGAGAGGGAGAAAGAGAGGGAAAGAAAACATCAATGGGTGAGAGAGTCATCAATTGATTGCCTCTCACACAGCCCCAACCAGGGACTGGGCCCGCAACCCAGGCACGTGCCCTGAGCAGGAATTGAACTAGCAACCTTTTGCGTTGCAGGACAGCACTCAACCAACTGAGCCACACCAGTGGGGGCTATACATTTTTTTTTAATTGAAAGAAGTCACCAGGTATTAAATACCACTCAGTATGATGGAAGACAATATGAAAAATAAATTTCATTCCTCAGATATAATGAATCTCTTATGCAGGGAGATTTCTCCCAATAGATTTTTTGCAGGTCATGAACTCCAGAAAACTGGCCTAGACTGACTGGGATTCCAGACAGGCAGGAGTCAAGGTTTTCCCCGTCTAGCCCCCCTTCCCTCAGGCATCACTGTGCCTTTGTTTGCCAATATAAAGCACTGCAACTGGCAGCACGCATCTGCCCAATACTCTTCTATCAGGCACTGGTGATGTGTGTTTCATTTTTAAATGTCACCAGTGAGAGTCAGTGTTGTGACAATTGTGAGTGATCCGAGCACTAACAGTGAGGCACACCAGAGCCCAACAAGAACTGTCCCCATTCCAGCGAACTTCGGCCCAGATGGGGCAACTGAAGAGCTGACTTTTCAGGGAGACAGTGTGGCTGGACATAATTTGTGGAATGAGAATAGCATAGGAAGTGAGATTTCAATCTTGATTACAGAGCAGCTTTGGAATCTTAAAGAAATGAACTATTTTGGTATGTTTCTGAATCATTATCTTCTCCTACAAAATACTCCCCCAGCAGCATTCCTGGGAAATCCATAAAGGAGTGCTATACCGGAAGTCGCCTCTGGAAGGTAGGAGCAGGACTTCCCAATAGGCTGTTGATCACCTTCCCAAAGGAAGATAGATACACCTTAGGGTGACCAGAGGCTTAATTTAATAGTAAAGCCCAAAGGATGAAGGAACCCCAAACTAAGCAGTGTTAGGGATGCATTTAAATACACCTCATACAGTTTCATGAGGAAGGACTACCACTAAACGCCCTTCATCACTTGCCTCATTCCCTAGCCGTGCCCCCAAAGTTGAAGTAAGTCACCAGACAGTGAGTGTGAAAGAGGACCTGGGGATTCATA
Organism: Sturnira hondurensis; assembly: GCF_014824575.4. NCBI lineage: Eukaryota > Metazoa > Chordata > Mammalia > Chiroptera > Phyllostomidae > Sturnira > Sturnira hondurensis. Next base: position 12,283,090 of record NW_028074503.1, read on the forward strand.
GCCCATTTCCTCTCTCCCGCTTCCACTCGGAAGTCAGCTGCCGGCATGAAGCACAGAATGGAATCTTCCCCCACACCATAGATTCGACAGGGGTAACATTGAAAGGGAGGTAAGTAATACTAGAAAGCACATTTATGCTTTATCACCAATTAAGGGGCAATTTGATGCCCATACACTAGATTTTTATTTCTCATTTTGTTGGACACTCAGGAAGAAAAAAGACAGCTGCTATGTGCTGGGCCCTCCAACCCCATGCATTAGCCATTCAATAAGTAGCTCCCCAAATAATCCAAGAAAAAAAAGTAATGTATATCATAAGAAAAATTGATGTAGGTAAAGAGCTGTGATGGGTGACAGAGAAATCGGTCCTCTTGGTTGCTTGGTGGACCAAAAATTTCATTGAGAAAGTTGAACATGAGGTAATCCTTGAAGAGAGGAAGAATTTACACATGACAAATTGAAAAAATATGTAAGCAGTTGGATCTGTGATTTGGTACTCCATCTGTTACCAGGCTATTCTCAACTGATGTTAATTAAACAGTCTTATCTGTTCTTCTCAGCATATATGAGAAGAAGAAACCACTCCTGATAACAGTACTTCAAGAAAAGTGATATCTAGACTTCTCAGGTCTGAGCCCCTAGCTTGGCCTCCTCACTGCCACCTCCCTGGGGTAAGCATACGATTTATTGGTTGGATCTACCAGGCGCACGAAGTAGTCACACCTGGGCTTAAAGAACGTACTTACTCAATCTAGGTAGACAATCACTTCAAGTGAAGGTCAGGTTTACATTTCCTTTTATATGCTAGAAGTCCTAACTATTACAATGTAATTAATGGCATACATCTTTCCTGTGGGAATCCATTCTCATGGGAAAGTGGGACTTTGTCAGTTAAATTCTTAAGTACAGTCAAATCTCGGTGCCTCTCTCTATAAATGAAGGAATTATACACAATGTTAGCAAATTTCTTGTGAGAGATCTCTGTCCAGAAATCATGTTTCTTTGTTTTCTTAAAGTTTTTATTAAAGAATGGAAAAGAATGGAACTCAGGATCTGAGAGGACCCCATACATTTCATCCTTTTTCCTTCAAAGAAGGAAAGTAAAAAAGTTTTTATTTTCCCACATGTGTTCCCATCCTTTTTTGTTTTTTCCTCCAAAATTCTGAACCAACTATGTAAGAAGAAAAATGGGAACACGGTTGGGAAAATAAAAGCATTTCTTTTAGTTATGACAGGACTGATTTGGAGAATGCAACTTACGCCTGTGGACAAGACAGAAAAGACACGTTTGAGCCTCCAACGCTGGACCAGAGGCTCCCGTTGCCCTGGGAAAACGAGAGCTTTGTCACGGAGGGGCCTCTTCAGCACAGTTCATGGAGGACAGATGGGAAACAAGGCCTAGAAAATGGAATTGTGCCAGATTTTTTTCCCGTTCCTAAAATAAAAGTAGATCCTTGTGAGTGAGACATTTGTGTCCAGACCAGATGGATTTCCCCTGGTGTTCAGTACGGTAACTGACTGACTCCTAGGCTAGGCCACTGGGTCGTGGCCACCTAAATCCCTCAGAGTCAAAGATCTTTTTCCTTATCTCACTCATCTCCCAGTTGCCAGCAGTCTTTCTATCTTTCCTGAAGAGGTCAGCCTTTTAAAAAATAAAACTAATATACCATATTCAAATATATAGACAAAAGTAGGAAAAATTTTTATAGTGTTTGCCTTCTGTCAAACATTTTTCTAAGCATTTTCCAAGATCATTTCAGGAGCCGATCATTCCAGGAAAACACACTCATATCTTTTCTGTGACTTTATTTTCTGACTTAATAGATACACCTGATTTTTACATCACTGCAAAACAAAGCCATGATTTATATTTTATAATTTACATAGCTGTTTTCATGTAGTCTTAAGTTACAATTTTTATAGAGTTATAGCCCATGGGAGGGAAGTTTGTGGTGCTAACACATCCTTCTGTTTCTGTATCATCCCCCACATTCTACGCTTTGCTTGTGAACCTGTAATATTTTGATACTTTTGTATAAATTTTAATAGTACAGTTAGAAAACAGCTAAATCTCATTTGCACAACACTCTATTTTATTGGTTCTTTCCTATCTAAAAGCATGCTACAATGAAGCAGAAAAATGTCTGTGTGCAGTCAGGAATAAATTTTTTAGCTATTCAGAGCAACAAATGTTAAAAAGTTACATTTTTACTTAAATCTCTTGACTTCATCCTATGAGCTTTTTATTCTAATTGTCAGTAATCTTCAAAAAGTTACATTTACTTTCCCAACATTGATATTTTTAAGGAGATTAGGTAGGCTTTTATCTCTTCTTTTTAAATTTTTGAGAATGCAATCATAAATAGCTTTGAGAAGTTTGTATAATTTTAAACCATGTATTGAAAACTAACTACAAACCCAGTTACTAGATTTTTTGAAAAGTGCTATAACTAAGTACTCTAATCTGAGTGTTAAGAGAGTTCTGAATTGTTTGCTGCAAGAACTGATTAACTTAATTGCCTCCTAAAAGCTCTCATAGGCAGAACATATATTTTATGGAAAATAAATAAACCATAGACATAATAATTTACCATCTCTCAGCTTAGGGTAAAGTGAGCATAAAAAGTCTTTTCCCTCTAGTGTATGTGAACTTCTAACAAGAATATTCTGTTACTAAAAAAGCAGTTAACTTTTTTCTGTTACATCTTATTCAATTCAGTAGTTCAGGTTTTCCCCACAAACTGACCGTCACATTTAGGTCTTTCCTGACAAAGGCAGAAATAATACCCTTGTGACTAGAGGAAACTAGCCATTAGAAATGGTTAGGCCTTCTTAGTCATTAGACCTGTAATTCAGTCCTTACCTACCTGCTTGGGGTCAAAAAGGAAATACAAATTTGAGATGCACATAAGTGTCAGATAAATGGAAATGCATAAAGATGCAAGCTGCCATATCCGCTTGTGAAGGGGCAGGTTGCCCTACCCAATCTGTAAACAAACAGAAATTTATGACTAGAAAGCTTGAAAAGACAAATTACCTGGAATTTATGGGAGAGTAACTTCTTCATTATCCAACAGTTTTAGTTCACCCTCTGGCCCTAAGAAATTGGAACTGAGATTGTAGGCTCGAGTGAGAAATAGTTGCCATCTCCTGATTCTCTCACACGGGAGGAAATGGGATTCTCTTTGCACTCGCCTTTGCTGGGTGCAGGTTTTTAGAGATGATTGTGCCGCACGTTAACGTTATTTCTGAGGGGTATTCCCTATTGCCATGTTACTATTATGTTCTCCCATAAGAGATAAAAAGAAAAGCAGTTCTCAATTTAAAAACAATAAAGTAATTTTAAAAAACTAAAATTAAAAAGCACATATAGTCCAAAACCTTGTGCTTTGGTTTTGTTTTCTTTAAAATTTGAACTATATATATACATATTTTTTCCCATAGCGGTAACATCACACGTGGCCACCTGGTTGCCAGGAAGATTGCATTCCCCCGTCAATGTAAAGACTCAGAAGAGAGTCTTTCAGACTCACACAAGCGGAATTGATGACGTGACCTTGGGCGACTTGGTCAAGGCTAAAGATGACTTCTCCGGTGCAGACATGCAGGCAATTTGTACAGAAGCTGTGCTGATGGCCTTGGGAGAGCCTTGAATGAAAGCAACAAATGAAGACTTCAAAAAATCTGAAGAAAATAATTTTATAAAGAAACAAGGAAGCACTTCTACAGGGCTTTATCTCCGGCGAGCCACAGTTGCCTTCAGGGAACCGCCTGGAGTGTCCTGCCCCTGACCCCCCACCCCCAGGGAAATGAGGTTGGCCACGTTGCTGAGAGGAATCCCTGTTCCATTTCATCTTTACTAGCAAAACAGCTTGTGCATCTTTTGGAACATAAGTCAAGGGCAATGCTCTCTTCCCAATAAAGCATTCTTTTTCTTAAAAAAATAACATTTACTTTTTCTTATATAAGTCCCTTTAGCATTTCATAGAATAAGGGCTTGGTGATGATGAACTCCTTGAACTTGACCTTATCTGAGAAGCACTTTATCTGCCCTTCCATTCTAAATGAAAGTTTTGCTGGATAAAGCAATGTTGGCTGTAGGTCTTTGGATTTCATGACTTGGAATACTTCTTTCCAGCCCCTTCTTGCCTGGAAGGTCTCTTTTGAGAAATCCGCTGACAGTCTGATGGGTACTCCTTTGTAGGTGACTGTCCCCTTATCTCTTGCTGCTTCTAGGATTCTCTCCTTCATTTTAATCTTGGCTAATGTAATTATGATGTGCCTTGGTGTGTTCCTTCTTGAGTCCAAGTTCTTTGGGACTCTCTGAGCTTCCTGAATTTCCTGGAAGTCTATTTCCCTTGCCAGACTGGGGAAGTTCTCTATTATTTGTTCAAATAAGTTTTCCACTCATGGCTGTTTCTTTCCCCCTTCTGGTACCCCTATAATTCAGATGTTGGAACGTTTAAAGATGTCCTGGAGGTTCCAAAGCCTCTCCTCATTTTTTTGAATTCTCATTTCTTCATTCCTTTCTGGTTGGATGTTTCGTTCTTCCTTATAAGAAAAAGAAGATGAAAAATATTAACAGTAAAAGGACAGCAAACTCACAATCATTAACAACCACACCTAAAACAAAAGCAAAACAAGAGGACAACTAGATCAGGAGTGGAACCATAGAAATGAAGAACACATGGAGGGTTAGCAACAGGGGAGTGGGAGGAGGAAAAGGGGGGAGAAGGTACAGAAAATAGCATAGCCAGTAGGTAGAAAATAGATAGGGGGGAGGGCAAGAATAGTAGGGGAAATATAGAATCTAAAGAACTTGAGACGTGGTTATAAACTAAGAGGGGGGAGAATGGTGGGGGAGGGGGTGTGCTGGGTGGAGGGGAATGAAGGGGGGGAATAGGACAAATGTAAGGGTATAATCAATAAAATATGTTTTTAAAAAACATTTAAAAAGGAAAGTAACATGAAAGCACAAAAGCTTACTCCATAATGTAGCCAACCAATAAATACATAGATTTATAATACCAATAATATAAGTTCATTATTTTATATCACATTCTTTTGTGTGTGTGTATGTGTAGCCTACCAACATAGCACAGGACTTCTTTTAAACAAATTACTAAGAAACTCTCACATCTGTACAAAGGAGCTTGTATTGTGGGTATAAACTCCAACATTGTTGGTGAGATCAAAATCTTGGAAACCATACCTCGTCTATTGACAGGTGAGTGGAAGTAGATAAATAGAACATATATTTTTGCTTATACTTAGTCACAAAGTAGAATATTTATACCATGGAATATTGTACAAACTTGAAATTACCAACATGGATAAAGGTGAAGATATCTTGTTGCCAGGAGAAAAGTAGCTCACATAATAGTGTATATTACATCACATTATATAAAAACATAATTTAGATGTTGGAAACTGCCTTGGATGGTGTGTACTGTTGGTCAGCATCTCCACGCGTGGTGACAGTGGACAGGCACGATGGTAAGAAGGCGCACCTACTTGAGGGTAGTTTCCCTCTCTAGGAAGTAAGGGTGGCAACTTAGTCTTAACTGAGAGAGACAGGGTTCCCAATATGTCTTGGCACCACCAAGAAATAACCCCCTCTGCTGTGCCGCTGGCTGTGGGTGGACATCCGGGAAGGAAGCGAGCATTCTCTTTTTTGAAATCTCAACATTTCAAGTAGCCCATAGGTCAAAATTATGTTCCTCATAATTCTGACTTGTTAGTTATTTTCATTGTGTTGATATTTCCACAGACCGGACAGAAACAATGGTGAATAAAACTGCTGGGGCCTTGGACGATTCGGGGCAGGGACCCCCAACTGTGCCTGTAGTAAGACCTACATTCCCAGTAAAGATTCATTCAAAGATGCTACTTAGATTGAAAAAAGTTCATTTTACTGCATCTCAAATCGTGAGTATGTGTGCTTGTAACGTTTGCTGTGACACAGTGGGAAGTTCCCATAAAGCACGTCCTTTGCCTCCCAAAGCACGCTGGCGGTCTGGATTCGCCAAAGAACACATGTGCAGAACTCACGACAGAGACAACGGGGTGCGGATGGGTAGAGGGAAGGGAGCGAGGGCCGGGCAGAGGTGGGCAGAGGTGGGGAGAAGAGGGACATCTGTAACAGTGTCAGCAATAAAAATAAAGAAAAGAAAGAAAACCACTTGTACGATGGAGTTGCAAGTAATTCAATCCAAACTGAATTTTTTTAATGGACCATTTTCTTTTGTCAAATGCATTTGCAGATACACTGTAGTTGTTCAGATTAGAGTGTTTAGGACAGCTTTTAAAACATAAATAAAGGTGAGCCCCTCATTTTAGGAAAGCAACAGATTTTGTTACCAATGATAAAATGTTGTTTTCAAGGGAAAATTCAAATTTTAAAAAACATCTCTGCCATCACCAGCTCTTTGAGTTTGCAGCACTTAACAAAATTTTGGTAACAGGTGGCAATATAACAAATGTGATTTTTAAAATGCAGTGCAATGAAACATGTCGGCATCTAGACCTCAACACTGCAATGGCCAGAGCTGATGTTATAAAGTTTCACATGGGCAAGTGCCTATTCAAAAGGCAAAACTGACTAATGGGTTTTAATGTCATACAGGTTTAGGAGACTTCCTCAATATTATGTCAGAAAACACACTGCAACTAACCTCTAAGAAACTACTAATTGTCAACTTCTGGTGTAGTATCAAGGAAGAATATCACTACCATCCAAAAAGGTCTTTTCAAAATAGGCTAGAGGAGGCATATAAATCATTTCAAAATACCATATATACAACCAGAACACAGAGAACAGACTGAATGCAGACATGAGAACCTAGCTGCCTTCTATGCTTTATTCATCTTATCCCAGTAGAATATCTTAGCCAGGAATCCTGAAGTGTCTGAATTTGTTTGTAACATAATTCCTCCATTAGTTTTCTTTATAAAGTGCCAATTGTCTTTCACCTCCTATTACCCTCCCTCACACTAACTACCCCAACACTTCAACTAAAGAAGGAGGTGGGGGGGTCCTCAGGCAGTCCCCCTCAGGTGAACCCCACTGTGGAGAGCCACCGTGGTACCCTGTTTGAACTCACCTGGAATGTTCCAAAGATGCAGTTTCGTCGGCCCTCCCTGAGCTGATCAGATGGGAATCCGTGGAACTCACAAGACACTGTTCAGAAAACCAGAACACCAGTTTAGTATTTTAAATTAGAATACACGTCAAGCCCTGGCTGGCGTATCTCAGTGGATTGAGCGCGGGCCTGCGAACCAGACGATCGAGGTTCGATTCCCAGTCAGGGCACCTTCCTGGGTTGCAGGCTGGTTCCTTGCAGGCTAACTACCAGCAGGGGACGCACAAAAGGCAACCATACATTGATGTTTCTCTCCCTCTCTCCTTCCCCTCTAAAGATAAGTAAATAAATAAAATCTAAAAAAAAAAAAAATGAAGAATACACGTCAATACTTCTGCCCACTAGCCAGGGCAAATTTTTTGCTATAAAACGAGCTTTTATAAAGTTAATTAGAAAAATCTGTTCAGTGTGCATAAAATCATAGATCATTAGATGTTCTTGAAATACATTTCACTCAGGTTGTGAGGAATTCCATATCAATAGTCCAACACAGAACCATCTTTAGAGACAGAAACCTCAAGTCTGCCAAATTCAGACTCCTTTCTCTCTTTTCCTAGAAGGGTGCTACTTAAGCGTGTTTTTAAAACATAAATAAAGGTTTATCATGTAAAAACATGAACAAAACATCCATATATAATAAAGCACAAATTAATGTAAATTTAATACATTATAGCATTCTATGTATTATTGGCATATGAGCTATGAGATTTTTTGTATTTGTATTTTGTACACATATGTAACTAATGAATAAATGTAAACTTGTATCATTATACTTTTAAGCATATCAATACTTATCATGGACCCAAGATAATTGTCTACTACAATCTTTATATAAACCAAAAATTTCCAAGGTTCAGATCTGGGTCAGATATCTACCTAATAGACTAAATTTCTTACTTAAATATCATTATTAAGCAATGTCTAGTCATGTATACTTGTATATAGAAAATGTACACAGTGCTGACTCGCACACCGGTTCACAGTGCACCCAGCGTCATGGATGAGATGTGAGACAAATTCACAGGGACTACTGAGTCTTGTGGAGGAAAAGGGACCGCATGGCTACTCCCACAAGGGGGGAGCACCTCAGAGCGGCCTGGCCACCTTCTCAAGAGGAGAGGACGCTGACCCTTGCCTAGACAGGCTTTTATTGGGTTTAATTTGCTCAGGAATACAGGTACAACTCATTAATCATTGTCAGGCAGTAAGGATCAAACAGTAGATAGCATACAAAGAACTATTAGGGCTTCTTCGGAGTTTATCAAAGTTTATCTGAGTCTATCAGCTAAAAGGCTAACTTTGGGAAACAAACTCATTTCCTGCTTGGGCCTTTATCATTTAACTAAGAGCATTCTTAGCAAAGCAGGCTTCACAGGATTTCTACATATCCTTTCTCAGGCCTGATCTCCTGGGGAGCCCACCTTTTCAAGCACAGGGCTGCACAGCCCTCTGTCATTGTTTCAGACTTAGGTCAGGCAGAGGAGGCAGATGGCCAAACAATTCTCAGAGCCTTCTCTGGGACTCAGGGGAGTCAGGCTTCGTCAAAGCCGAGGGGCAAGGGTCCATCACCCCCTTTCTCCATAACCCCCCAAGTCCTTCCCTGGGGTCTCCATATGATCATGCCTGTCTTAGGTCATTCCCCCCCTTGGGGAATCTTACCCATCTTTGGATAGCTGATCGAGCATTGAGGGGCACTTATGAAAAAAGGAGCAGAAGTGGCGCTCCTGCCAGGGAGATAAGCTTTGTCTCCTTAGTGGTATGGTACGAAGGTCACTCACTCAGCCTTAGCCATGGAAGGGTTACAGCTTCCAAAACCAGGCAGGGTTGTTCCCAACACAATGCTTCCCAATTTTATCAATATATTTACATCAGTCTTTTTTAGAGTTTAATTTCAGTGACGGAATTGTGTTTGTAAATAATTTAAAGAATATCAATTAAATTCTGAGACTCAATTCTAAAATGATGATGACTATAATCATTAACAATTTATCTTCTATAGGTTCATGATTTTATACTAAGTAGGCTAGGAGAGGCATATAAATCTTAGAAATGAAAATCACATTATAATAATAACAAACAGTTTAAATTAATTCAGTGAGCATCCTAAAGCCAAGCCTAAAACACTGACTTAGCATTCATTCGTTCAAATAACTTCATTTATTTAAAACCCAATTCTGGTAATCACCTAGTTAATTCTATCATACAAAACTCCTCATGAATATAGCTAGGCATTTCCAGTACTAGGAGATTTCACTACAACCAATGTTACAATGAATTATTACAAAGAAATTGGTTGCCATCTTGACATTCACTCCTTCTATTCGCCACCAATAGTATTCTGATTATCCTTGGAGAGTTCACTCTTCTCAACTCTTCAATCATATGACTGGGATGCAATTGACCCTCCATGTCCAGCCTTTGAATTAAGCCCCGTACTTGGTTCAAGAACAGAAAATTTTTTCCAAACCAACAAAAAGTCCTGTGACATGTGCACAAGCTGTGGTAATTGATTTCCACTTAGACAGTCTCATAAAGGAGCAAGGTCTGCCCTAAGTATTTGTGACTGAAAGTGGAGCCACCACACAGAGACAGGGGATAAAACTGATACAAGTGGAGGCAGAGCAGAGAGACAAAGAGAAGCCAGATATTGCTCATATTGTTTAAACAGCTGGTGGATCAGTCCTCAGCCAGAGCTAGCTGCACCACTGGAATTGTAAGGCAAAGCCAGTGTGTAACTCTTACATTTATGTGTTCATTTTAAAGTGTTCGAGTTCTGTGTTCCATTGCATGTAACTAAAAAATTTCTAGCTGACGTAGACACTGATAGACTTGAGTTCAGAATTACATGAAGATATATATATATATATATATATATATATATATATATACACACACACAATTAAGAGGTAACACAGCAGACACCTTCATTTCTGCATATAAAAAATATTTATTGAGTACTTATTATTTCAGGCAATGTAGTAGTGCTGAGAGTACAGGGTGCATGATCTGTTTCCTAGAAATGTCCTGCTTGCAATCTAGCACACAAGAAAGACATTTAAAACTAGTAACGTTAATTTATTTGTTTTCATTTTGAAAGGGCTTTGAGGAAGAGGAATAGAAGCTCATGGAAGCTTATCACAGGAGAATAGATTTAGTCCAGAGTGTATCAGTTCCTTATCGCTGCCATAACAATTAACCACAAACTAGGTGACTCGAAATAATAGAAATTTACTCTTTCTTTTTGCCAGAAGTTCTAGACAGGAAGCCAAAATCAAGGGGTTAGCAGGGCCCTCTGAGGACCTCAAGGAAAAGTCTCTGGCTCTTCCTAGCTGCTGCTGTTTGCCAGCAGTTCTTGGCATTCCTTCGCTTGCAGCTACATCAGTCCAATCTCTGTGTCTGTCATGTGGGCATCCCCCTTGTGTCTCTGTGCCTCCAACCCTCTTTTTTTTAAAAAAAATATTTATTTGTCTATCTATCTTTAGAGGGGAAGGGAAGGAGAGAGGAAGAGAAATATCAATGTATGGTTGCTTCTCATGCATCCCCTGCTGGGAACTGGCCCCTGCTGGGAACTGGCCTGCAACCCAGGTATGTGCCCTGACTGGGAATCAAACCGCGATTGTCTGGTTCACAGGCCCGTGCTCAATCCACTGAGCTACACCAGCCAGGGCTCCAACACTCTTGAAATCTTAGAATTTCAACATGCCTTTTTTACAGGATGCAAGTCAATCCACAACAGAGGGGTTAGGAAAGACTTCTGGGATGAGACCATCCTAAGCTGTCTAAGGATGAGGAAGGAACAATAGGGACATGCATTTCTGGTATATACTGCATTAGCTGCTGCTGTCCCATTATTTACGCAATGGCCTATCCTTGCTCCTTTCTACTCTCCCAGTCGTCCATCCAGAACTCTGACATTTTAAGGAAGAAAAATTATGAAAGAGCAATTTCTGATGATGATGATCATAGAATCTCTTGGCAGTCACAGATCCACACGATAAATGAATCCTGCTTGTGTTTTTATTCATTAGAAATATGTTTATAAAGTTTTCATTTAACATAAGTGGCAGAGTAAGCTTTTATTTACAGTAAGTGGTAATCAGAAATTCTCTCTCTCTCTCTCTCTCACACACACACACACACACACACACAAACTGTATTTAATAGTTATTTTTACCCTGGAAGAAACAAAAGCACACAATCTATTTTCTACCTTTAATTTTCACTGCTAATGTTCAACTATTAGTAAATAAATTTTGTTAATTGCAGAAATTACTTTTAAATGTTCTCAACTAAATGTTCTCAAAACAAAATTTAAACACACTGGTATTAACATTCTCAAAAGAACGCTTGGTTTAGTCAGCTTAAGTCAGTGTGTTCCCTCCCTGACTAAGAGCTTCTATTCAGAACACAAACAGCCTTATGCCCCATAACCTTTCCTCCTTCCCCTTCACCCACTCTGGCTGAATTCATTGTCTTTCCTCCCACAGATGACTTCTGCATAAGCTTTATTCAACATTTTACTACTTACTAACTATGAAAAAAGAGTGTAAATTAAAATTTGAAAAAAGTATAATTTGAATTATATGTGTTATTTTGTAATATAAAAATAAATTATTTTTTTAATTATTGGAGCAAATGTCACCGTGAATATAAAGCATTTTATTTGGTTGTGAAACAAGGATTGCATTTGACCTTTGAACAACATGATTTTGAACTATGTGGGTCCACTTATATGTGATTTTTCAGTAAATAGAGTAAATATACTTTCTCATGATTTTCTTAACATTTTCTTTTCTCTAGCTTACTTTATTGCAAGAATACAGAATATAATATACATAACATACAAAATATGTGTTAATCAACAGTTTATGTTATTGATAAGGCTCCCAGTCAACAACAGTGGGTTACTAGTAGCAAAGTTTGGGGGTAATCAAAAGTTATACGTGGAGTTTCAGCCATATGGCTTGAAGTGGGTGTCACTGTCCCTAACCAGGTTGTTCCCAGGTCAACTATATTTAAAAGGCTATGTAGATACAGAATCTTACTCTGGTTTATTGAATCAACTATTTTATTACACTCATTTTGCTAATTTTCACAATAATTTTATGGATCAAATGAAGACAGCTGAGACCCAAGTACATATGTTCAAGTAGAAAATAAAAACTTAGGTTTGTCTAACTTTAAAGTCAGTGTTTTTCTCCATTAATGCCACCATAAGACTTTCCCAAAGGCTCATATATAGAGAAAACTACACAAAGATTTTTAGAAGTATATATTACATTCTCTTTTAACATAAAATCCAGGAGCTCATAGAGGACTACTTTTAGTGATGTGCTCACATAAAACTAACGTTTTAATGCTGAGAATTCCTCATCGTGTTTATCAAACATATTTTTAGCACCTAATTTGTGCACAATACTGGACGAAATGCTGATATTATTGAAAGCATGAAAAAATGGACCCTGCCATCAAGAGATTTACAATCTATAAAGGATGCCCACACACATAAGGTTATCTAATCTAGAATCCATAACTGACTATTGTTCTGAGGATAAGGTCTGAATTTGTTAACAAGACTGCATGATTCAGCTTCACCTCAACTCTTCAATGTTAACCTGTTCTACAAAAGATACCCTTTCCCCACCCCAAATTCTAATAATGGCCATACTAAAATTCAATCTCCTGAAACCCTATTTCTACCCTCACCAATATCTTTGCCACTGCTGCCCATCATTTGACCAGATTTAATCCTATTATCCTTGACAAAACTATGCACACTGTTTTGATAGTGCTTAGAACTAGAATATACACACAGAATATGCTCAACTCTTTTGAGACTTACAGCAACAATAATGTCTTCCCTTGTCCAATTATTGGTGGGTGGGTGGGTTGGTTGGTTAGTTGGTTGTCTTTAAAAGAAATTTGTTATTTAAGGAATAAATTTTCTGTATGCAAGTACAATGATATTATGACCATATCTACATAAGGAAAAAGTCCACAATGTCTCTTCATGGCATAGCCTATCACAGTCAACAAAAAAGGCTCTGAATATGTTTGTAGAGAATCAGTTCCCACATAACCCTCTATGTCATTAAAAAATCTATGGATCAATCATACAACTTTAGACTCTGCATTAATTGAAGAAAGTCGTATTTATTTATCACTTATAATTATATCTTCCATGCAACATTCTTTCATAAACACTAAAACACATACTAATCTACTAATACTCTCTTATAGCTGCTAATGTGCTAGTTAATAGTAACATGACAGCATAATTAATGCAATGCAATTCCAAGTTTGGACTTTTTGGATAAGACCAAATATTTCCCAGATTTTCAAGTGAGAGACTATATGCAAAACATGCTACTGGATTGTGAAACTGGCACTGCCAACTTCAGAATGTTCTCCTCCATTCTTACATAAGAAGGAAGAAATAACATCTCAGAGAGCCTTTGAGATGTTAAAGCCTTTCCGCTCAAGACAAGCTAAGGAAATCAGAGTCTGTAAAGTAAGAAAGTGAAAAGAAAGTGAGTTTGGGGAATGTTGTTTGTGAACTGAATGTACCTTCCACCCCACTCATCCCCTGCATGGGAGGATGAGCACTAACTACCAGGAGCTCTGAGAGCCTGATGAAGCAGGATGCGGGAGTAGAGAGAGGTAGAGGGGCTTGGAGAGAGCGGGAGGAATGGGGAGCCAGGGCATTGGGAGGGGGTATTGGGAATGAACTGTGTTTTAACAAACAGTGGGTCAATGCAGCTAATCTTTGTAATCTTTGGGAAAATACAATTCTGAGTTCATTTTTAAATGAATTTTCCTCAAGAGGATTACTTGTTTGGAGAACGAAGAAATCCCAACAGACATAATATGTTGAGAGGGCAAAGCCAGAGCACCAGCAGGTAAAGGGGAGTACCCAATGGCTGGCCACAAGAGAGGCATTTGTGTGGCTAAGGGATGCCCCGGACAGCTTTCTAGAAAACACAAAGAGCGCATTCATGGGAGAAAGTCGGCCACCGTGCATCCCCCTGAGAAACAGCCCCGAAGTACAGTGCTTTTATCCCGCAGCCTCTTCCCCTGGGATCAGAAACACTGACTACTAGAGAGGGGACGGCTAAAACCAGCAGGGAGAGAGGAAGAAAAACCACCAGGGGATAGAAACGTCAGTCCTGCTCCTTTCCTCAGTTGCAGGCTTCTGGTCCGAGCTAGGAACGCAGAGAAACTTTAAATTGAGTGACTTGAAAATTTTGTTAATTGTCCTGGAGAGACATTTACATTGTGCAGGTGACATTTGTCGTGACTAAAAAGAATGAGGAAATCTGTGGGGTATGTCAGTGATCTCACGGAGGAAAGAGAAAGAATTGGATTCACTGAGCAAGTTTAATGACCAGTGGTAAAAATGAAAAAAAAATCATTCTCTCCATCCTTACCAACTTTAGTAAAACAACTACCTGTTTATCAATCATTTACCATGTACCATGCACAGTACTAAGTAACTATATACATATAAACCTCCTTAAAAGATGGTGCTATTTTCCACTTTTATGGGTGAGGAAATAGAGGACTCTTAGATATTACTCAAGGTCACCCAGGTATTATGTCTATGGTACTTTGCAGAGGTGATATTCCAACAGGTGTTGCCTCCATCCTCCAGCTTAAGCTTGGAGTCTATAAAGTGATGAAACAGATAATTATTATGTTTCCAGCTCCAAGATGTTCTCCTGAAGCAGAGAAGAAAGATCATGCATCCACTAAGTACACTTGTATTAAGCCTATATACTCTGTACCACCTACATTATGTATTAACTCTAACACCCCAAATTCCAGACAGAGTTATAGATTTTATTTTCCAGACTTACTTAAAAAATTGAGTATTTTACCTCTGATTTCACAGCTATTAAGTGATGGTGCCAGGATTCAAGTGTAGGTCTCTCTCATTCCAAGAACTGCATTCCTTCCACTACTCCCTACTCACTCTTATTAAGAAACAAATTAATGACTGAAGACATAGAGGCCAAAGAGTTTGAAAATCAAGCTTAAATGACCCACCAAATGATATATTTACACAGATTAATAATTTTTCCATATTTAATATCTGAAATATATAGAATTATCTTACTAGTAGGATTACCAAGGCCCCCCAAATTGAAATGTTTGTGGACACAAAATAAGTTAATGACCCAAACTGAACAGTGTATATATTTTTATTTGTATGCTTTCTTTATTTCATAATATCACCCACAATAATGGAGGGGCTGGGGTGTATGTGGACATATCCCCTTTTCAGTTTTGACAGCCACCGTCTGTGGACAGTGGTGAGAGAAAAAATGGTGAAAGAAAGAGCACTTTATTTGCATTTACTTTCCCAACATAATAAGAAAGCACTGTACAGATACAGTCATCATACTCTTTAGAATATGGGAAGCCCATTTCTCTGAAAGTGAAAAATTACAGTAAACAAATTCCGGTTATTTACTAGTTATAAAGTAAGAATTAGGACAAAATTTCTTTATCAGATTTAGAGTATAAGGAATTTTCACAGCAATTTAACTTCCTCTTTGTTAAGACATTTTTCCTCACTATTCATAGTAAAGTCCAGAACAGAAACTGTTTGGTGTCAAAATATGTAATTTGCTATTTAAGATCATAACAATTACATTATTTCCATTAGGACTTTTGAGAACAGAATTTATAAGTCACAGTTATTACAAAGTTAATCTGAAAGTACAAGTTAAAAAGCCAGAAATTATCTCTGTGATTTGTCCTTAATGATATTTACTCATTGTTTCACTGTAATTTTGTATAGCTTTGTTTAAAAGCTGAAATATGAGGCAAACAGCCATGCTTATGTTTATACTCTCTCTCCTTCTTTATAAAATAAGTAAAGTGTAAAGAAATAGCAGTTACATTCTTTCTTCCACATTTTAAAATCATTTGTCTACTAGAACTAATGCATAAATTATGTGGATTGATCCAGTGGAAGAAAATAACCACTTTTGTTCATTCTGTGTGTAATTCTCCCCATGCCTCACTGATCAGGCTGTTTCCAAGGATTACTTGTAGTATTTCATGACTGTTTGACTTTGCAGAATGGTACGTTTTATATATACTGATATTTTGATGCTATTCAATTTTAAAAGAATATGGCTTAAACATGTGTATTATTCTCTTCAATGAAATTAGTTCTCTCTGTACTGAACTCTGTCTTTTAAAAAATAAAATAAATTCAACCAATTTGTTGACCACAAAGTAGATAAAGGTGGTAAAAATTTAGCATGGTTCATCTCTGACATCAGCCCCAAATCTTATTGGCTTTTTTAATTATAAAATTAACATTACTGAAAATTAAGACAGGTAGTTTTACTTTTTCCTTTGCAATTCATTTTTCCCATGTATGGAACATTTCCACTGTTGCTTTGGTACACAGGCTCCAGTCTCCAGTACACTAGTGAATAGAAATGTTAAGAACAAACAGCCACACTGTGTTCCTGATTTCAGGGAGAAAGCATTCAGTCCACCATCAACAATGGTGTTAGACGCAGGTTTTCCACAGCTGCCCTTTGTCAGGTTGAGGAAGTCCCTTCTTAGTCCTCTACGAGTTTTGTCTGGAGTGGATGTTAAATTTTATAAATAGTTTTCTCTACCTGTTGAGATAATCACATGGTCTGTTGATACAGTGAACTGCATTAATTAACTTTTGAATGGTAAACCAATCTGAGATTCCTGTGATAAACCTTTCTTGGTCACGACTATTATTCTTTTTGTATCCTTGCCTTGGATTAGCTAAACTCCTGTAAATGATTTTTGCAATCCATCCACATGAAAAATATTGGTCAGGAGTTGTCTTTTTTTGTAATGTCTTTGGTTTTAGTATAAGGGCAATATTGGCCTCACAGAACTAGTTGAAAAGATTTCCTATTTATTCTGTTTCCTGGGGGACTGTATGTCAGTTTGTATTATGTTTTCCCAAAAACCTCGCAAAATTTACAAAGACAACTGAGCCTGGAGTTTCTTTGTGAAGAGGTTTTAAATAACTGATTAAGTTTTTAAATAGATATATACACTTATTCCAGTTAAATATTTCTTCCCAAGGAAGCTTGGGTAGTGTGTGTATTTCAAGAATCATTCAATTACATCTAACCTGTTGACTTTGTTGGCATGAATTGCTCATAATATTTTCTTATTATCTCTCGAATACTTATAGGATCTTCAGTGACGTTGTTCATTCTTGATACTGGTAATTGTATTCTCTCCTTTTTTTCTTTTTTGACTAGTTTGACAAGACGTTTATCAATTTATCGATCTTTTCAAAGCTTGTGGTTTAATTGACTTTCTTTGTGTTGAAGGTTTTAATTTCATTATATTTTGCTGTTTTTTAATTATTTCTTTCTTCTGCATACCTCTGGTTTAATTTGCTCTTTTTTTTCTAGTTTCTTAAGACAGAAGATTTGATCATTGATTTTAGACCTTCCTTCTTTTGTAACACAGAGGTATAATGCGGAGAGTTTTCCTCTAAGCATGGCTTTATCGGCATGCCACAAATTTGGATAAGTTATTGTATCACCTAAAGTTTCCCAAAAGCAGATTTAAAAATGAAATTGTGTATGCAAGAGATAGATGAGGGAAAGAGGAAGACTGATGAGACAGAAGGCCTGGAGAACATTCAGACTGCAATGCTGCTGTGGCAGTTGTGCAGGGAGAAAAGGAAGGAAGGAGTCCTGGGTAGAAAGGCCGTGAGACCACCGTATAGCTCTGAGAAAATCTTGGCAAGGACGATGGGGAGCCTCCGTGCAAATAGTGCCTATGAGAGTGGTTTTTTGTTGACAAGATCTTCTCTCTATATCCTCACCATGTTTGGTAATTTCCTACGAGCAGCCCAACAAGAGCAAGGCTTTGGCAAAAATTCTGCAGCAGATACTGAAGGCTAATTGCCTTTCTCAGAGCAGGTTTTCTCTTGAGAGAAGATCTGACTGGCAAACTCCCACGAGTGCCACTGTTCACCCTTTCTGCCATATAGATCCATTTCACCTATTTTCAGACAGCAACTTCTCCACCATTTCTGTGAATCTCTACCCCCGAGAAGAAAGTTAAAAGGGCCTAGTGGGACAGACTACCATCCCCATGATTATATTTGGTCTCTGGGCCACAAGAGATTCACTATCTTTCTCCACTATGCATTGAGGGCTCCTGTCACCCTTCGTTATCACTTCTACACATCTCAGTAGCTCATTCAACCCAACTTCTGAAGATCTTAGTAGCCTACCCAACAGGGCACTCCAACTACCCTTCTAAGAATGGAGTTACGGCAGTGTCCACTCACATTTACAACTGGACAGGGAGTACCAAGAGGCACCTTGCTTCCACACGTATTCATTCCTGCCCCCACCCACTGTAAAAGCAGCTTTGCTTCCTCCTCCTGCTGATCAGGGCCAATTAACTCTGCAAGGGTGCTGACTCCTTGCCTTTCAGTTCCTAGAAATCAGTCAAAGTTGCCAAGGTGATATCTGTAACTATAGTTCAGACATGCCCATTCCATGTCACCTGTCAGGAGTACAACTTTTTGAGGCCCAGGGACTTCAAACGTGCAACTCCCAGACTTGCAGGGATGGGAGGCACAAAGCCTTCCAGCGTCTCCTTGGCTGATAAGTGGGACCACCCGTGCTTCAACCCCTTGGTTTTCAGATCCATAAATTCTTTCTATTGGAAATTCAGAGCTATATAGAGGTCTCCACCTTAGTACCTACATTGTGACCTGAAGGATGACACCTCATCATTGCAGAGTATTGCCTAGCTACCAGTGCCTTAGTACCGCTTCCAGCTATATGTTATTATATGCTGACTTAAGAGAAAGTGTCTGTCCCTTTGAAGAACTTTGAACTCTTAATAGGGTGTAGAGTGGGCCACCTGTGTATCTCTGGTAGTTCAGAGTCAGCTGCAAAACCCTGATCCATAAAACCATCCATCCGGTATGTTAGGATACCAATTTCCACACTAACGCACAAACCTTACCAGCACTCCAATGTTTCTGGAGCTCCACGACTCTGAGTCCTGCGTTGTTCCTCATTGTGCCAGTGCTTCCATTGCAAAAAGTAAGGGTCTGTTTGATAGCTTAGAAAGAACAACTCTGGCTCACACACTTCACATTTAACTGTTGTCTATCTTCAGTTTTCCACTATTCCTCTACAGGAAATCAATACAACTTATTAATAAGCAGCCATCTTCACTGTCTTTATGGAGATTGTTCTTTCAATACCTTCCAAATGCTTCTGTTTTCACATTGAGCAAAGAGTTCTCCTAAACTGCCATAGTCACTAGGGTCACCACCAGTGAATTTTAAGCAATTAATGCATTATCTTTTTTTCATTTTTTTTGTCAGGGATAATTTATTTATGCACCACATTCCAACTAGAGAGTGACTGATTCAACCCCCAAACAGGGTCTTACTGCCTAATTTCTTCTCCTATGGCTAGAACTTATTAGGCCAGTTCCGATTCTCCAAGAACCAAATGTCAATACAAAATTAGATACACAAGCATTTTTTTTAGGGAAAAACACCTGTTAATAATAAAGAGGGGAGAGAACAGGAAGAGGTGGGGATGGCCTTCGGGAAATGACGATGAGACACCTGCGGAAGGAGAGAGGGCGGGAAGGAGACCTGAGTAGGAAAAGCCTCAGACAAATTGCAACGTTGAGAAAATCACAGCAAGGCTGGCAGGGAGTAGGAGTGCTGCAGTAACCTCCGAGGTGGGGCAGGTCAGGGTGTCATTAAATTACCCTCTTCAGAGTAGGTTCTTATTGGGAAATTATTTTAACGGGTGTCTCACATTTCTGAAAACTTTCTGAAACTGACTGCTCATTCTTTAGGATTATTTTTTTTTTAATTTGTGAATACCAAACAACCTTGGAAGATAGAGATAATGTTTCTATCTGAAGAAAAAGGGAGTCATATTTACTGCTTATCAGAAAAGATTGTGAAGGCCTAACTAAGCTCAGGGTTGTTCTGCAGTGCAATCTTTGGCGTCCATCTGGGTTCAACTGTTTTGAGCCCCTGGGACTTGTAGACAGGAAGAACTGGGGCAAATATGCTGATGTCCATGTTGCTCATCGTGTCATGGGTAATGAAGTCCTTGTTTGTAACATAGCATTTTAGAAACTGTGGTAAGCTAACTTAACTTGCAAGCAGGGTGAAGACTCAGATCCTAAACAATTTTCAATAGTTCTTTCTGGAAAGCTTTCCAAGTACACTCTCATAGCTACCATAGTTGTGTTTTTGCTTTCTGTTATTCCAGAATATTTTTCATTTCCCTTGTGATTTCTTCTGTAATCTATTCATAAATTAAGAAGTATGTTGTTGGAAACAAGTGTTAATAGATGAATGGATAAAATGTGGTATATACATATATAATAGAATATTATTCAGACATTAAAAATAGAAGAAACTCCTACTGTTTTGTGACAATACTGATGAGACTTCAGGACATGTTAAAGGACATAAGCCAGAGAGAGAAAGACAAACACTGTATAGTCTCACTTAAATCTTTTTTAAAAAATCCTCTTAGAAACAGAAAGTGGATTGGTGGTTACCAGGAGCAGGAGGTGGAGGAAATGGGTGAAGGTGGTCAAGAGGTACAAGCTTCCTGTTATAAGACAAATGAATATTAGAGATTAATGTAGAGCATGGTAATGATCATTAACAATATCATATTGTATACTTGAAAGTTCCTAAAAGACTAATTCTTTAAAATTCTGACCACAAACAAATTGTAACTATGTGAGGTGATGGACATGTTAACTGCCTTTATTGCAGTAATTTATGCATTTAACTGACTTTATTGCAGAAATCAACACATTCTGTACATTAAACTTACACAATGTTATATATCAATTATATGTCAAGAAAGCTGGTGGGGGAAGGAAGTATGTTGTTTAATTTCCAAATATTGAAGAATTTGGTAGATATTGTTATGTGACTTATTTTTAGTCTAATCCCATTATCATCAGAGAATGTATTTTGTTTCAAATCCTTTTAAATTTGCTGAGATTTCTTTTACTCGATCTGGTATACTTGGTAAATGTTCCAAATATACTTGAAGTGAGTGTATGCTATGCTATTGGGTGGAGAGTTTTATAAGTATCAGTGAGATACAGTTCAACCTTCTAATGCCCATAGTAATTTTCCCTCTACTTTTTCTATAACTTACAGACAAAGGAGTGTTGGGGTCTGTACCTATAATTATAATTTTTTCTATTTTTTACTTAATTCAATTCTATTAGATTTTGTTTTATGTATTCTGAACATCTGTTAGTGGGTGCATGCATATTTAAACTTTTTATGTCTTATTGGCGAATTGAGCTTTTAATGTAACATCTTTTATCACTTGCTTTGATTTATTATCTGAACTCTAGTTTTACTGATATTAATATAAATACTCCAGCTTTCATTTGATTGATGTTAATATGGTATTTTTAAATATTTTTATTGTTAGCTTATGTATCTTTATCTTTAAAGTGGCCTTTTTACACACAGCTTATAGTTTGGACTTGCTTTTTTATTTAAGCTAACTTTCTGTTCATTTTTATTAAAATGTAAAGTAATATGCCTTAGTATAAAACCACCACATTGCTATGTACTTTCTATTTGCCCCATCTCCTCTTTATTCCTTTTTTCAACCTTTATATTTGTTGTGGGTTTTTTTTTTATGATTCTACTTCTCTCCATTAATGTCTTATTAGCTATACTTCTCTGTTGAGTATTTTTAGTAGTTGCTCTAGCACTTAACATACACTTAGTATATAATGTAATTTACTATTGGATACCTTTTTAAATGTTTCAGTTTTCTTTTTAGCGCTGGTTCTTAGCAATTTGATTATGATGTACCTTCAATCAGCCATTGGTTCTATCATGTTTTCTCTAAGATATTCTAATTTGTCTCTCTGTGAAGCTCCAGTGTGTTCTGGCCCAGGAATCAACACTGCCCTGAACAACTCTTGGTTCCCTAAACTCAGCATGTCCACTATACTCAGTCTGGATTCCTTTTTTTAAAATACAGCCTGGAAACTGTATTCAGGCAGTAAGGTGGGGGCAATTACAGAGATAACCTCACTTGTTTCCTTCCTTTCAAGCATCACAGTCCTTTGTTCCTCTTCTCTAATGTCTGAAACCCATTGTTTCAATATTTTGTTCATTTTTTTTGTTGTTTCTGGGAGGGCAATTTCCACAGCCATTAACACTTTTAGGCTGAAAACAGAAGTCTTGCTTACCAAAAATGCATATGACAGAAATAAACATTAATAAAAAGTAGAAATCTTTTCTACTTGTTTCAATATACCCAGTAGTAAATTTGATAAATATCCTTAGATATTTTGTCCCTATGCAAAATAATTATGTGGATAGATACCTTTTGTCTTAAAAACGTGGGAGTATACAAGTTTTCTTTTTAAATACAGTTTTTTTGCTTATCAATAAAGATGAATAAAATTTTATTTCATTAATCACAGCTGTACTGTCAGATTTTAGAATACTGAATTGTCTTCCATTGTATGCCTCTTCCTAATTTAGCTATCTAATTCTCTAATAAAGAGTTTTAAGGCCCTGGTTGGATAGCTCAGCTGGTTAGAGCACCATCCCAATATGCCAAGGTTGCAGGTTTAGTCCCTAGTCAGGACATATATGAGAATCAACCAATGAATGCGTAAATAAGTGGAACAGGAAATCGATCTTTTTTTCTTTCTCTTTCTAAAATCAATTGTTTAAAAATTTTTATTTTATTTTTTACTTTTTAAATAAAAACAGTGGTTAAACCCTGGTGGGTGTGGCTCAATGGATTGAGGGCCAGCCTGGGAACTAAAGGGTCTCTGGTTCAATTCCTAGTCAGAGCACATGCCCAGGTTGCAAGCCAGGTCCCCAGTAGGGGGCATGAGAGAGGCAAAAACACATTGATGTTTCTCTCCTCTTTCTCCCTCCCTTTCCCCTCTCTAAAAATAAATAAAAATAAATTATTTTCAAAAACAGTGGTATAATATATACAGGGTCTGGTACAAATAACACCCATTTTTATTATAAAATTTTTATTACAAAATCATAAGCATGCAATTCTGTAACATAATAATATCACACTCAAGCATACCATATGACATTTTAGGTGAAATGTTCAAATTAAAACTACAAATTATTATTCCCATATTATTATCCTACCAACCACACTCAACCAGGAGTTATCTCTACCAGACTCTGTATTCTTGCCTTATAATACACTTTTAGGCACGTGTACATAAATTTTAAGAAAAATTCTTAGAATTGCTGTGTCAAAGAGTATGTGAATTTAAAACTTTAATAAATATTGCTACCTTAAACTCTCTTCCAAATGTAGTTCCGCTTCATTTAAATAGCGGAACAGATCTAGGATTTTAAAGCATTTGCTTACAGCTCTTTATACGCTCAGTTGAATCAAAACAAAATCAATTTAAATGTTGCAGTCTGAACATCAATTATAGTAAGAAAGCAATAATCTGTGTTTCAATAATATAACATGCATTGATTTGCTTATATAGAGAGCCTCTGATTCAGCATGGTCCCCTTTTTACAAACACCACTCCATTGTTGTGCTATCCAAAATAACAATTCAAAATAATTGTGAGTAGAAAAAAATTCAAGCATGTGAGAAAAGGAGAAACTGATTTACACTGTCGAAAACCTTATTTCCACAACAGTATACAACTTCTTCATATTTAGGTACATATTTCTTAATATAGTTTTTTCTTTTGTAGAAAGTGTTATTTTACCAGAACAGTGCACCTTAATATATTTCTTTCATTTTAATAGTACCTTGTGCTGTAGCTTCATTTTTTATTTTATCTCAGAATGTTATATATAAACCTGATTTCTCACCCTACAAGCATAACTAATCCCTTCATTAGGCCAACTGGAGTTCAATGCTTGAAGACTCGGCTGACTTAAAGCCATGCTAAATCAATTTTTACTAGTGTGCTGGTAGCTTGTGAAGAGAGAGGGAGGGTGAGGATGAGGGAGAGGGAAAGAGTAAGAGTGAGAGAGAGAATGTCAACTTCTCCTGGCGTTTCAAGGCCTAGAAGTAAGATCAAAGAAAACATAACACTTCTATTCTGTAAAAGCTGCTATGAATTGTCTCACTGTCAGCTAGGATATCTTTGCTCATGTTCAAGGTGACAAAAAGAAACGTGTATAGAAAACCACCACCATGATTATCCCTTCTCCAAAAAATTGATCATGAAGTCTAGGCTACAGGAATATATGAGTTTAATTAATATTCAATTAGATATTAGAACTGCATCTCTGTGCCTCAAACATTTCTCAAAATGCTTCCAAATTTGTAGCAAAATTTCATATTTCTGTATCTGAAATATTCATTCATTTAAAAAATATTTATTGAGCATCTATGATAGCCCAGACATGATTCTAAGCACAAATGGTATACACTGGTAAATTTGTACAACCTGAATACATGATTCTAAGCACAAATGGCATACATCAGTAAATTTATACAACCTGCAAACACAAAACAAAACAAAATTCCAGTCCTCATTAACCTTTTGTTCTAAGGAAAAGAGATCAACACCAATTGATTAATCACACAGGATTTGTGGGAGGCAGGATGTGAAGATATCCCCCATTGACCCTTACTCTCATGTGATTTTTCTCTGGCCTTGAGTTGGGGTGGAACCCATAAAGGTGATGAAAACTGTGATCATGTTACCTTATATGGCAAAAAAGATATTTTGTAGGTGTAATTAGTGTCCCAAATCAGTGGAATTTAAACCAGGGAGATTATCTGGATGGGCCTGATTTAGTAACGTGAATCCTTGTCTGCATTGGAGGTCAAAAACAGGGAAGTCAGACTCCAAGTACAGCAGGATTCAATGCCTGGAAGATTATCTGATGTTGATAATGAAGGTGACTGTGAGACAAGGACCTCAGAGCATCCTCTGAGAGCAGAGAGCAGGCCCTGGCTGACAGTCAGCAGGAAAACTGGGATCCACTTCAGCAATGACAGGGAACTGATTTCTACCACAAACCTGAATGAACCCCAAACCAGATTTCCCCCACAGCCTCCTGATGAAAAACCATCCCTGCCAATACCTTGATTTCAGCCCTGTGAGACAGGAAACGGAGCATTCAACTGTGCCATGTTGAACTTGGGGACTACAGCATGTTTGCTAATAAATGAAAATCGTTTTCAATCGCCAAATCTGTGGTATACTGTTATACAGCAATAGAAAACTAATACAGTATTTTAGAAGCCAATTGATGCCATATAAGGAACAAAGAAAAGATGTAACAACAGAGTGTGCTGGAAAGAGGAGTGGAAGTGGTGAAGATGAAAGTCTAAGAGATGGCCAAATTTGAGTAAAATGTAGAATAAAGTAAGGGAGCCAGGTTTGGGCTATCCACAGGGAGAACTTTTTAGCAGTGAAAACCTCTGTAAGGGCTCTAAGTATTCTTGAGGTTTTATCAATCAATTAACAGGGTCTGTGGGTTATTCAAATAAAGTATGAGGCATAAATCTTGCCTACTCCGAAAAGTCCGTAGTTTAGATGTGAAAGTAATCCCTCTGTCTGCCTCCCTTCCTTCTTTACATCCCTCCTTTTTCTCTTGCTTTTCTTCTTTGCTTTCTTTCAGCCATTTCTCCTTCCTTTCTTACTCCCATTCTCCTTTCAATAAGCATTTACTCTATGCCTATTTTGTGCCTGGAACTGTGATAGACAGTGTAAATATAATGCTGAGTAAGATAGATACAGCCATTATCCTCAGAGTTTACTAAGTAGTGCTAATCATAAGAGTATGGTAAATTGTATGAAGAGAAAAATAAGCTATGATACAGAAGAATTGATGACTCAGAGAAGGTTCTTCCAAACCAAATGATGTCTAGGTTGAGAATGGAAAACAGCATGTTATTTAGGAGAAGGGGGTCTGATGAGAGGAAGTGTTTCCTAACAGAGTGAAGACTGACAGGTTCAAAGGCCCTGAGAAGAGAGAGCGTGCTCACAGGAGGAACTAGAAGGAGCCAGAGCACCTGGAACATGCAGTACAGAAGATGTGGGGTGGAGAGATGTGGGAAAGTAGTAAAAACAAACCGGGGGAAGTAGGGTGAGCCCGAATACACAGGGCTTTTGAGTCAAGTGAATCGGTTTGGATTTTGCCCCGAGAGCAACAGAAAGCCACTAAAGGGTTTAGATGGGGAACCTCCCCATTTAAAAAGATTGCTTTGGTTGTTATGTGTAGTATAAACGCTTATGTATCAAGAGAGAGAAAGTCCATTATGAGGGAAGTCCAACTAATCAAGAGAGAAATGGGGAGTGCTTTGGCAAAGGCGGTACAAACAGAGAAAAAGGGATGTGTTCAGGACCCAGTTGATGGTAAATTGATAAAAGCATAATGTGGAAGGACTGTAGTTAGCACCAAGACAATCCAACATGGACCGAATGAGATAGTGAGAGACAAGGATCAAATGACACTCAGAGACCTAAGTGTGCAGGTAAGCAGCACTAGTGGTTAAAACAGAAATATCTACCAACAGGAGTCAGAAGAAAGACTTAGCCTCTAGAAGAGATACTGTCAAGGTCAGGAATGGACTGGATCACTGAGCAGTTTACATATTGAGGGACATGGGAACAGCAAGTAAACCAAGATCCTTTCACTATAATGAGAGACAATGTGAAAATTAGGGTGAGAGAAAGATATATAAGGTCAGTTCAGATTCGGGACACATAATTGAAGGAGAGAGGAAATAGTATGGAATAGACTGATTCACCCAAGTTAAAGTGAAAATGGACACACAGAGTTCTTAGAGACAGGTCATGCCTACTGGTTAAGTGTCAAGCATTGTTTTTAAAAAAGCATTCAGTCTTATGTCTGATATATGAGTGAAATCACATGGTTCTTAATTTTTTGTCTGACTTATTTCACTTAGCTGGTATTCTCAAGATCAAAAAGCAACAAACAAATGACAGCAACAAACAAACAAAACTTATATACACAGACAAGAGTGTTGCTATCAGAGGGAAGTGGGGTGGGGAGTAGTAAAGGGTAAAGGGAGTCAAATACATGGTGATGGAATAAGATTTGACTTTAGGTGGTGGGCACGCAATGCAGTATACAGATGATGTATCACAGAACTGTACACTTGAACCCTGTATAATCTTATTAACCATTGTCATGCCAAGAATTTAATTTCAAAAAGGAAGAAAAGCAGAATATTTGGTATCAGGTAAGGCCTGATGAGGAGAGCCCAGAAACAAACCGTTCCACGTTAACAGACATCTACCACGTCCCAGACCGGCAGGTTCTTGTCAGGGCCTTCTTGTCCCTAGTACTCATGCTGGCCTTCAGAGGAATCAACGTTGCCTAGGTTTTCTGATGAGGAAACTCAACAGTGGAGAGACTAATCTATTAATAAAAGCACACAAATAATAAATGGAAAAGTCAAAATTCGAACCAAGGCCTCTGTGGTTTCAAAACCTAGTCTCATTTCAGCAATAAATACAATATGGCTTTGGGGCGGAAAATTCTGCATATTAGAGACGGTACAGTGGAACTGGAGATGAAGGAGTGAATCCAAGAAGTCTTCCCAAGGGATGTATGACAGATGGAATGTGGAAAACACAAGAGAGGAGAGGGAAGAATCACAGATGATGCTAAAGAAATGAGGAATAAGAAGGAAAGTTGTTTTCGGTGCTATTTTGGTATATGTGTGGATTGCTGATGATTGAAGAGAATGGTGAACGAGAAAGTTGGATTCCTTTTGGGTATAATTAAGTGAAAATAGTTTAGAGGCATTTGTAAATAACTAACAACTTTTAAAGGGAGATATGTAATATATGTGGAAGCACATTTTAATTTGATTCTATTTATAACAGTGTCTTGACTGAAATAATTAAAAATACTGGTCTCTGTGGAGTCTGTGACCATTTTTATGATTTAGACTATGAGAAAAGTGCTATAGGTTTGTTTGGGTATGTGTCACACCCTTTAGGTGACATACCATCAAGGACGTGCAATCAAGTTATATAATATATAGAGTGTATGAATGCATTTATGATTGCCTATAGAATAGTTTCACTAAAATATAGTATACCCCAAATTGAGTCTTCTTTACTTCTTTTTCCCCCGAGCAACCTGCAAACACATATTTAGGAAATACTCATTTATAATTTGACTATATATTCCTAATTATTTATAGCATATACTCATACTTACATACTGTTTGCATATATTAAAATATGGCCTTTCAAATATACTTTTAAGAGAATAACAATTCTGTGTAAAAATTCACTAGATGTCAACATTTTAAAATTTCAAAGATATGTGAAGAATTATGGACATATATATATTGAGGTTTAATGCAAGTAAACATAAGAAGAAAGATGTGAGAATTAGAAAGAATTGCTAAAACTCCTATCCAGAAAGTCCCTGGTTAAGAAAAGGAGCCTTGTTAGATCAGGGATGTGCCATATGTATACAAGAAGAGGTGATTTTCAGGGTTCTGTTCTGTAAAGGGTATTGTTCAGTGCTCAAGGTATTAGGAGAAAATGTCACATAACCTCTTTTTATTATAAAAGTCATAAGTTTGTATGATACCCAGGAATTTAAGAAATAAGGGCCGTTCCTGAGAAATCTACTAGGAAGTAAGCTTCAGATCATCCAAATCACTGAAGAAATATCAACACAAGGATTGGTGAATCAATTTTGGAAGAGTGTAAATATTTTGCATAATTATGAAGTTAAATTAAATTTTAACAAAGAAGTTCAAAAAAATTGAATATAAAATGAAAACAACTGAACTTGAATGGGAATATGGTTCTTGACATAATTACAAAGAGAGGCACAATTCCAAGTGACTTCAAAGCATAATGATTTGATTCAGTTATAACTTAAGACAGAAAGACCTGGAAACAAAATAATAATGGGACTATTTCAGGTAACCATATTATCAGGCAGTGCTAGTAATGATATCCTGAAATTGTTACATACACATTTTTATAGTATAAAACAAAAATATGTAATGTTCTAATTCTCATTCCCAGTGAACTCGAGACCTATTTCTGTTCAGGAGAAAAGTGGTTCAAATGTATATCTAAATTAGCATTGGTGGTCTAAACAAGAATTCAATGTGTATTTTAAACTTTTTCCTGAATTCAGACAATAGAAAGAAAAAACAGCAAACCAGTAGTGACAAAGACCCTGAATACTCAGATTCTAATTTTGAGAAATCGTTTTCTAGTTAAAATATTTTTTAAAAAAAAGAAATAGGGATCCTGGAAAAAGGGGCTAATTCCAGATCTGGACTAGAATTGTACAACATGAGTTTCGAATACCAAACAACAAGAAAACTATCAAAGACTATTAGAGCTGTGTTAATGAGACGTAGCCAATTTGAAGATGCCCCCAGTGGCCAAAGATGGAACAGCTTGACTCTCATTACGAATAACAATAGAAACACATCAGCATGTTTAAATTCATGAATTCATAATTATATTTAAATAAGATAATTGGTCATCACAGAAGGATATAATAAACCAGATGGATATTTTTAAAATAGTAAAGAAATCAAGAAAATTGAACCTGTCTTCTGCCTTTATGGTGTGAACTGTACCAATAGATACCCAAATAGTGGGTAAGGGCAGAAGCACTCTGGGCAATAAATGAAAAAGAAATAATATAATATAGATACTATTAATTTGCAACTCCAAGTGAGCCTAGGCCTTGAGAATAAGTGGCTACTAACATCAGTAAAAAGAGGCCACTAGAGATTAGATGTTTAATGGAACAGTACACTATTTTTTAATGGTCTTTAAAAAGACACACAGAACTAACCTAAAACTGGTAAAATTCTTATCATTTTCCAGCTACTAATTTACAGGAAATACAGTGTTCACACAGACATGTTACAAAACACCACAGAGATGAAAACAATAAATNAAATGAAAAAGAAATAATATAATATAGATACTATTAATTTGCAACTCCAAGTGAGCCTAGGCCTTGAGAATAAGTGGCTACTAACATCAGTAAAAAGAGGCCACTAGAGATTAGATGTTTAATGGAACAGTACACTATTTTTTAATGCTCTTTAAAAAGACACACAGAACTAACCTAAAACTGGTAAAATTCTTATCATTTTCCAGCTACTAATTTATAGGAAATACAGTGTTCACACAGACATGTTACAAAACACCACAGAGATGAAAACAATACATTTCAAATTGTGAAAAATTCTTTAAGCAATTGACTGGACAAACAAATTGCAAGGGTAAGAAAAGAAATGAGTGAGGAACCAACGGATTAAAGGGGGATTAAAAGACATGATAATCAACTGAGCTCACAATTAGAACTATTAAAAGTATAATATAAGACAGTAGGACATCTGAACACTACATATCTGATGATATTAAGGACATCTATGAAAAGATTTATGGAGGAAGTAATACAATCTCTAAGATTTCATCAAAATAATATGGGAAGAGAGCCTGTGGGTGGAGGTATAGATGAAATAAGACTGGTTATGTGTTGATAATTATTGAAATTGAGTATTGGGTATATGTTTATTATGGTATTCTATCTACTTTTGTATATCTTGCACAAAACAATTAGTGATATTATCAAAACATCAACTTGAACTTCGGACTGTACTCTTGCTAGAGAGAATCCCGGCTACCAGATATGCAAATGCTCAATAGTGCTGACTGGCCCAGATCTTGTCACTGCAGAATGAGTAAATTATTCAGAATCTAATTTCCTAAAGGAGAATATGTGGACCAAAATCAAGAAAGGGGTTCTTCTAGCTACTCTTATTCAGATGATGACGTCATTGCCACTCCAAATAGAACTCGTGCCTGACAATGTGCTGGCAAGAAACAGATGAGACACTCAAAATCACTTCACGGAGGCTATTTTAGTGAAAGGACTCCTTCCAGAAGGGTGGCCTGAGTGACAAGGGCTGGCAAAGGATAGGAAACACCAATCAGGTAGAACAGTGGGAAGCTATGACAAGCCCTGGGCTTCCAAGGGCAAGCAGAGAAAACTGTGCCACCTGAATCCTGTGAGAGCGGTCTACGCACTGGGAGTTGTGACCATGAGCAGGCAACAACTACAACGATCACAGTGTGACAGCAGTGTGACAGCAGGAGAGAAGAAATAAATCCTGAACTTGTCTCTCCTGCTGCTTTCTGATCTCCTGCAGGTCCTACCATTGAACTAGAAGCCAAAGGGCAAAGGAGCCAACATGCTGCAGTCCACAGAGGTCATTCTCCCAGAGCGGGGCTTAGAAACACAGGGGAGGAAGCTAGATGTGGACCAGCTGACAGTAACCAGCGCAGAATGTGTTGTTCATTAGCACAGAGGCCACATTGTAAGTATGTAAATCATTTGTTCATCTTATGTGGGTGCACATACTGATTATGTAGTTTCCTTTAACTGTATATATATTTATATTTAAACATATATAAACATATTACTTCATGTGTGAGGGTGTGTGTGTGTGTGGTGAAAGAGAGGGGGGGAGATTTATTTCAGCTTTACATCTAATCCTTTGGTTTTAAGATATTTACAATAAATTCCTAAAAAGAAAATGCAAATGTCTGATAAACTATAAGAAGATGTTTAACCTTGCTAGAAATCTAGGAAATGCAAACTAAAACAACAAGACACTGCTTTTTGCTATTTAAATCCAAAAGTATTCAAGCATTTTATAATATGAAGCATTGATGACGGACGGTGTGGGGCGATGGGGACTCACACGCACGGCAAGGGAGAGTGCACGTTTGTTTAGTCACTTGTTGAGTTCCGTGGTGCCTGTTCCAGACAGCAGAGACAGTGCGGCAGCATGGTTAAGAGGTCAGACATTCTCTGGGTTCAGGTCCCCGTTCTGCCACTTAATCTCCACATTATCTTCGGCAGGTTAATCTCTCACACCTTGTTTCCCACCTTCTTATTAAAAATCCTTAACCACCCCATGCCTCAGGCTTCCTTTGAATTATTTGCCCCAACCCCAGGTAATTTTCCCCTAAAGGAAAAAAGAACACATGCTAGTGTTAGGACTAGTCATTTTAAATTAATTTTACTTTAAGAATATGGTGATATTTAAAAACTATAATTAGTGAATTTTAGCAGCTCAGAATCACCATATTCTGCAAAATAAATAACTGATTTAATTAGGGATAAAATATGTTAAAATTAGATATTTAACTTAGTTTAATATGTGTTAAATTTGCTGACATTGAACAAATATAGGATTATAATAAATGAAAAATATAGAATCAAGAAATTACAGAGTTTTTACTCTATATAGTTATTAGTTGTATAATAGTATTACTGTATTCTGCAAAAATAATCAATAAATTAATCAGTGATGGCTTGCTCAATGCATAATAAATACTATGATTTATAATTTTCAAATGGTTATATTAATAATAGAGAATCAAGGAGGACATCAACATTTAAGGGATGAATTGAGCTGACTAAAATTTGTGGTGACATCTAATTTGTATAATTCAAATTGGCTTCTTTGATTGTATATGAGACAATTTCCTTGTAAGCTCTAGAAATCCAATGCAGATTCCATATGTTGCTCCCATATGAAACTTAAGCTTAGAGTTGTTTACCCAAACAAACAAATAAACAAATAGAAATCATTTTCCTGATTTGGAGACCCCAAAGGGGGGAGAAATAAACACACAATTGAATCATTTTTGGCTTTTTCACAACATAAAAGATCATTAATAACAAGTAATACTAAACCACTGTATACTTTCTAACATGCACACATATTTTAATAATCACATTATTCAGAAAATCTGTTAAACGAACTCAAACATCGAACTACGCTTTTGTATTTCCCTCACCAATCCTCATCTGCTTCCCATCTCACTCTTTTCCTTTTCAAATTTCATCTGAAAGCTGGAGAATCACTCATTCTCAACTTTGAATTAGTCAAAATTATTCTGTCTCCACCTCGATTTTTCAGCTCTCTGTCTCATGTTGTAAATCCTATAAACAACTTTTAAGAGGAAAATAATTAAGTTGCCTTTCTATAACCCTTATTATTTATGTGACATGTTAAGTAACTGGATGCTAATACTGTAGGTTAGTCACTTTGATTCCTTTCTTTTTTCGATAAATGATGAATGAAAGCAGCAGGCAGAAGTAGTATAGATCATCAGACGTGATACGGACCATTGCAACCACATCTTACATCTTGGTCTGACTCACATGTAGGGAGAAATCAATGATTAACATAACAAAACCAGCAAGGCAGTGAGTGAGAACAATTTTAAACACCACTACGATTTTTATGATTTGAATGAGGAAGCGGCCACAGAGGAAAGGTTTTCCTGGTACGGTAAATGAAGTCTTTTCTTATATGTAGTGACTATGTGCATTGGTTTTGGAGTCCGGTGAACTGATGTGAGCAAAGTTCAAAATAATTGATTCCACTTTTTCTAAAACTTGAAAGTCAGATAAGTAGATTATGTGACATTTTACTTGACAGAAGTATAGGAATATCATTCGAGAGCGGTGGATCATCTTCTTGTCTTCCACTACAAATTATTGAGAATAAATGTCCTGTTTTATTTTTTTAATATTTCAAATTTATTCTTTCCTTTTTGAATATGCAGATAAAATAGTAGAAAGAAGAAAGTGAAAATCACCTTTAATCTAATCGTCTGGAGTGATCACAATAACATTTTGATGTACATCTTTCCAGAGAGTGTCCTATACGTATATGAATATAAAGATGTTTACTCTTTTTAACAAACACAGAAGCACATTTTATAAAACTTATTCACTCACTTAATGCAGTGATTTTAAACCTTTTTTATATTATGGCACATATAAACTATTTATTAAAATTCTGTGGCACACCAGAAAATATATTTTTTGCCAATTTGACAAAAAAATAGGTATAATTTTTATTCATTCTCAGCTGATGGCTATTGTTGTGTCAGCTGGCGTTTTTTTATTTGACAGTTTAAGGGATAAAAGGTCAGTGCTCCTGACTAACTATTCAGATATTGCATGTTTTAAAAATTCTTGTGGCACACTGCCACATTGCACTGATTGAAAATCAATGACTTAATGTATTACGTGTGAATGAACATATTTACTAGTATTATTTTAATGGCCTCACCTTACATTTTATAATATATAATATGTACCATGTTATATAATATAAAAAATGCAATGCATAATGTAAGAGTAAGTATATTTTTAATATAGAAAAACATTTTTAAATTTCTAAATAAAATTTTCATTAAAAAAATTTCCCAACTTTAATGTTAGCTGTTAGAGGACTAGTTAAGTTTTATTTAGGCTTCCCCAATTACTCCAATTTGCAAACAGACCTTTGGAGAATTATGTAATCTCTGTTAACAGGTAGTTAACTTCTTCTGCTCCTGTTAGAGTTGAGGACCAGAATTTACCTTGGGTTTGCCCCTGCCCATTTATCCATGTCATTGAAAAGATTTTATGTTTCCCTTTTGTTCATTCATTAAGCAAATTGTTATTAATCCCCTAAAGTACGATAACATTGATATCCTATTTCTTCTTGAAAAAATGACCTTATTATGTACTTACTCCAGTTTTTCTGGAAACACCCTAGTGAGCCTAGGAATCGTATAATTGACAGTTTACAAAGAGAGATAAAAGGGAACAACGATGATAACCAACAGGTGAAACAAGGGTGAAAAAATCAACCAACTAGAAAACAGAAACTGATTCAGAGGAGACAGAACAACACCCATCTATGCGGTGAGCCATTTCTCCCCCCAACCAGCATTCCCTGACCATCTGGGAATGCGCTGGCATTGCGCTGATTCTAGTGTGAAGAAACATTTGTGGTCACGTGTTAAGGACCATGACAAAGGTAAACTCAAGGTACAAATAAGCTCCTAGAAAAGTCAGCTTTCCATAACTGAGGTTAAAAAAAATGGTGGTCAGAGAGGGAAGTGTTCCGACTATGAATAGTGCTAAATTAATTAAACGAGGAGGCCATTAGACTGAGGATGACATGGCCCTGCCTATGCAAACCAAAATCTAAGGCTATAAATGTCTTAGGGTCATGAATTTGAAACCTAAGGACAACCAGCCATCTGGGCTTCCAGCTTTATCTAACCAACAATTTCCTAACTTTGCTTTGGCCTTTCTCTGTAGAAACCTCTCCCTAAGGCTCTGGGTGGGGGATGAGGGGGGACTCCTAACCACTTCCAGTTTGGTGCAGCCCCATTCTAACTGGTTTTTGCTCAAACAAATTCTTAACATTTTTAATATAGCTCAGTTCATTTTTAAACAGGCATTTAAAACCATGGCATCTCTTATTGTCTTACCAAGCCCACAGGTTTTAAACTCCGAATGCAGTCACTGGGGAGATAACCCAGCAGCAGAGTACAGAAGTCCCACTAGAATGCACGTGTATGTTTGTTTATGATACAGAGTGTCTGGAAGACTATCAAATGAAGTAAGCACCAGAAATGGGTGAAGATTTGAGTCTAGGCTCTGACATTCTCCCTCTCACTTGGGTGGGCACTCAGTGCTATCTACATTCCAAGACTGCCACAAGAAAAGCAATTAAAAACCATCATGTATGTGCCGGCGTGTTATCAAGTGTTAAGGTTACCAATGTACAATCTGCTGCAGTGAGCACTGCAGGAGCAGCTTCCGTACCGACACCGCCTAGGCAGTGGCAGATGAAAACGAGGTTTCACACTCCGTATTTTGTTTTGACGGAATAACAAGAAGGAAATGGGATGTGCTACTCTATTAATCTAATATTTTACAGCCCTTATTATTAATTAAAAACACTCTCTCTGCCTATATGTTCTGTTCTCCTCTGAGGTGCTGCCTTACACCTGTTGATATACGACTAATCTTTTTTCTAACTTAGTTCATTTATAGTTAAAAAGTAAATACAGTAGAAGAGCATAAATTAGCAATAAAAGAGATAGTATGTTATTATTTGGGTATATGTGTATTCAAATCCCATATAGTCAAATTCTGATCACCACTGGTTTTAAAAGGAGTTAAGGCCAGCAGAAGGTCAGAAAGTGAGTTTGCATCTAGTGTGTGCACACAAACACCCCTGTTGAGTATGGTTGAGAGGTGGGGCTGTTTTTACTCAGCCCCCACGAGTGGAACAGAGATTCTCTCTGGAATGGAGCATGATTGAAGGGCTGGAAATGCTGGAAACACTGGAGCAGCAATTGCCCTTTCCCAGCTTGTGAAGCAGTGGCTCCACGCCAGGGGAGGCAAGCGGAGAGTCCCCAGGCTGCTGGCCCCAACCTCGGAGTGCTCAGCTCTTAGAGTGGGCGTGGCGGTCAGATGGACGGAAGCTTGGGCTTGTTCCTACCCACAGCTCCAGAGCCTCAGCTCAAACAGTTTGCCTGGGGGTGTGTGGGGGGAGGGGGCGGGGGAAGACATGATATAAAACAGTTGTTCTTAAACTCTTCCCAAAGGAACTAATTTTATTTGCAACAAAGGGAGAGGAATTTGAAGCCCAAAGATGCTCTGAAGAAAAGTGAAGTGCGTGGTAAAAAGATATTGGGAAAATAGTCAAGATACAGTCTAAAATGTAGACCAGCTGGTTTGCAGGAGAGAACAGGGGGAACGGACGCCTGGGAGGAGCTCTACTGAGGTCCAAACAAAAACCAAACGCTGGCCTCAGAAACTATTCCTTCAACGGAGCCAGAATTTTATTGGGTCTCATTTCTTCTCTAAAAGTAGAATCCACTAATGAAATCATCTGAACCTGGTGCTTTCTTTTTCTGGTACCAATTATGGATTTGATTTTTTTAATAGATAGAGGCCTATTCAGATTATCAAAATTTTCTTGTGTGAGTTTTGGTAGTTTGTGTCTTCCAAGGAATTGGCCCATTATATCTAAGTTGTTAAATTTGTGGGCGTAAGTCTCTGGGCTGTGACCTTCACAAGCGTATTTCTTCAAGAGGTTCTTTCTTGGATCTGCAGGATGAGAACTTGGAGGGGTTCCTGGAAGGAATACCTCTAAAAGTGCGGGGGTCCCCCCCAAATTTAGTCCCCAAGAATTTCCTACTCACACTAGTTCACATTAAGCCTCTAGCAATTTTTCAAACTTAACATTTAATTTTCCTACCCAGTTATGACTCCAGTAGCTTCTGTCCATATAAGTGTATCCTGGCTGGGATCCTCCATATTGGGCTGTCTCTTTCTTAAGATTTCAGGGTGATGGTTTGCCCTGACACCTCAGTTCTCTAATGGGATCCCAGAAGAGTCATTGGTTTTCAGTTCATTCAGCTTTTTAAAAAAATTTAACAACAGAAGTGGTAACTTTTAAGCTCTTTAAATTTTAGATCAGAAACAGAAAGTGATCAGTTTATTCTTTTTTGGCTGAGTAATATTTCATTGTATAAATACAGCACAATTTGTTTAATCACTTCCTGTTCATGGATTTTTGGATTATTTTGATATTTTTGTCCATTATGAACTTTCTTGTAATTGGCATTTCGTAGTCATAGTAATCATTATTCTTATAATTCTAGATCCAAACCAAACAATAGGTCCCGACAATGCACCTATGCAGCAAATGAATCACTCACAACATAAGTGACTTTGTAACTCATTCAAAACAGGCTTAATGGACACTGTCTGCAGAAAACAGGCTTGACTAGAACATCTAACTTGCTGTTGGTAGACTTCAGCCCGAGAACCACTGCAATATAGCACAACCATGAACTCAGGAGTACACAAAGTATTTTTCTTTATTTTCCTAAAACGACATTTCTGTTGAGCAGCCGCCATTGCAGTTTGACATCACCTGCAATCTTAGTCATTTCCAAGTAAACCGACCCAGGCAATGAAGATTTCATAATCTCACTCATCCCCCCTTCCCCAAGTCCCCTCCCCGATTCTAAGTTCTGTGGTGGAAATAGTGCCATTACATCAGCGAGGAGATGACACCTTATTCTGCTCTGTGCTGGCACTTGCTGAGATAGACAATTTTTAAAGATATTTTTATATCATTGGTGCTCTTTCTTTTTTGAACATTTACATATTATTTTATTATTCTTTGTCAACTAAAAATGTTACCTCCATAAATTGTAAGAGGTTGTTATCAAATATCTACAATGATTTTGTATTTAAAATTCAAATCACAGTACATAGGTTGTCAGGAAAGTCATATCCCTTTGAACCTCGGGTTATGGCAAATCATCACGAGCACCACCTACAGCCGATTCATTTTACAGTAGTACCACCACGTGCCTAACAAAATATTGTACCACCAGCCCTGGCTGCTGTAGCTAAATGGATTGAGCGCAGGCCTGCGAATCACACCAGTGAGGTTTGATTCCCAGTCAGGGCACATGCCTGGGTTGCAGGCCAGTTCCCAGCAGGGGACTCACGAGAGGCAACCATACGTTGATATTTCTTTCCTTCTCTCCTTCCCTTCTGCTCTAAAGATAAATAAATAAAATCTTTTTTAAAAAAGTATCTGTCTTTAAAAAAATATTGTACCACCAATAAAATCAGCTGGAACCGATTATTTCCAGGTCACAGCAGAATACATTTAAATTCTTCATCTTATGGATTTAACCTGTATGTGGCGGACTCCCTCTATCCTTAGGATAGAGAACAATTCTCTCTCATTCTCACCCGTTTTAAAGACTGTTCGCACTAAATACTAGTTGATTTACTTTTTATAATCAGCTAGATTCTGCCTCCACCTAACATACACAGAAAGTTTAAGAATATTAAAATGCTACTTAAAACCAAGCTTCTGTATTTTTTACTCAAATTATTTATTTATTTATCTGTTTATTTATTTAGTTACATTATTTTTTTTATTGTTGTTCAAGTACAGTTGTCTCCATTTCCCCACCACCACTTAGCAGGGTATAACGTTTGAGTACGTATTTACTGGGACCAGGAAAATCTTAGATTTAATAAAAAGTCGGTTCAGACTTGACATTAGCCAGCCCATGAAACAGGTAGGAAATCTGACTTCATTCGAACTTCCGTTAGATAGTTTGTGATGGTCACATTTACTAGACTTTGGCTCTTCACAAAAATTTATCACCTACTTAGGTAATATGGTAGATATGAAATGAACCACATAATTTTTAAAATTACTGGCTTTATGCAATGAGTAGCAGTGTGCTCACTAGATATTTTTAATTGTGAATCTACATTTTTGTGGTTTAGTTTCTTAAAATGATGGAAGAGATGAGAGGTTAAACTTGAGTAACTCTAACACTTCTTACCAGGCAAAAGTTCTGTAGGTTTTTACTTAAATTACCTCCATGGGAACAGAGGAGAAGGGAATGCCCACAAGATTAAGGAAATGACAAAAGACATAAGGACTAGAAAGTACGTATTGTGTTTGAGAGACAGAAAATCAAGAAATTTGACTGTAGTAGAGGATTTATAGTAGGATTAGCATGAAGTAAAGTTGTGAGGTAGTTTGGGGCTGGATTGTAAAGAATCTTAAACACTGGGATAAAGAACTTGTATTGTTCTACAGATAATGGAGAACTATTGTAGAGATTTAGGTTAAGGTGAGCATAATAATGATTTCAAAAGGACTGATCTTGTGTTAAAAATTAGGTATGGATTCAAGGAGAGCTGAGGCTAGAAGAATTTAAATCAATAGAAGGGTTGGAGCATCTTTTAACTGGGGGTTTGATTCCTGGTCAGGGCACAAATCTAAGTTGCAGTGTCAATCCTGGGTTGGGACATTTATGGGAGGCAACCTACTGATATTTTTCTCTCACATAGATATTTCTCTCTCTCTCTCTCTCTCTCTCGTCTTCTCTCTCATTAATAAGTATGTCTACTTTTTAAAAAAATCAGTAGAAGGGATTTATTCTAAACTAACTGTGAATTAATGATGGCTTCAGCCAGGGTAATATCAGTAAGATTTGTCGAGTATCAAAAGCATTTGAAAAAAAGAATCAGTGAAACCGCCTGATGTGACATAGAGAACTAATGAGAAGAATGAGTCAAAAACAATTCCAATAATGTTGGGAGAATTATACTTCCACTTAGTCCAACACAGAAAGCATTTAGAAAAAAATGGAAAATGGAGTTAATTGTTGGATACTTTTAATTTGAAGCATCAGTAGATATATGAAAGGAAATATGCTGTGTTCTGTGGAAACTGCAGAACTGGGTGAGAGGTCAAGGTTGTATCTATTTTCATTTTACATACAATTTCACTTAGAGAGTCGGCAAATAAAAAATTAAAGTTTCAAGCTGAACATCGCCTTTGAAAACTGGAGGGATCTAGTCATTTGCATCACTTACCATGTTTTACATTTATACAGAAATACATTGGTTAGATTCCACATTTAACCATGGTTCTTTCATGCATGTGCTAGAAGATTATAAGCGATGTCTTCTGGTTTGGCAGAGATTAGCTTAGCAAACTGAATGTTTATTATTAAAGGGGAATTTTTACCATTTAAGTGAACGTTCCTATTTAATACTTCCAATAAAATGTTAAGTGTTTGTTTTCTTGACAAAAGAAGTCTCTGAGTGTATCATATCTGCATAATGTCAAAGCAACCAAGTGGTTCAAGGTAGTGGGAGAATAATTCTATTTTATGGAATTCATAGGTTAACTCACAATCAAAGCGGTCATTTAACATTTTTACAGGTACAACCACAATATGATCTTCAAAATTAATATTAATTTTTTGTATGTTAAGGAGTCTCAAAACATGTAAGTCGTCAAGTCACATACTAATCTACCCTTATGAAGTGAAAAGTTAGAATGACAGCTAAGTTTCCCTTTAGTTGATACATTTTATTATATGTAAACACTAAATCATGAGAAAACAAAAAAAGCTTAGTATTAAGAATGTTAATTTACTAAAAAAATGCACCAGAAGAAACAATTGCCAAAAAAACGTGAATTATGTGCTGTTGTGATTGATATTATCTGGAATTTATTTTACACTGCCTTTTTATCCAGGCAGCTTAAAGAGGTTTACGGTTGAGGTAAACACAACTTTCAAAGGCAGGAAATAGGAACAAATATTCTAGTCCCATTTCAGTTAACAAAGTCAGTCAGTGGCATACTCGAGTAGGTCCAAGTGTGATCCTCAATCAGCATCATAGACATCACCTGAGATCTTATCCGAAAGGCAGAATCTCTAACTTCACTGCAGAACTACTGAATCAGCATTCTACCTACATCACCAGGGGATTCCTGTGCCCATTAACGTCCGAGCAGCACTGATATGCAATCCTACTGGATCTACACTCAGTGAATGGAGAAATCCCCACCATCCGCCTGTAGAGATACCAGCTCTATCTTACTCATCTTCAGTTAACCAAAAATTTTATCACTTGCCCTCATGTCATATACTTAGTAAGAGAAAATATGTGAAATTGAAGAGATTCTTCACGAAGGAAATAGCTTGAATTAGAAATTTCATACAAAGATAGTACAAAGATGAGTTCTGGGGGTGTAATGCCTAGCACGGTGACTACAGTTAATAATACTGTCTGTAGATTTGAACACTGCTAAGAAAGTAAATCTTGCCCTGGCCAAGTAGCTCAGTTGGTTAGAGTGTCATCCTGATATACCGAGGTTGTGGGTGCAATTTTTTCAGGGCACAAAAAAACAGAGGGGGGGTGGGAGGGGATAATGGGGGGAAGAAGAGAAGGGTTTTCAGGAACAACTAAGAAGACACATGGACAAAACCAAAAGGGGGTGGAGGCAAGGGAGGGAGGAGGGTTTTGCCAGGGTGGGGGGAGTGGTGGGGAATAAATGCAAACAACTGTAATTTAACAACAATAAAATAATTTTAAAAATAAATAAAGAAAAGAAAAAGAAGAAGAAACCAATGAGTTCATAAATAAATGGAACAAGTGCCTCCCTCTCTCCTCTTCTCTTTCTCTCTCTTTCTCTCCCTTCCCTTCTCTCTCTAAAATTAATCAATAAAATTAATAAATAACAATTTTAAAAGTAAATATTAGCATTTCTCATCGCAAAATAATTGTAACTATGTGATGTTAACTAAATGTATTGTGATCATCATTTACAATGTATACATATATGAAACCATGATGTTGTACACCTTTAACTAATACAATCTTATAGGTCAAGTACATCTCAGTACAGCTAGGGGAAAAAACAATGGTTCAGACCATGTATGGGACTCTAGCCAAGGAGTACCCAGATAAATTTAGTTTAAAGCTTCAACCAAAGCCCTGGCCAACATGGCTCAGTTGGTTGGATGTCGTCCTGCAAAGGTCACTGGTTTGACTCCCTGCTTGGACACATGCCTGGGTTGGGGGCCAATTGGAGCATGTGTGGCTTTTCCCTCACATCCATGTTTCTCTCCCTCTTTTTCCCCTACCTTCCCTTCTTTCTAAATAAATAAATAAAATCTTTAAAACAGAAAAATAAAAGCTTAACGGAGGCTATTAATTCACCAAAGCATAAACGAAGTGAATTTGGAGCATTATGCAGAAGAT
The DNA here is from genome assembly GCF_014824575.4 of Sturnira hondurensis. Taxonomy (NCBI): domain Eukaryota; kingdom Metazoa; phylum Chordata; class Mammalia; order Chiroptera; family Phyllostomidae; genus Sturnira; species Sturnira hondurensis. The sequence continues at coordinate 12,325,714 of NW_028074503.1, forward strand.
ACATATGTTTTACTCATCAATAAATGGTTCATTCTTTTAGTCTTGCTGTAGAAATTGCTTTAAGTCACATAAAAAGGGCTATTTCTTTCCTAAGCTTAATTAAGCTCTTTTAAAAATACAGGGTTGCCAGGATGCTTGGAAACTAGTAAACTGAACTGACGGAAAGGATACTTATTTGATTTGCTATGAAGGGTGAGAAAAAAGAAACAAACTAACATGTCTTGGGCATCTATTCTCTGCTAAGTACTACACTGAACATTTTATACTAAAAAAGAAAACAACAGGATATCTAAAATGTTAAACCTGAGACCTGTTCTCTATCATATAAATATGGTGTTATTGTGACCTGTCACAACTATAAAAACTATAAAAACATAACTTTTCAATCACTTAATGACTTAGAAAAATCTAAGTCTAAAACTTTGCTTCACTATAAATTATTAACACTCCCAGACCTTTCTCATCTCCTCAGCTAGCCATTTCTATGAAAATAACCTATAAAAATAGGGATCAGATTATCTTGTTATTGCAATATCCAAAGAGCCTATCTTAGATCTAAACACACAGGGGGATCTTCTCTGGACTTCTGTGATGATACCAGTTCTATGTGTGTGGTCCCTGAAAGTGTCTTGAGACGATCATTGAAACCAGTGTGCAACCTAATTGCATCATGGAAGGTATCATTTAGTTCTGCAGTGTCTCATCATTTCTTCCAATGTATATCTATTGAGTATCTTCTATTTATTTAACAATTTTAACATCAGGGTATAAAAAGACATAAATAATTATAAATTGTAAAAAGTGCCGTGAAGGGAGAAAGCATTAGACCAAGGTAGAAGACTATCAGGAAAGAGCTTCCTCTTCTGATGTGGACAGTAACATCCAACCAGAACAACCCCGCTCAGATAACAACTATCTACACTCAGGACAAAATACAGGTATCCCTTATATTGCACAATATCGTGTTATCTGAAACTCGGGCCATTGGCACGTCCTTGGTTCACACTGTTCTGTAATAGCAGTGACTATGCAGAGTGAGAGCGGGATTACAAAATTCACAGGTTTCAGTTAACAAGGCAATGTACGTGCAGGGGCTGCTTGCATGACAACACAGCCATTTGAAGGCACTGTGTGGTAAAAAAAAAAAAAAGTGGATATTGGAGGAGGATAATACTTCTGAAACGGAATCACACAGGAGATTTTACCTTGTTTATAGCTCTTAGCCTAAGAGATGCTTCTTAGCCTAAGAAATAAAATTTCTACAGAAAATGTATAGACTTTCTGACACAAAGAAACATAGGACAGGCTTCAAGGAAATCACAACTTTTGAAAAGTGAGGGAATAATCAGAAAAGAGAGAGACAGAGAAAGAGGCCCCTAACTCTGTATATAAACTCTCCACAGCTTACCTGGCAGGACCCGAAATCATACATGCGTGACACAGGCCACAGAAGGCAGGTGAGGATGAAAGTACTGAACTTGAGATTTGAGCTGCTACAAAAGGGTCAGGTTGTAGTTTGAATCCAACAACTTTATTGCCTACTAAAATAAACAAAAAATCAACACTCTTTGGAAGAGTTTAAAAGAAAATATGTTCATTCACAAACTTACATTTGCAATGTCTAGATAAACTCCAGTTATTACCTGTAATACAGAACAAGGAAAATGTTGACTCATTCTCAAAGAAAAGACATGGGATGGGCACCAATCAGCTCCAAAGGACACAGGCATTGGGATTAGGACACAAGAATTTTTAAGCAGCTATTCCAACTGTGCTCAGTAACATAAGAGAAATATTCTTGCAGTGAATAAAAGGTAAAAAATCTCAACAAGGAAGTAAAACATCTCAAAAAACTGAAATTAAATTCTAGAACTTAAAAATACAATGTAAGATATAAAAACTCACAGGATAGGCTTAACAGCAGAATGGCGATAATAGGAGCATGAGAAAAATAAATGTGAAGGCATATAAATATAAATGAGCCAACCCAAAAATAGGTTGAAAAAGTAACAGAGTGTGAGGGCCCTGTGGGACGATATCAAAAGTTTTAATATGCATATAATTAAAGTTAATAAAAAGGAGTAAGAGAATGAGGTAGAAATAATATTTGAGTACATAACACTATTTCCAAAATTTGCTAAAACATACATATTTACAGTTTGCAGAGTCTCAGAAAACTAAAAAGAGAAAAGCTATGAAGAGAAACATTCATCTGTGCATCATAGTCAAACTGATGAAAACCAAAGATTTAGAAAAATCTTGAAGGCAACCAAAAACTGAGAGTTAATAATATGTGTCATCATTTTAAGCCACTAAACTTGGGAGTAATTTGCTGTGCAACAATAGATAGTTAACACAACAAGTATAATTGGAGGTATCAACACCCCTCTCTCAACAATGAGCGAACAAGTAGAGAGAAAATCAGGATACAGAAGACGAAAAATATCAACCAATGTGCCCTAAATTTTACTTACAGAACACTTCAGTCAAAAGCAAGAGAAACTGAATTATTTTCAAGTGAACATAGATTATTTTTTGGAATGGACCATAGTCTGGGCCATAAAATAAACCTTAATAAGTTGAACAAGATTGAAATCATTAAGTATATTTTCTGCTGACAGTGGAATTGAATGAGAAATCAGCAGAGAAACACTCCCTTACATACGAGCATTAAAATCACACTTCTAAATAAAAGAGATCAGAAAAGTCATCTCTGAGAAAATTAGAAAAAAGCTTTTAACTGAATATTAATGAAAAAACAGTATATCAAAATATGTGGGGTGCAACTAAATTAATGCTTAGAAATAAAATTATCAAATCAAACTAATATTAGGGGGGAAGGCATCTCAAGTAAATAATCTAAGTACCATAAGAAGCTAAAAAGAGTAACTAAATCTCAAATAAGCAAAAAAAAGTAAAGAGTGAAATTAATAAAAGCAAATAACACCCAAACAGAAAATCAATAAAACCAAAAGCTGATTTTTGAATGGATAAATAAAATCAATAAAACTTAGTAAGTATTTATGAAAGAGAAACAAAAATATGGACTCAGAAAACTAAAACAAATCAGGCATATTTACTCCAGAGATCAAAATACGGACCCTCTAAGTGCTTGAACATTAATATTCATAGGAGCTTTTATTCATAAGTGTCAAACACTGCAAACAATCCAGTGTCTATCAACAGGGGAATAGATGACAAATCGGAATATATTTATGCAGTGGACTAGAAACCAGCTACAAAAAGAAGGCAACAATTCCTACACACAGTGACATTGGTTGTGTGAATCGCAGACATAATGCTGAGTTTAAGAGAGACAAGAAAGTGTCTATACTGTATAATTCCATTGACAGTAGTCCCCTCTTTTCTGCCTGAGCTACATGCCAACGCCTGCAGTGGATGCCTCAGGAACGGCACCGAACACTATATATACTGCTTTTCCTACACATACATATCTAGGATAAAGCTTAATTTATAAGTTAAGCACAGGAAGAGATGACAACAATAACCAATAATAGAAAAAATTATAAGAAATACTGTAATAAAAGTTACGTGAATGCAGCCTCTCCTTCAAAACATCTTACTGTGCTGTACTCACTCCTGCTAGGATGATGCCAGAAGGAAAATGCCATATTATGTGGAGAACTTTCAGTTTTTCACTTCCAGGAAACATTTTACGGCTTCTCTGACATATTCAAATTGCCGGCATTGGTACTCTTGTACCATTATGAGGTAAAATAACAGTTACTTGAACACAAGCACTAATGTACCACGACAATCAATGTGAAAACCAAGATGGCTCCCACGTCCGAATCTAAGTATCAGGGATACACTGAGCAAAAGCATGACTCACATCCCCAGGGGACAGAATAGGACATTGGGAGATTTCATCACATTACTCAAAAAGTATGCAATTTCAAATTTATACATTGTTTATTTCTGGAATTTTCCATCTAATAGGTTAAGGCCTGATTAACCACAGGTAACTGAAATCTGAGAAACTGACACCAAAAATAAGGGGGAAACTACTGTACATGAAGTTCTAGAACAAGCAAATCAAAACTTCAGTGATAGATATCAAAACAGAGATTATCTTCAGGTGGAAGAGGTAAGCAAGGATTTACTAGAAAGGGTACAAGGGAGTTGTCTTGCTGCCCTGTGTCTTGATCAGCATAATTGAATTATAAGGATACACATATTTATTTAAATTGTCAGACTGTTTACCTACAACCAGAGAGAGAGGAAAAAAAGAGAAGCAGTACACCACACACACACACACACACACACACACACACACAGATAGTGAGAGAAGAGCAAGAGAGAGGGAGGGAGACAGAGAGACAGAGAGAGAGAGAGAGAGAGAGAGAGAGAATATGAAAAGGCACCCCCAAAGAAAAGGAGAAAAACCTGGCCAGAATCTTTGCGTAGGAAGTAATCTGGACTAGGTATAAAGCCATAGGGGAGTTACCAAACAAGGCTGGTTTGGAAAATTCAGAAGTAAATACTAAGGTAAGAAGAAGCAGTCTGTAAGGGAGGGACAAGAACCTCCAGGGATGAACGGTCTTTAAGTTATTTACTCTATGTGTAAACACTTGTACTTGTGTGTGAATAATGTCTACTTTGTAAATAACCACACTGGTTTTAAGTATATTTGTGTGCAATAAAAGCCAAGTTAAAGTTTGTAAAGCACCTACACACAGGAAGTATTATGGTATTCTGCCTTACCTACACCCATTATGTAATTTGAAATTAAATTGTACAACCATAAACTGAAATATTTATAGTTGAATATATATAATATCTAGAATGTGCTTCAAAATAATATAAATGGAGAGATGAATGAGTATGTGGAAGTGTTTGGCCATGGGTTAATAATTGCTACAGCTGGATAATGGGTACCATTATGTATATTGAAAGAAAATTAGAGAAAACCATAGCAACCATAAAATAAGTGGTAAGTAGGACCAGCAAACTTTTTCTTTACCTTTCATGGATAACTACTTTGAAGCTTAAAAAAATCTTTTAACTATTTCTGTACCCTTGTTGCTAACGTTAAAAGTCCACTCATGGCTACTGGGAGGTCCCGTTCTGTTTGGACTGAGGATTGCTTATCTCAGGAAGGTTTCACAAGTTAAAGCAACTTGAGGGGCAGTGCAAATAAAAAAAAAAGAGGAGGAGCAGAAATCTCTGTCACGGCCTTGTAGGAAGCATCCCAGCTAAGAGGCTGAAGGACCAGCAATGTTTTCACGGCAGATGAAGTACAGGTAGCGGTGTAGCAGTTTCCAGTGTATTTAGATTTCTATTCAGGACGTAAAGAAAAATCTCACTGAGATCTTTATTTCAGAAATAAAAACTAAGGTAGTAAATTTGAATTTCCTAAAGACTGTTGATTGTGGATTGCAGCTCTTTGAAACAAACTGTTGTTAAACCAATGTGTTTAATATACATTCCCCAGTCAATACATATTTTCAGTTGTTGAAATATTTGTTCATTTTTTTGAACAAATACAAGCCATTTTGTAGTATGATGAGCATATAGTTGAAAGAATAAATCAGCTTAAATTTTTAGGTTATCAAAAGCTTACAACACTGAAAAAATACCAATGAAAGAAGATCCTTTTTACTTAAATACCTCAACATTTGTTTTGTAAAGTTTCTTACTGTAAGAAAAAAAATCATATTACCCCAAGTAAATGATACTACAGTAATCCCATATAGTTAAGGTAAAGACTTAAGAAATGATAGCAATTAATCCTTGCAACTAAACAAATTTGGATTTAATTTTTATTTATTAATTTATAAATACAGTATAAAAGAAAAATTTCTCTTATCAAACTTTAAATCATTATTATAAGAATTTTAAGGACTTCTGCCAAGATGGAGGCATAGGTGGAAACACTGTGCCTTCTTCCACAACCAAGTTTGAATACAACAAAGGTTTGGAGAACAAAGACACAGCCAAAGAACAGAAAATTGAATTATACGGAAGTCTGACAACAACTAAACTTTCAATTGGGACGGTAAGAGGGGCGGAGCCAGCAGAGGAGCAGGGTCCGGCAGGAAAGATCCCCAGACCTAGGCGCGCAAGTGGCCCAGACCCAGGATGTGGGACAGCCTGACCACGGTCGCACATTCGAGCACAGTGAGATGGACCATGCAGGCCCCAGGGGGCGAACCCAGTGGAGGGATAACGGCAGTGGTGCACTCACGTGCAGGCGGTGGTGCACTCGAGTGCAGCGGGACGAAGCACAAGGGCCCAGGTGACAGTGGCAGCTGCGGCACTGGCCCCCAGGGAGCTGCGGCAAGAGGCGGCAGACAGGACGCCATTGCTCCTCGTTGACCCCGCCCCCACATACAGCGTCACAACCCAGCGACTGGGTTGCCCTGCTCTGGTGAACACCTAGGGCTCCGATCCTGTTATGTAACAGGCACGAACAGCCCAAAAGATGGCACAAGAAGAACTCAAAGCCCCAGAGCCCGTAACTCTAAGCGAACGAGAAATAGCGAACCTCTCAGATGCACAATTCAAGACACTGTTTATCAGGATGCTCACAGAACTGGTTGATTATAGTCACAAATTAGAGGAACATATGAAGGCTAAACTAATTGAAATGAAGGGAGATGCACAGGAAACCAATAGTGATGGAAAGGAAACTGGGACTCAAATCAATGGAATGGACCAGAAGGAAGAACAAAACATCCCACCAGAAAGGAATGAAGAAATGAGAATTCAAAAAAATGAGGAGAGGCTTAGGAACCTCCAGGACATCTTTAAACGTTCCAACATCCGGATTATAGGGGTACCAGAAGGGGGAAAGAAACAGCCACGAGTGGAAAACTTATTTGAACAAATAATAAAGGAGAACTTCCCCAGTCTGGCAAAGGAAATAGACTTCCAGGAAATCCAGGAAGCTCAGAGAGTCCCAAAGAAGTTGGACCCAAGAAGGAACACACCAAGGCACATCATAATTACATTAGCCAAGACTAAAATGAAGGAGAGAATCCTAGAAGCAGCAATAGATAAGGGGACAGTCACCTACAAAGGAGTACCCATCAGACTGTCAGCGGATTTCTCAAAAGAGACCTTCCAGGCAAGAAGGGGCTGGAAAGAAGTATTCCAAGTCATGAAATCCAAAGACCTACAGCCAAGATTGCTTTATCCAGCAAAGCTTTCATTTAGAATGGAAGGACAGATAAAGTGTTTCTCAGATAAGGTCAAGTTCAAGGAGTTCATCATCACCAAGCCCTTATTATATGAAATGTTAAAGGGACTTATCTGAGAAAAAGAAGATAAAAAATATTAACAGTGAAAGGACAGCAAACTCACACCTAAAACAAAAGCAAACCAAGAGGACAGCTAGATCAGGAGTGGAACCATAGAAATGAAGAACACATGGAGGGTTAGCAACAGGGGAGTGGGAGGAGGAGAAGGGGGGAGAAGGTACAGAGAATAAGTAGCATAGATGGTAGGTAGAAAATAGATAGGGGGGAGGGCAAGCATAGTAGGGGAAATATAGAATCTAAAGAACTTGAGACACGTGGTTATAAATTAAGGGGGGGAGAATGGTAGGGGAGGGAGTGTGTGGGTGGAAGGGAATGAAGGGGGGAATAGAACAACTGTAATGGTATAATCAATAAAATATATATATATAAAAGAATTTTAATGCTGCACTAGGAATATACAGCTAAAGATCTGAAATGCATGCAGATTAATAATAAATAGAGAACACACTACTTTTTCATATTTGGGGCAGCATCACGTCAAAACAGTAATGCATTTTCAGTTAATCAACAAAGCAATCAGCAAGTATTAACTGATATGAGAAATGTACAAGAGATATATAGGATAAGGAGTTCACAATCTTGAAGGAGTAGACAATTCTGATGTCTCATATGCATAAAATAATTAGGCACAAAAGAACACAGTATGTGGCTAGGTTTTAATATAGTGTTTCTAAGGGTCTTTCCTGTGTGTCCAAGAAGGGTGGATGACACTGGGCTGGAGAACACACTTTGAATGATGGTAAGAAAAGGGCAGCAAGCACTTGGAACAGAATACTTTATGTACTGTACACAATCTTTAATGTATTCACTCAACTTCTATTAAATAAGTAAGTTCTTTCCATTTTCTTTGAAATGAAAAAACCCAGATCTTAAAATGTCCACTATTCCCTTTAATGTAAACTATAAAATATGTTCTAAATGCTCAGAGTCTGTTCTTCTAAACATTTAAGACACAGATACAAATGAGTGGAGTTACAATTCTTTTTCTTTGTTAAATGGAAGAAATATCATTACAAAGAAAACTATTCCTCACTGGTATTGATTGTAAGATTTAAATGAATGTCCTTACAACTATACAATTCTGCCCTCCAAAAATGCTTTTCGGTTTGTGTTAAAAAATAAAGAAAATGTTGTATGTACCCCCATTGCAAAAGCAAGGCACACAGGGAATCCAGTACAGTTTGTTCATATAAAACATACAAGCACGTGACATGCTCTGTCCAAAGTATTTACAAGCTTTAAAAATTTGTTTCTATTTGTTGCATGGGACCAGAAGTAAAATTTTCAAATTTTCCTTGCCACCATCCTCATCTTATGCCTACAAGCATTTTCCAAGCACCTCCCATATGAGCTAAATATGCTTGTTTCTTTAGGGAGATGAAAAAGAGAGGATGTTTTCTTCACGGCCCCTATCCTTGAGAACCTTAAAAAGCTTTTTGAGTTTTGTGCAAATAAAAAATGACAATTTCAAAATCAGGAAATTTTCATGTATGTCTAGTGGGAAGCTCAGACAGTGCTGGCCATAAATTAAGAACTAGGTACAAAACAAGACTTGTGGTTATGAAAAAAAATGTACAATGCTCAGTATTCCTGTACCTTTCAATCCAGCTGATTGACATGAAAAGCGAGACAGTAAGAGCAATATGTAAGTGAAAAGGCATTGAAACCATGAAGAATGTTCAGACTGATCTGGTGATGCAGGTCAGGGATAAAAAGGAGGAAAAAAACCCAGGAGAATTTATTTGTGGCACAAATAAAAGATAAACATCATAATTAACAAAGAAAAGTTACCTATTAGTAAATATACTTTCATCTCGTAGGAATGCACTTTGAGCTCTCTCAAAATGTATTCACTAAAAGATAAAATACCATTATTTTTAATAATGAATTTTAACTCTGGGTCTACCCATATATTAGTCATACAGTTTTTAAGATTATAGTTTGGTTAGTTTAGTTTCATCTCCCCCATTTCTTCATTTAGTTTTTCATAAAATAGAATGTTTCACAGCATCAAATAATTACATGGTGTTTACTGTAGGGGCTAACTACTTTTAAATTAAAATGTGCACTTGTTAGCATGGTTCCTGATGGTATATAGGAGATTTAGGCTGTATTTATATGTAAAACATCATTTCAGTGGGGAATAAGGCAAACTGATTTTACACAAATAAAATTGTTTTGACTAAGCTTTTCACATTGTAACAGGTTTCTTTGCTATTATTAAAAACATTAGGTTTTATTTAGAAATTGTCAAGGAAAAAATTGACATTTCCCTGAGATAATGTGGATAACTATTTAGAGAGTTCATCTTCAATTAATAGCACTTTTTTATCCTTCATTTCTTCATTTTGTTACCTACATTGATTACATTTATTTGTTGTTTATGTTTCCTATTTATTCAATATTATTTTTGGTGACTAGTATAAAGGTGTTCTGTATTCTTAGGCAAAACAAAATACATTCAGCCCTAAACCAATAAAAAACAGAAGACTTCTAGCAGCAAAGTGAGTAGATGATAAGCACTGTAAAAAGTGCCTCCAGCTGGCTTTTTTTTTTTCACATCTCCACTGTGACAGTGCACTTAAGTTTCATCTGAAACATTTGTGTTTTGTTTATGGTCCATTGAGAAAATAAATTCTCCCAGGAGTAAAGGGCACCCAGGCGTGATGCCATTGAGAGATGTGAAACATCATAATATGTATTTAATGAATTGCCATCAAAAGGTGGAATCACAGCTCCTTAAACTGGCAACAGATTTGTACATTCTAACATAAGGGGAAAAAATACACTTGACCGCTTACATCCATTCTTAGGCTATGTCCTCCCCTTTGATCCCAGAACAGGAAAAATGCAAACAGCACTTCACTTGAAGATCTTAGTCAAACATGAAAATCTACCCAGGAGACACTGTGGCTGAGCACCACAATGTGTGCTGTGAGAGCCTCTGAATTACCAGGCACTGTCTTGTGTGCGGGAGGCTTTGTTCTAGCTAAGGAGGCTGGGAGCACAGGAGGGATGAAAGGAAGAATACCCATGTTTTCCTGAATTTGCAGTTACTCCCTAATAGCTGACAGGACTATGACTCAATGTATTTTTCAGGAAGATAGATACTAACTTTAATTGTATAAATATACATCCTGAAGTGATGCAAAAGGAGACTGAATGAACACCCTTGGTGGTTGTTAATACAAATACATACTTATATCCCCTCAAGTTTTGTGAATGCTTAGGACACAGTTTATTTATTTCAGTGGAGATCAAAGACACTGTTCTGTCAGTCTGATGAGTTTCAAAATGTAGGTATCTTGAAAAGTCATAGACCAGCAAAGGGTTCTTTCTTTTTAAAAAAGTTTATTTCTATTTAGAGAGAGGGGAAAGGGGGGAGAAAGAGAGGAAGGGAAACATCATTGTGTGGTTGCCTGTTATGCACCCCCTACTGGAGACCTGGCCCTCCACCCAGGCATGTGCCCTGACTGGGAATTGAACCGGTGACCCTTTCATTCTTGGGTAGACCAGTTAAGCACTCCATCCACTGAGCCACACCAGCCAGGGTAGCAAAGGGTTCTTTCTACCCTCTGTGGCTTCAAAATTGGGCAGCACTCACACTGAAAAAAATCTAACCATGAATCCCTCAAGCCCAGCTCAGTTGATCCACCAACTGATCCATTATGAGTCCTCTGTTTGACTGCTAAAGAACTTTTCATTCTGGAAAGCTAATCAGTTTCTCTGGGGAGTGGAATTTATATATAGTTTGTGTTCTTCAAACCCCCATGTAATTCTCCCCTGAAATAGCTATTAGTCTACATCTATGGGTACACACATTTCTAATTGATAAAATAGCGATGTCTTGACTTGGTCGACTCTTTTCAATCCAGCTTCTTTTTTACTCCTGTCACACAAGCCTTTTAAATGCTCCAAATTTTTTAATTCCTCATGCCCTCAAAATATGACCAGCCCATAGACTATAGTAATCATTCTTATTTGACCTGTAACACATATACACTCTACACATTACTGTGTTTATAAAACATGTACACATACAGTTTCACTATAACATAATAACCATTCTGATTTTACCTACTCTCATTAACTATAATGTATTTTAAAAATCAAGAAATTATAAGAGCAACATAGCAAACATTGGTGATTTGTTTTCCTTGATAAACATAGCTTAAATGAGTATAAATCTAAAGAGGTGTACATTACCATATTTAAAATGTTTCCCTAAATGAAGGTATTATGCCACAAGCTCCTACTGACTTTTGAGCCACTGAAGTTGTAATGAATTTCTGAAACATGTTAAATCATCAAACCTAAATACACCTCTAATTAAAACAAATCCTGCCATGAGTGAGTGTGCAGATCAAAAGGAAAATGCTCTTGATATATTGCTGTTCAATTTGGACCTCAACCTCTTCCGCAGAAATCTCCCAGGTATACTGCAAAACCATTAGTGGCGGCTACGTGTTAATGCTTCCAGTTTAACTTCAGTAGCCTGTGTAAAATCCTGGATTATAAATCACTGTTGTGATCTATGCCCAGGAATCTATCTTGTCATATTGTTTATGAGAAGGATTGGAGGCAGAGATACTGTGCAACATCTTTAGGGTTGACTGATCAGAAAATTTAAATTTATTCTGACCAGAGTATTTCCAAAACAACTGAAAATGTTCACCACTTCTCTATTCAACATGTAGAAAACCAGGGAGAATTATTGTACTCTTTTAAAATGAAGCCCACAGAGGTACCTACCTTTCATTAATATCATGCCCCATAAAAACTGCATGAAAAGCACTTTGAAAAATCTGAAGTAGTTGAACAATATATTATCACTATATTTTGCTTTAAATACTGCAAACCTAACTCTTTATTGCCCACCTTAGTATTCCTGTGCCTTCGGTTTCCCATTTATCTCTCTGAATTTCAGTGCCAATTTATTCTTGAAGTGTTACATATACCATGTCTATTTGATCTCATTGTCATTTTTATTGTTACCTCATATTCATGGATCAGCCTATTTATTTCTTCTACTGGATCGTATACTTGAATTTTAAAAATTAAAATTATCAGGGTAGTCTCTGCCATTAAGTTCCTGTATGCTTATCAGAAAAATATTTGATAACATGAAACGCTGTGATTTTCTTAATTTGTTTTCCATGTAGCAAAACTGAGAACATTTTAGGTTTTACTTGAAAGTTGGTCCTCCAACTTTCTCCTTTTGTTTTTCCTCTTCTTCTCTGCCTCATCTTATAATTTCTTAATTCCCTTTTATTCTTCATTTCCCTCACCTCTTCAGTACTTGTCCCCTCTGTTTGCTCCTTGACCGTTCTTCTCTCTCACGCCAGTTCTCTCCTCTTTGGATTACTAGAAGGCTGCCGGATTTTCTTATACACACCTGAACAAAAGCTACTCAAAAATGCTTTGTGAGAACTTTTACAATCATTTAAAAAATCTCCATGTGGTCTTATGTGAGCATGGTGGATGCGTAGGCGAAGGGCAAAGTTAACAGATTACCTTGGCCATTGAGATGCTGCAGGAATCAGAGATTGAAATATGGGGTGCAGGACAAATGAAATAATCTTAACGTGGAACACAAATTGGCAAAAAGAAAAGGAGTGCATCTTATACTTAATTTGTGACAATTCATAACAAAATAATAAAATATTTCACCTGTAGATTTTTCAGTGTATGTGTGTGCCTTTCTCAATAACTAGATGTAAACCAGTGGAGGGCAGGTTTCAAATATGAAACATCCCAATATCCTTTGAACTATAGCACAGCTTTTCATATGCATCAGGCACCTAAAAGGGGGTTGAGTGAAATATGCAAACCATCATGAAACTGAGGACTGCCTCCCAAATACTGCATGACACTACTGTCTAAGGAGTTAACACAAATAAATAGGAGTGCATACACAGATATAACACATACACCAAAAAGGAAAAGAAATTACACAAAAACATGAAACTAGAGATATGTACAAATGCACAGAATACATTGTAGGAGAAGACATAGGACATTTAATTAATTTATTAATTTGCAGTCTTAGATTGTAAGTAACTTAAAAATATTCAAGAATATCTTCGTTATTTTGCAGAATCTAGATTTTCAGAATTTATTGTAGTGAAGAAGCAACCTGTGAGTAGCAGTGCAATTAATATTTATAGAGAGATATTGACTATGTGCACCTGGACAGGTCATGCTATCTGACCTACACTCTGTGTCTCTGAAGTGACTACTTATTTGCCTTTTCATCTGCCTCCTCTGCAAAGATGCTCTGCAAATAAATGAGGTAATGTTTGCAGCTTGGGGAAGAAACCCATTGCATACTCTCAGATGCTCTTACTAGTTCACATTGAAGCCTGGTATACTATTGCCTCTGTTTTAAATTGAAATTGTACTGTTTCAGTCCTTGGGTTCTAACCAAAATCTGGGTCAACATATGAGAATGATGATTTTTAATTTTAATTCTGAGGTTCTGTTCAGAGCCCTTGCACGTGTGAGAGAAAACTGTGAAAATAAACAAAGCACATAAATCAAGCTTTGAAAGAGAAAAATATCCGGAAGGATTTTTGATTTTCAATGAAGAGTGTGAACATCGTATTTCACCGGAGGAATATTTGGGTTCAGGAAGGAGGATAGTGCATGCGGTGTGAGCGTGTGTGCGCGTGTGTGCATGTGTGTATGTGTGTGTGCTGTGCGTGCGCGCCCGCGGAGAGAGGGGCGGGGGAGGCGGATGAGGAGGATGAGATCATAGTTTCAGGATCCTCAGGAAACCCTGGTACTGGCAGCAGCCAGCCTCTGCTGTGCCCACATGACCCACAACTCTGGCAGCGGACCCGGCACTTCCAACATTATTAAATAATAAGAAAGCGGCTCCTACTCCATGCCCAAACCTCCCTACAGACTGATGGACACCTTCTAAGAGTTTGGCGAGTCAGTGACTGAGGCGCCCGTCCATTCCAAGGTGTGTGCTAGGCTTTTTCTTCCTTGACAGCTCCGGAGTGGGGGAGGGCGTGGGGCTGGAGGGGGTCCTGGTGCCGGGCGAAGAGTGGGCTCCGGAACGGGCTGCTGCGCGCAGCCCCCGGCCGACCGCGGCCGCGGAACGAGCGGCGAGGCGGGAGATGCACGGGACGCGCAGCCCCGGCTACGCAGGGACCGCAGCCGCCCACGGCGCCGGGGCGCGGACTCCGGAGGCTCGGCTGCTGGAGCAAGGGCGGGCGCCGCGCACCCGGCAAAGTCAAGAGTGGAAGCAGACGGCGAACGCCGGCGGGGGCAGGGAATCACCCCAACGCCCACTCGCGGGGTTCCCACCTGTGCGCGGGCGCGGGCCGCGGCGAGCGCGAAGCATGTGCCCGGCGCCGCAGCCCGGACTGCGGCGCGGCGCTTCCCCGGGCGGCGGGCGGCGCCTCGGGCCCGCGGGGCGGCGGTAGCGGCTGCTGCAGGATGGCCGGTACCGGGGCGCGGGGCCGCGCAGGTAAATCTCAGCAGCCCGCGGAGGCCCGGCGGCGCCGCAGCCCCTGCTGTCGCCGCTGCGTCGCTCTCGGGTTGGCGACGGTAGCCGGCTCCCTCGGGTCGTGGGTAGAGTTGTTTTTGTTGCCGCTGCTGCCCTCTGGGTCGTCCTGGGGGGTTGAGCTGGCGGGAGGCGGCGGGGCCACACCATTAGGGATGACACGCACGTTGAGGTTTCTGACCTGGGGGGGCACTGACCGGGAAATCCGCGGTGGGTTCCGTTCCAGCAGCGGCGTCTGCGCGTGCGGCGGTCCACTGCGGTGCGGGGCAGACGATTAGTGGGAGTGGGCACGCCGTCCTGGGGTCGCGGGGGTCGCGGGGGTCGGCCAGGTAGCCGGGTGAATGTCTTGAGCTTTTGTAGCCTGTTGCCCACGTTGGAGTTTTCCACTGGACAGAGGGCGGACAGGAGGTTGGTTCTGGTACCCGAAGTGGGAGGGGGAGAGGTGTCTGTCAAAAAGACCAAAGCCAAGGAGAGAAAAGGGGTGGCGACAGCGGTGCTTGGGCTCAAAGGCACCATACCTGGGACTTGGTAGTAAAACTTTCCCTTTGACAGGCTTGGGGTATGGCTTCCTCATCTCAGAAGATACGTGTAGGAAATATTAGATGTACACTTGTCGTGAAGCTAACCACCATTAGCTTGCTCTAAAACATTCCATCTTGCTCTAAAACATGGTCCTTTAAGTTGATGTTTACCTTCTAATTTTCCTTTCTGTTACAATCACTTGTTATTTAATGTGCTTTGTGTTAACTTTTGAACATAACGATAACCTATATTGTTGAAATACTATTATTAATATATTTCACCAAAAAAGCCATTCATTTTGTTTATTACAGAGATAGAAACTTTAGGAAAAAAAACAACTCTTCACATATTCCAGACACAGTTCTATATTCAACTCTATCACTTAATTCTTATAACATCATAAAGGCTAGGTGACAATATTATACACCTTTTAGAGATGAGGAAATCCACAGGGAGGTGAAATAACTCACCCAAGGTCACACAGTTATGAAATATTAGAGCCCAATTGGCCTTTTGGTGTACTGTAAACAAATTCATTTTTATATGTATAAAATAAGACCCCCCCATTCTCCCTAAAGTTTTCTGTGTTTGGTATACTGGCCACATCTCTGTACCAAGATGACCTCTTAACTATGTGCTACACATTGGGGGTGATTAACTCCTTTCCTAGTGTTTAATACTGTAATTCTGGCAAACATGCTTTCAGTAGTTTCCTTTTGCCACAATGCACCAAGTTGCCTGTGACAATGA
This sequence comes from Sturnira hondurensis, assembly GCF_014824575.4. NCBI lineage: Eukaryota > Metazoa > Chordata > Mammalia > Chiroptera > Phyllostomidae > Sturnira > Sturnira hondurensis. The sequence continues at coordinate 12,341,782 of NW_028074503.1, forward strand.
TAGATTCAAGTAGTATTTATAAGCAAAGTTTAGACTTTTAGTAATTAAGATTTACCAGCAAAGTACTATAAATTATTGTAAAGCAGATAGCTGATCATCTATTTGTTTGCGCTTTGTTCAAAGCATGGTCATTATGGTCTTCAGAATACCTTCTTGCAGAATTCTTTATCTAAAGTTTCATCAACTTCAATACAATCACTCTGACAAGAGGCTATGCAGCTTTAAAAGAAGGGTTCTGCAGTTTGCTTTCAACTACCAGTAGTTAAACGCAGGCTGTATTTTGAGAGTGTTTGTGTGTCTTGTCTGTTGGCCAATGGTATGTACTTTATACAAAGTTGTGGAGCAATGAAGACAAATGAAATCTTCTAATCGGATCTAAGTCTAAATCCTTTTTGAAACTTCTCTTGTTTTAAGTGGGCCATGGTGTTGAAAAAGGTCTCAGTGGGGTGAACTCTGCACATATTTAGACAATGACTCTTCATTGGAACTTACCATGGAGCACTCTCGATACTCATTCTGTTGGGTAGATGTCTCCTTTAATACTCATCTGTTATTTCTTCAAGCAATGGAATTGTTTCTTTATATAATGAGTTGCAACATTATTTTGACATTCATAGATTTTCTTAATTCTTGTCATTGAGTTGAATTAAATTCAATGTACGTACCTCAGATTCACACTTAGTCAACATTGTTAATGAAAAGAGACTAGAATCCAACTGGAACTACATGGAAACATATTGGGATGTGAAAAAAAATGTCCTGCTCTTCATTGGTTAACCTCCTCAAATCACAGGGTTATTTTGGGATGCTTGAGTGCAGTTCTGTGGTCGGAAGAGTTGCATGCCATCAGACACAAGTGTTTTTGATATTGAAATTGAGTCTGAATTTTCCAGGACTATTTTTATAGTCCAAGGCGATTTTCAAACGGTGTGCTGCGGCAAGCACACTGTTGTGCCGTGAGAATTTTTAAAACATGTAGCACCTGGCTATTTTGTCCGGGTCGCTGATCTCTTTTCCCTTAGATTGTCAAATAAAAAAGTGGTAACAGCCAACACAATAATAGCTGTCTGGTGTGAATGAATCAAAATTATACCTATTTTTGTCAAATCAGAAAAAAGTCTAATATATTTAATGTCATGCTGCAGACTTTTAGTAATTAGTTTGTGTGTGCCACGAGATGACAAAGGTTGAAAATCATGGATATAGAATGTAATTGTAATTAAGGCACAAGTCCTGTGATACATACATTTGTCCTTTCTTTACTGACAAAGATCTGTTCTAGTTTCTGTTACTAATTTCTTCGACCTCACCTGGTAGATCTGACATGTTTTTTTTTCCTTTCAAGTCCCACACCTGTAGTTTTGGGAGAATTGTACTTTCTCTGCCTCTCGAAAGCCCCTCTATTCCAGGTCCTGGATGGAGGACTGAAGATACATGGTGAGCAGACAGATGAGTGAGCCCTGCCAACACAGAGGGTCAGACTTCAATAAAATAATTATACAAATAAAGTCTAATTTACAAATTGAGGTAAATTCTCTGAGAGAAGGAATTCAGTAAGAATGTGTGTTAAGGAATTCTGGACCAGGCAGAGAGTTCAAAACAGGTTGCCCATAAATCACGGATTTGGGGAGGAATGACATGTGAAGAAACATTTGCTGCGTAAAGTGGCCTTCTTAAGTGCTTTCATGGATGTCTTCTGAATTATTTTCGGAATCAGAGACTTTTGTCTCATTCTGGGTATCTCTACACTTCTCTGTTCACCAGAAGACACACTCTTTCCCCTCATCCGCTTATGGGCATGGGAAGGATTGAAGCACATAGAGCAAATACCATTCACATGTGGGGGTTATCCTATTTGCTAAGAGTCGTTTAAGGAAACAGTGTCCTTTTCTTCCTTCACCTTAACAACCACATTCAAATTTTAAAAATGAGTTGTGTGTGCGTGTGTGTTAAAGCGACGGAATGTTTCAACATAGACATGTAACTGATCCATCACACAATTACTTCCTAATTTGATCTGTTACTTTTTCCTTCATAAAAATCAATGGAAAATAGTACTTTTTCTACATCAATGCTTTTTTGACTCATATTTTACACACACAATACATATAAAGCAAGAAGAGACATATAAATGCCTAGACAAAAAAAACTGGTGACTTCTAGCTTATGAGCAATGTCCCACTGTATACTATTAATTTTTAAAATTCAAAATCAGTAATTTGAGCTCCATTTGAAACTGTTGAGAGTTTTAACATTAATAATATGTACTTGCGCATTCCAAATGATCAGGGAAACACCTTTAATAGCTGCAAGTTCTATGACTGTCAGTAAAGCTAAGAATTGAAGTCAACTGTTTCACCTTCCTCCAAGTCTTTGTCCGTACTGTGCACTGCAAGGAGGCTGTAAAGTATAACATGAAAACATCTGTTGAATTGTCTTGGTGAAACATTTTAAAACCCTGTTGATTTTTACATTGAGATCTTTTGACATGCTCATAGTAATTATTATGATAAAAATGCTTAATTTCAAATACTATCCAAACAGTGTTAACCTGAGACACATGGCATACGTCGTTTGCAAAGTGAAGTACTGATTGGTTAACTGTGCTAATGCATATAAAGATGTTTGCACAGTGTACAAAAAATAAATGTTAGTCAATGTTATCTCTCCCTGCAAACAATGGGTACTATACTGTTGACATGATTAGGATTAGTGTTAACCATGAGTCATGATTCATACATAGTACACATACAAATGAGACTTCTTTGAAGCTGTTGGCAATCCTTAAGACAGAACAAATATTTTCTATGACTCATTTATCCCTATTAAGAATGTGATACATTATTTCTCTGTATGCTCAGCTTCATACAAAGCTTTGTATCATAGCATAAGTAGTCAAGTATTACTGTAATTTATCCCATAAGGAAAGAGATGCAAGACTTGATTTTGAAAATAAAAGACTTGATTCTGCTTTGTGTGCATGTGTTATCACAGTGGACTACGCATCAAGTAAACCAAAGAATAACTCATTGACTGGAGTTTACAATTTGATGCCATAGTACAGTGTCCTATCTCAAAGAGTGTTGCATGTTTAATGTAAATATAAAATATGCCCATGAGTTGTAATACTTTAGGTTACGCAGTCATAATGAACAACTCTAAAATCTCAGTGACTGAAAAAAAATGCTGCAGAGGATTATTTCTTGCTAATGCTTTGTGCCCATGTTGTGCCCACTGTTCTACATCAGTATCACTCATACACAAGCTGAGAAAGCCCCCATCACCTAAAACATCCTCATCCTTCATCAGGCACAGGAGAACATGATGAATCACCCACCATTCTTAAAGGCTTTCGTCAGGGAGCAGTACTTGCCAGTTCCACGCATATTTATTGGCCAGAGCAAGTCATATGGCCATTCCTATTCATAAATGCAACTCGATCACACGCCCAGATGGCAGAAAATGGCAAGATCTGTGAACAGACCTAATGATTACCACATACAATTAGCCTGTTCCCTTCAATAGTTTTATCACCTAAAAATGATTTATGATTTATGTCAAACTGGAATCACTAACAAGTGTGCTTAGAACTTTAGCATGGGAAGGTAATTCCTGCATACAATGACCAGCAAAGAAAGTAGACACTGAATTTGTGAAACTGATGACATCTTTTTCTTTCAGTGAAGGTTGTGGTTAGTCAAGGGATGATAACAGCTAGGGTTTATTTTGAGTGAACAACTGAGGTAGCCAATTTGACAGCAAGCATAAAGCCTTGAACAGTGCCAAGACCTGCTTACAGCACCCAAGCTGTGTTTTTCTGAACAGACTTGATAATATCAACATGGTACAGAAAACAGAACTGGTAGGTGTGTATCTTTTATTGACACCTGCACCTACAGGAACAGAAGCATCATATGTGCTATCATATACCATTGTAAAAAAATAATACAGATAAACATACCAACCAACTGTATGTTGATTTTAAATTGCCACACATAATCTTTGTTTGCTCAGCTTCAGACAAAGCTTTTCATCATAGACAGACTGGCAAACTATTGCTCTAATTTATACCACAAGGGAAGAGATGTAAGACTTGATTTTTTATGTGTATGTGTGTATGGACATTGTCAGAGTGGAGGATGCCATTGAGCACTCATTACCTAGAGTTTACAATTTAATGCCATAGTACAGGGCCCTATCCAAAGTATGTTGTGTGTTTACCCCGTGGGGAAAATGGTGCCATCTTAAAACTTAACAGTCAACAAAAAATCCAATTAGAAAGGGGCAAAGGACATGAAGAGATATTTCACCTAGGAAGATATATAAATGGCAGGAAAGCACATAAAAAGATGTCCATCATCATTAAGGGAATGCAAATTAAAACAACAATGACATATCACTACAAACCAATCAGTATATTCATTGCAGGTATGTAGAAATGCATTGCTTTTTGTATGTTTATTTGTATCCTTGGAACTTCCTCAACTTACTAGTCCTAGACATTTTTTCTAAATTTTTAGAATTGTTTATGTAGACCAGCATGTCATTTGAAAATAAGCACAGTTTTTTTCTTTCTTTCCAATCTGTATGCCTTTTGTTTTCTTTTCTTACCTTATTGCACTGGCTAGAACTTCCAGTACTGTGTTGAATAAGAGTGGTAAGAGTGACATTGTTAGCTTGTTGCTGACCATCAGGGTAAAACATTTAATCTTTCAACATTAAGTATAATATCAGCTGTCAATTTTTTTTGTAGACGTTCTTTATCAAATTGAAAATTTTTGCCTCTATTTCAGTTCTTTTATCTTTTTAAAATCTTGAATAGGTATTAATTTTTTTAAATGCTTTTTTTCACCAAGTGATATGATTATTTAATATTTCTTTTTTAGTCTGTTAATATGGTGAGGTATATTGATTGATTTTTCACTGGAACCAACCTTGCATTCCTGCAATAAACCCCATTTATACAAATTAATCATTGTGCATAATTTGTACCACACATTCCTATTTGCCAATGTTTTGTTAAATATTTTATATTTATATTCATGGGAGGCATGGGTCTGCAGTTTTGGTTTTTTGGTACTTTCTCTGTTATTAGTATCAGAGTAATACTACCTTCATAAAATGACGTGGGACATGTTTCCTACTGTCTTATTTTCTGAGAGAAGTTGTATATAGTTGGTCTTTATTATTTTTAATTATATATTATTGGTTATGCTATTATAGTTGTCTCAGTCTTTCCCCATTTGACCCCCCTCCCTCCACCCAGTAGCCCCCATGTCCTCAGGCAATCCTCGCACCATTGTTCATGTACATTGGTGTACATTGTTCATGTTCATGTGTGTAAGTTCTTTGGCTACTCCATTTCCTATACTGTACTTTATATCCCCAGGGCTACTCTGTAATTGCCTGTTTGTACTTCTTAAACCCCCACCTCTTCACCCATTTCCCCATACCCCATTCCATCTGGCAACCATCAAATCATTCTCCATATCCATAATTCTGCCTCTGTTTTTGTGTGCTAAGTATGTTTTTTAGATTCAATTGTTGATAAATATGTGTTTATTGCCATTTTATTGTTCATAGATTTAATCTTCTTTTTCTTATGTTAAGTCCCCTTGACATTTCATATAATAATGATTTGGTGATGATGAATTCCTTTGTTTTTTTGTTTGTTTGTTTGTTTGGGAAGCTCTTTTTATGCCCTTCAATTCTAAATGACAGCTTTGCTGGGTAGAGCAATCTTGGCTGTAGGTCCCTGTTTTTCATAACTTTTAACATTTCTTGCCAGTCCCTTCTAGCCTGCAAAGCTTCTTTAGAGAAATCAGCTGACCTTCTTTTGGGTACACCCCTATAGGTAACTAACTGCTTTTCTCTTCCTGCATTTAAGATTCTCTCTCTATTTTCATTTAATCTTTGATGTTTTAATTATAATGTGTCTTGGAGTGGGCTTTTTCACAACCATCTTGTTTGGGACTTTCTGAGCTTCCTGGACTTGCATGTCTGTTTCCTTCATCAAATTAGGGAAGTTTTCTTTCATTGTTTTTTCAATTAGATTTCTAATTTCTTGTACTTTTCTTCTCCTTCTGGCACACCTATGATGTGAGTATTGGAAAGCTTGAAATTGTCCCAGAGGCTTCTTACACTACCCTTGTTTTTTTGGATTCTTCTTTTTCTTGTTGTTCTGATTGGTTGTTTTCTGCTTCCTTATGTTCCAAATCATTGATTTGATTCTCAGCTTTATTCACTCTACTATTTTTTCCTATGAATTGTTCTCTATTTCTGTTTCAATTAATGTACTTACGTTGTTGGGAGACGCTCTGCCTGGTTTCAGGAGTTGTAACTACCCCCCATGGCTAAGATTGAATGAGCAACCTCTGGAATTCGAGCCACAAGGAGACAAAGCTTGTCTCTGCTTCCTCCCCTGCCCCCAATGCATGGTTGGTTAGTCAGATGGTATGACTCCTCATAAGAGGGGCACCTAAGCTAGACATGATCACTTGGGAGGCCATCATGGAAGGACTCGGGGGGTGAAGAGCTGCAACAAAGGGGGGGTGATAGACGGCCCCACCCTCTGGCTATTCTGACATAGCCTGAGTCCCCATTCCTGTCTGGGAGAAGCACTTCCTGGCTCTAATCCACTGAAGCCTAAAAACCTATCATGGGGAAGGCGGTGCAGCCCTTTGCCAGCTAGAGAAGGATCTGGGGTAATCAGGCACAAGAAAGAATGTGTAAAATCCTGTGAAACCTGCTTTGTTTAGAATGCTCTCATTTAAATAAGGGTCCAAGCAAGAAGTCTGTTCCTCAAAGTTTTATGGCTCTTCAGCTACCTGACCCTGACTGAGATAAGCCCTCATAGTTCTTCGAGTGCTATCTATTGTTTGATCCTTACCTATATTCTTGTGCAAACAAACCCAATAAAAGCCCCTTGAGGAAAGGGCTCATGGCCTTTCTCCTCTGAGAGATTGGCCACTTCTCTGGCCAAGCAGATCAAGTCTTAGTAGTTTCACTTTCATCCATGGCGGACAGGTCAGGGCAGGGGGGCTTTGTGGACAAAGTTGCCCCCACACTATGTTTCTGAATGGATCATGTTTATGCCACTGAGGTCCTCACTAAGTTCCTTGAGCATCCTTAAAACGAGTGTTCTGAACTCTGCATCTAATGGAGTGCATACCTCCATTTTATTTAGTTCTTTTTCTGGAATTTTGATCTGTTCTTTCATTTGGGCCACGTTTCTTATCTCTTCATCTTGGCAGCCTCCCTGTGTTTGTTTCTATGTATTAGGTACGTCTGCTATGACTCCCTGTCTTGGTAGCTTGGCCTAATATAGTAGGTGTCCTGTAGGGTCTAGTGGTACAGTGTCCCCTATCACCCAAGCTGGGTCCTTGAGGTGTGCCCTTTGTGTGGGCTGAGTACACCCTCCTCTTGTAGTTGAGCCTTGATTGCTTTTGTCAGGGTCAATGGGGGAAATTTACCCAGGCCAGTCATTTGGAAGGACACACTGTGACTGCCGACCACCAACCTCCACCCTCTGTGGAGGATCATATGCGCAGAGGCAGGTGGTGGTGCTCCAATGTGGTCTGTTGCTGTCCACTGGGTGTGCGGGCTCTGGGGTTTCCTAGGTGGTGCAGGCCAAGGTCAGACCCCACTTGTGTTCTGCCTGGGGCTACCCTGCAAGAGATATAAGGCAATCTGAGATGGCTGCTACTTGTGCTTGACTTGGAGATTCCCAGGCGAAGCCAAGCTGTGAATCTAGACTGGCTGCTGCTAGTGCCAGTCCTGGATCACTTAGCAAGAGATATGGGGATTGGGGGGGTCACCAAATCCAGCTGTTGCTTGTTTGGTAGGATTTAGGAAGTTGTGAAGCATGAGCTAAGAGCAGCTATTCATGTGGAAAAGTCACAGTTAACACTTTGTGTTGGTATGAGTTGGGTGGGACCCAGTCTTAGAGGATCTCCAGGGTGGTGCAAGCAAGTTATTCAGGTTGATGGGGTGTCAGATGTGGCACCCACCTGCTGGCTCTGTGGCTCTGTCAGGGGAAGGTTCAGCAAAGGGACAATAGCCTCTGCTGGCCTTTCTGTCTAGGAGAAAGCAGTCCCCTGGCTCCTGTCTTGATGCCAGATACTTCAGTTCCTCCCCTTATGCCACTGGTGCCTTTCAAATTGCTACCCCAGTGATGGAGCTCAGAGGGAGTAATTCTGAGTAAGTCCATGTGTGGGCTCTTTAAGAGGAACTGCTTGGGACTCCAGGAGTTTCTTCCACTGACTCGATCCTTGCTGGTTTTTGCAACTGGAGGTTACAGGGACTTATCTTCCTGGCACTAGAACCCTGGGCTGGGCGGCCTTGCCAGGGGCTGGGACTTCTCACTCTTGACATACCCCTCCCGAATTTTATCCGCCACAGGTGAATGTGGGACCAGTCTGTTCCGCGTCTCCGCCCCTGCTACCAGTCTGGATAGATGTGGTTTCTTGAATTCCATAGTTGTCAGATTTCCTTTCAACTTGATTTCTGATGGTCCCAAGTGTTGTTTTTTCTGTAATTTAGTTGTCATTTTGATGTGGTTGTGGGAACAGGCAAACCATGTTTACCTATGCTGCCATCTTAACCAGAAGTCTCTGGTCTTTATTGTTTAAATGTTTGGTAGAATTCTTCAGTGAAACCATCTGGGCTGGGAGGGTTTTTTTTAGGGTTTTTTTTGGGGGGGGGTTGTTTGTTTCTTTAGGGTAAGTACTCTATTTCCTTAATAATTGTATTTGTTTGCTACAGTCGCCATAACAAAATAAAACAAACTAGGTAGCTTAAACAGAAATATATTTTCTCACATTTCTGGAGGCTTGGAAGTTCAATATTAAGGTGTCAGCAGGTTTGTTTTTCACAGAGGCCTTTCTGTTTCACATGCAAATGGCTGCCTCCTCCCTGCGTCCTTACATGGTCTTTCCTGTGTGCGCATCCTTGGTGTCTCTCTAGGAGGTCAAATTTCCTCTTACAAAGATACCAGTCAGATTGGATAAGGGCCCTATCTCCAAATATGACCATGTTCTGTACTAGGGCTGGGGCTTCAACATGTGAATTGGAGGGAAGAATACAATTCAGCCCAAAATTGTACTTTTAGGCTGCCTAAATAATCTGCTTCATATTGTGTGAGTTGTGATAATTTGTTTATTAAGAAATTGGCTCTTCATCTAAGTAGTCCAATTTATTTTTGTAGAGTTAGTCGTAATAATTACTTTTGTTCTTTTAATCTGCAAAAGCTCTGTAGTGATATACCTTGCTTCATTCTTGATATTGGTAATTTCTTCTGTCAGTTTTGCTAGAGGTTTTTCAATTTTATTGATCTTTAACAGAACACATTTTTGTTTCATTTATTTTCTTCATTGTTTTTCTGTTTTCCATTTCATTGATTTCCGCTCTTATAATTATTATTTTCTCCATTCTACTTGTTTTGGCTTATTTTGCTCTTTTTTATATTGTTGAGTGGGTCCTTAGATTATTGGTTTTAGTTTTTCTTCTTTTCTACTGTATGCATTTAGTTCCCTCTCTGCACTGTCAAAGCTATGTCACAAACATTTTAATATGTTGTATATTCATTTTATTAAGTTCAATTACTTTATAAAACTTATTTTGATATATTCTCTTTGACCCACTGGTTATTTAGAAGTGTGTTGTTTAGTTTCCAAATGTTTGCAGGTTTTTCTGTTGTCTCTGTTATTGATTTCTAGTTTGGTTCTGTTTTTGTCAGAGAACACAGTATATGACTTTAATTCTTTTAAAATTTTTGAGGCTTATTTTATGGCCTGAAGTGTTTTCAATCTTGGCATATGTTCCATGAGTATTTGAAAAGATTGTGTATTCAGCTGTTTGGGGGTAGACTGCGACAGTGTTCTATAAATGCTCATTCCATCCCGCAGGTTAATGTTGCTGATGACTCCTTGTATATGTTTGCTAATTTTCTGTCTAGTTGTTTATTGATTATTGAAAGAATGTGAAGCCTCTAATTATAATTGTGAATTTGTCTATTTTCCCTTTTATCTCTATCAGTTTGATTTTACATATTTTGTCACTCTGTTGTTTGTTATATACATATTTAGGATTGCTATGTCTTCTTGGTATATTGACGCATCATTATATAATATTCTTCTCTATATCTGGTAATTTCATTTGCTCAAGTCTAGCATAATTGATATTAATATAAACACTCCTTTTTTCTTTGATATTAGCATGATATCTCTTTTTCCATTCTTTCACTTTCAATCTGTCTATATTGTTATATTTGATGAGCTCCTCATGGATAAAATAAAGTTGGATTTTTACATTTACTGTAATTATTGATATATTAGGATTTATGTCTGCCATTTCATTATTTGTTTTTTCCCCTCTGTTTTTGTTTTTAGTTTCTCTGGGATTTTTCCCTGTCTTCATGTCAGTTACTTGAGCATTTATAGAATTCCATTATTAAATGTCTATACTGTTTTTAAATGTACCTCTTTGTATAGATTTTTTAGTGACTGCTCTAAATGTTACATCAGACACACATAATTTATCACTGTTTACTACTATTGCAGTTTATCAATTCAAGTCAAGCATGGGCACCTTATCTCTCTTTATTTCACTTTACCTCCCTCCATTTATAGTATAAATGTCTTAAATATTTCCTCTACATACATTAAGAACCTCATTAGACAGTATTACAATTTTTGTTTCAACTGTCAAATATAATTCTGAAAGCTCAAGAGGAGAAAGTGCATTGTATTTATTCATATTTTTGCTTACTATGTTCTTCTTTTACAGTGTCTCAACATTCCCCTTTTATTGCTTCCTTTGTGTTTTGAGAACTTCCTCTAGCCATTCTTTTAGAGCAGGCAGATCTACTGATGATAAAATGTCCTTGTTTTCCTTTATCTGAGAATGTCTTGGTTTCCCCTTCTTTCCTGAAGGGTATATTAACTGGATATAGGATTCTAAGTTAACAGTTCTTTTCTGTGGGCACTTGAAAAATGTTGTAGCACTTTCTCCCGGCCTCCATGGATTCTCATGAGAAATCTGTCATTCTAATTGGTTTTTCTCTTAAAAGCAAAGTATCATTTCTCTCTAGCTCTTTTCCAGATTTTTTTTGTCTTTAGTTTTTATAAATTTGACTGTGCTATGTATATGCCCTGTCCATTTTCTTTTCTCCTTCCAGGTCTCCAAGATATGAATGTTAGATCTTTTGTTTTAATCCCACGGTGCATTAGTTTCTGACAACTGCTGTAATATATTACCACACACTTGATGCCTTACAACAACACATATTTATTCTCTTAGAATTCTGGAGCCCAGAAGTAAGAAATCAGTTTCCCTGACCTAAAGTCAAGGCGTTAGCAAGGCCCATTCCTTCTGAAGGCTCTAGGAGACAAAACGTTTCTTTGCCTTTTCTAGGTTCTGTTAGCTATGCGTCTTCTTTGCCTCACAATTTCTTCTTTGCATTACTCCAATATCCTTCATCACATATGTCATAATCTTCTGTTGTCACATTTCCTGCTTATTTTTCAGCAGTCAAATCTGCCTCTTCTCCTTTCAGAGATTCTGTGAGTGTATTCAGGGCCCCCCTGGATAATCATCTACAAAATCTCTTTTGCCGTGTAAAGTAACCTTCAGAGTTTCCAGGGATTAGGACCAACCTGGATAGCTTTGGGAGCCATGATCCAGTTTACCCCGCACAGGGTTCTGAGGCTTTGCTGCTGTTACTGATTTCGGTCTGTTTTCCCTGTTGTTCACACAGGATAATTCCAATTACTCTACCATCCAGCTCACAGATTCCTCTGTCACTTCCATTCTGTTATTGATCTCTCCACTGAAGTGCATAGTTTGGTTATTGTTGTTTTAGTTCTAAAATTTCCATTTAGTTCTTGCTTATGTGGTCTGTTTCTCAGCTGACACTTTCTACTTTTTCTTGTGTTCTAAGCATGTTTGTAATTGCTTATTTAAGTATTCTTTTATTATGGATGCCTTAAAAACTTTATCAAATAATCTAACATCTCTGTCATCTCATTATTGATATCTTTCAATGTTTTTTTCTCATTCAGTGTGAGATTTTCATGGCTTTTTGTAGGATGAATAATTTTTAGTTGAAACCTAGACATTTTCTTATGGTGTTAAGAGACTCTGGATCTCATTTGAACCTGTTTTGGCAGAATTTCCCTAACATCACCCTGGTGGGCAAAATGGGGATGGTGTCACCTCATCACTGGCAGGTCGGGGTAGAAATGCAACTTTGCACTCACTCTCTCCTGTCACCTGAGGGGGCTCCACGTCACTATGGGGCAAGGTAAGAATGCAGGCTCCTCATCTCATCTCCGCTAGTACCTCCCTAGCTAGGAGTGGTAGGGGTACCTCTTTTCTGTTCCCCTGGCAACCTCCACTGATACAATGAGGACAGGGGGATAGTGTGATTACTGCTGGGTTGTGAGGACAGTCCTGACCCTCCATTAATCTCCTGTAACATCACGCAGTGGAGAGGGGGAGGGGACGCTCAGTACTGCCTGGTGAGGGTGGAAGTCCAGGCGCCCCAGGTAGTGTCCATTAACAACTTGTTTGGGTGGGAGGTGGGGAGTCTCATTACCAAATAGCGGGAATGAAGATCTCCGCTTCCAACTTGATATGACATGACATCACCTTGGCAGGGGTGAGGGGAGTTGGGGCACCTTATTTCAGCCCGGTGAGGGTGGAAGTATAAGTTCCCTGCTCAGCCTTTGTTGGCACAGGTGTGGTAGAGGCCCAGTTGGTTTTTTTTGGGGGGGGGTGGTTTATTTGGCCGGGGTAAAACAGTTATTGTCTAAATGCTTTTTTGTTTTATGTTTCTTCTTTTCAGGTCTTTGGCTAGAAAGGGTATGCTTTTGTTGACCCCTAAAAACGAATCTGTGCCTGTGGCTCTTTCCAGGTTCCTGTTTTCTTTAGCCCCAAGTCTGGAGCCTCTGAAGGAATTTAAAACTCCAGGGAATTTACCACTGGAGGGTCTCCAGGGCTGTCCTTGAGCCCTGGAGACCCTCTAGCTGGCTTGCCTTCTGTCCAACTTTCAGAGTCTATGTATGTTCATTTTATGTAGAACATCAAGGGTTTGTATTTTTTATCTTTATATATTTTCCCATTATCATTTAGTTCCCTTATATCCCCCTCCTGCTAGCAATCCCCACACTGCTGTCCATGTCCATGAGTCCTTTTTCCTTTTGGTCAATGCCGCCACTCCCTAACCTCCCTCCCCCACTAGGGGCTTCAGCTGTACATAGTAGTAGGAATGGGCAAAAGTATTTTTACCCCGTCTTCACGGGGTATTTTTCATGCAATTCCAAACTCAAAAACATCACTCAAGGTTGATTCTCAAGGATGAATCTTAGGGGATTCCTGCTGATCTGTATCTGGATAATAAGCACATTACAGGCCAGTGGGATGAGGGAGTCCTTGGACAGTGGTGCAGAAAGGATCACAGAACATTCCATCTGCTTTGGGTTCAGAGACCATGTGGAGGTACTCTTACTCCTCCAAGGCAATGTTCTCTTCTCTTTGGGGAAGCTGGCACTGCAGGCGGCAGCGAGACTGGAGATTCCTGCCATTCTAACAGACTCTTCTCAGGCAGGATTCTAGAGCTCCCCTATCCCAGGCTTTACTGTTTTCTCTCCAAGTAGTCTTTATACCTGGGAACATTATCCATCAGAACCAGTTTGGAACCAGAAAGTGTGAGGGAAAATGTTACTGAGTTAGAATGAAAACAGTGAACATAAAATCCATATTTAAACTGTAATTGAGGAGTGCCTACCAGCAAGCATTCATGTTAATTTTTTATGTAAAGTTGTACATTAAAAATAAATGTATTGATCTTTTGTCGAATTGTTTGATTACTACCCGGTAGATTAAGTACAAGACATAGGGCTAAGAATTTTGCCCCATGCTTCGAATTAATATGCTGAGGAATAACAGGGAGGCAATCACAAAGCAAAATAATCTAGGGAAATTCTCCCAAGAGACAAATCAAGTTATTGACATTGTACTTGCCCATAAAGTTCTCATTGTAAGAGAGCAAAGTTCCTCGAAGTGTGGTCCTCAGGTAAGGAGCATATTGCAATGTTGAAACTCACAGAGAATGCAAATTCTGGGGCTCCACTGCAGACCTTCTGAATCCCAAACTCCAGAGACTGAGCCCAGTAATCTGTCTCGTGGGGAGCCTTCCATGTGTTTTTGACGCACACTGAAGCTGGAAACCACTGGACTACACTAACCCCCCAAGCCATTTTAGAAAACACTAAATATAAGCCTTTCGTGATTCTTAACTCACCAGTTTAATTTATCGGAAAATTGATTTATTGTACTTCACATTTTGTGTTCTTTAATTATAAATATATTTTCAAGTAAATACAGTAAAGAAATTAACATCTTGTTACCCCCAATGTTCTCTTTAAGTACATCTTAATGACCTCCAAACAGGAGGATAATGATCCAAGTTATTTTGGATTCTTAACCCAAACAGTCATAACTGCTCCTGTGTCCGATGTTGTGGCTGTAACCAAAAACAAGAGCCATGCCTACGCGGCCCTGCCTTTGCTCCTCAGAGTTGCCCAGTGGTACAGCAGTGAGTTTTTCTCGCTGATTTTATGTTTTTTTTTCTAGAGCTGACACCAGTCATGAAGATATTTGGAGGCCAGGGTGGGGGCGCCTCTGCATTACTCAAAGGAGAGCTTTTCAGGAGATCTTGTCACGCAATATTGTTGGAGACAGATGCATATGCAGATGTCTGCACTCATCATTGTCATCACCACATCGGTTCTGCCATGGGGGGTTTGCTGTGTACTTCACGCTGGCGTTTTTCTCTGGGGTCCTGTGAGATGAAAGAAAATCTTAGCTACGAGGCTGTCCTGAGGACAGAAGCTGCATTTCTGACTAGAGATTTTTATAATTGCAGTATGATCACAAACCCCAGGACAGGGTGAGATAAAAATCAGTAAGAAGTAAAAGGCCAAAAGGTCTAAAAATGTTTAGTATTTATGATAAAGTAGAGATAGATGCAGCTTGGAAAAAGAGTCTGTGGCTTCTAGTCCTAAACATGACTCACTTTTATATTAAGGACAGTATTTTATATTATTTTACTCTTTCAGTTAGCAGTTTGCTAAACTTACCAAACATAATGGATTTGAGTTCACTTAACATCTGCCACGTTTGGTTACTCATATTTTAGCTTTTCGATTCATTATCAGATTTGACTCATAATTTTTGAGCTGAATTTTTTAGTCTCTATAACATCATAAATTTCAGTTCCCCACTCCCTTTACGCCATGCAGCTTTTGAAGGTGTCTTGTTCTTGAGTAAGCAGGGGAAATGGCTCAAGAATAATTTGTCTGCTCCTGTTTTAAAATAATACACCTTCCCAGTTTGAAAAAATAGCATTGTCTTATCCTTTCAATATCCCCTGCTGCCAGTGTTTCTCATCCCTTCTGCTCCCTTTGTGCATTCAATCTGATTGTATTTCTCATTTTCTCCTTTTGCTTGGGTGTTTAAATGGTTGTGCCTCCGCAGTGTTTGGGGGATAAGACTTTTCCAAACCTTCATTATGCAGTGTTTGTTAAATAACACCATTTGGGCAGGTTGGAGGAACCATCCTTCAAGAACACAGTTTTAAATGGGGCAGCAGATGCTTCGTGTCACAACCATCCTTTATCAAATAAAGGCCCCCAGCCCTGACAATACCAGTGAGCTATCTTCACTCTTAAAGTAATCACTTGGTTGGCATTCTTAATCTGGTCATTAAATCACCCCCACAATGTATAGGTAAGGTTTAAATGTCACTGTGTGTGTGTGTGTGTGTGTGTCTCCGTGAATTGGTCCGAGAGGAGGGGTATGCAGAATGGTAAAAAGTGCACCTTGTGTCTTCTGTGAGTGGAAGTCCAGATTTTCTCCTACAGTGTTAGCTTCTATTTTTAGACATAAAATGTGTAAGGTGATTTTTTTCTGTAGGCAGATAAATTCTGCTTCTTTCTTTTAACAAGATAAGAGTAACTACTACCATTAGAATGTATACAAAATAATACTTTCTGCTAATGCAGTGAAACAACATGTAGGAAGTGAGTCATTGGATTTTAAAATTTGATCAAGCTATGAATCAAGCTTTCAAAACAGAAAAACATTTCAAATCATCTGGCTGTTCTTTTTTGTTTTCTTCAATGTCAATATAGTACATAAGCCTCTTTTTTTCTGTTGTTTTGGGGTTTCTTGTTTTCTTGTTTATTGGTTTAAAAATATTTTTTCTCTGATGCCTTCTTTTGTAAGAGCATTTGACATAACAGCTATAAATTTAAACTTCTATAAATACCTCTAATATTTTAAAGTGAGATTAGTAAGAGTTACTCCATATTTGTACAGTTTGCATTCTTGTGTAGACGAGGAAGAAAAACAACAGCATGAACCCGAAGAATCCTCTGTGGAGTTGTTACAAATGGCAAAATAATTCAACTTCACCCAGTCACAATGGCTTTAGAAAAAAAGCCCTGTGATTTCACATGAGTGAGCAGGTGGAATGTGGTGGGGGGTTGTTTTTAGGGCTGAGGTTGGTGACGAAGATGGGATTACGTGGCAGCTACTAGTGCTTCACTTCTTTCTCGGCTTCATTTGTTGCTGCCCATTTGTGAACAGATGATAATTTATGATGTCAATTGCCTTTGTTTTTTTCCCCCACATTTCATCGGTTCTCTCCAGCTTCTTTGTTTTGCTTTGCTTTTCTCTTAGCTTCCCTCTCTCAGTACCGCAGCCAGCATCCAGCTGAATTGGATGGTCATGCAAGGGGATTTAGTACTAACGTTGCAGAACTAAAAACGCTTTAGTCCCTGGCTTGTGTTTCTCCAAGCTGTCCCCAAAGCTCATGACAAGACTGCCTATTTTAGTTTTTCTCCCTGCATCATCTATCAGTCATTCCTTTTTATTCACTTTTATTCCATATTTTCTGATATTCTGTGCGATAACTAGTTTGGGGCATAATTCATACTCACCCTGTCTTCTGTGTGCCCCTGTGGCTCAATGTGACTATGAAACTGGCCATCTATTTTGTTTTCACGGTGTTCCTCATGGTATGTTTCATGGACCACCTGCATCAGCATTGTCTGGGGTGTTCGTGAAAAGGACAGGTGTCTATACCCCATCCTAGACCCACTGAATCAGCATGTCTCTGACCTTATGATTTTAAGGTGAACACTATTGATCCCCACAGATCAGTCCAGATCTGTGCCTCACAACCCAAATGCATGGATGCCATCCACAAATTTTTAATTTAAGCAGTCCGGAGTGCTTCTGCCATTCAGCCTATGTTAACAACCAGACATAAGCTGCAGAAGTCAGAAGGAAAGAAGAGAGGTTGCTCTTGACAGACAAGCATTACATCAGTGAATTTATCAAAGCCCGTGGATTGATCCTTACAAATTCAGAAACTGGATCTTTTTTTCTCTCAAGAGCATAATGACGTTTACCAGGCTTATAGAGACTGAGCTATAAGTAAGAATGCCAGTTTAGAATCACTGTTGTCATGATCAGGGCAAGCATCTTCACAGAAGAAAAATGATCACCAGAAGTTTGCTCCTTGAACTGGGAATCAGACTAAGGGAAGTTAGTTGAATAAAAGTAGTGAAGATTTACTGAAGAATCGCTGTGTATCAGAAACTCTTGTAAACATTTCACATGTATTATTTCATTTAATCCTTCTCAACAACCCTTTGCAGTGGTATTATTAACTCTGTCTTCTAGATTAGAGAAACATAGGAAGAGAGGCCACGTAACTTCCTCAGTGCTGTAGAACTAATAAGGGTCAAGTTTAAGTTCTTGGACTCTATGTCTGTGTTCTTAGTGAAAAAAGAAAGAAGCTACAGGATGACTTCAGAGTTGCCTTCTGAGGGCCTTGCCATCTAAGGAAGTGATCAAGTGGCATCAGGATAGCTTCTCATTGGTGGAGAAGAAAGGAACGTTTACGCAGATAGGACACTTTCACATTATAAGCAATTAGGACAGGCAGCCACTGGGAGGGTGAAGAGTGACCCCTCTCGCAGACCTTGTGGTTTATTCAACTGACCTCTCTGTAGTTGTGATTAGGGGAAAGATCTACACAGTCAGGTTCTGCTCTCAAATAAAATATAAAGTAAGATATATCACAGCCTACAGAAATAGCTAGTCATAAATAATAAGTAATAATATCGGTATGCTTAAATATAGTAGATGTTACACATATCAGCCTTGTGGCTGTCCCACGTCCAGAGGTAAACTGGTCTCAGAAAATCTGAATGAAATTGCCTCGAATTTCCATTAGCTCCAAGCCTATTTCCTGTTATTTGGGGGGATTTTCATGGAGCTTACAGTTTCCCTGTGCCTCTGTTCTAAGTTTCTTCATCTGTTGAATGCCCAGCCACTCGGAGCGTTGTTTCCTAAGCTTAGTGCCAATTTGCATATGAGGTCATCCTGCTGACCCTTGACCCTGTACTCCCCTCAAATACACCTGCTCCAGGCTGTGTGTTTAGCAGACTTTCCTGTAGGATTTGGGCACTGAAGTTGAGTTATGAAACAGAAATACTAGTTGCCCCTGGTATAAAAACTCCCAACCATTTCTGGAAAAAAGTTCTAGTTTGTGTTTCTAATTTATGCTTTACCATCTCACTAGGTGAGAAATGAGGTTATTTTGAAGTGTACAGATTTATCTCAAATCGGCAGATACACACTAATCACATGTCTAGTCCTCTGTTTCCCCCCAATTTATCTCCTAGGAACTGTCTATGAGATACTTCACTACTATTAAAATGTAACCCTTCCTCTTTGACGAGAAAGACAAGTGGCTGTCTCCTCTACGAACAGACATCTGCTGAGAGCAGTCCCTGAAACTCCCTCAGCACACACAAAAGTTCCCCCCACCAGTGGGGAGTCCAGCAGACAAACAGCATAGCTGCAGTGCCTGCACTTGGGGCTAACATTGTGAGACCGTTTGAAGTCAGAGAGTGCAGCCCAGCTCCACAGTGGTGGTGGTGTTACCACACACTGATCGGTGATCATGAGAAGTGCATGGTCTGCTGAGGGGGGAAAGCTTTCGGGCTCTGGGTATAGGAACGATGGTATATCCTGCAATGGACATCTTCCAAAAATATAACTAAAATAACTTTTTCCAATACGAGAGATGACTAGCAACAAAACTTAAACATGTGTGCACCTCACACATCATGGTTTACCTGATTTTGCATGTTTGGTGGAAAAAATGGACATTTTCTACCGTGATGAAAACCGACCACTATATTGTAGGATACAAACTAGCAGGCCAGCATGGGAGCATGGCATTTGCTTTCCATCAGATGCCACCACTGCTGTAATCGGGATGACTACGGTGAGTGGAATGTACTTGCATGGAGCTAATGATTCATGGAAAACTTTGGAAGTTGCTTAATTAAGATTGGTGGCAAAAGTAACAGCCATACTGTTCCCGGCTGCCATGCCTTTACACAGACATAGCTTTTAGAACTCAATTTAATTAACAGAAGTGTTTCGCCTCGGTTCTCTTAAAACTGCCAAAGTGTACATTATTGGGGCTGGATCTGTTATATGAATCTCCATGTCCATGGCCCTAGAAAACACTGATCGAGATTAATGCAAACCCATCAAATAAACACAACAATGAACAACAGGCATAATCTAATAATAAATTTGACAGAATTGTTTCAAAACTAGAGTTTATTTGGTCAACACATTTGTCGGTTTTTACCTAGTGACAGGAAAATGTGATAGGTCTCAGAGGCAAAAATAGTGTTTTACAGCTAAAGTCATTTTCTCTAGCAATATCCGAAATGTTACTTTGGCTCTGCCAAATGCAGAGCTGATGGCTGAATGATTTACTCGAAGTTCCCATTGGAGGGGCTGTCAGTCTATTGCAAGGTGACATGCCAGCTACCCAGGCAACTCAGGGTGGAAGTGGAGGAAGGTGAAGCTGTCCACTCTCCGTGTTTTTGTGAGGCCTGCACCTCCCAGAGCAGGGGGAGAAGCATGGCTTCCTTGTCCTCGGGAGCTTACATTTCACTTGGGAGATATGATTAAGAAGAGAAACAATCAGTGAAAGAACATGACGTAAAGAAAAGTGAAATTGTGTTGTTGTATAAAATAGAGAAATACATAGAATTCCAAGAAGCAGGGCAGCTATCAAGAGACATGGGGCAATGCCTCAGCCGCTTTCTTGAATTTGAGAGCAGGCAGTGTGCAAATGTGTAGGTGTCACCATTAACTACTGCCTGCACCCCCCCACAGCCCTGCAGTGAAAACCTACTCAGGCCTCCCAAGTCTCTAGACTCTTATGCAGTGGAACAAACAACCACATAGCCAGAGAAAGGGAGTAGGTGCCAGGTCCAAGGGTCTATGCATCGTTAGGCTCACCTTTGTTTCTGGAAAAAAATAAAGAGGAAGGAGAATAATATTTTTAAATTAATGTGTGCACAGTGAAATACAGCTTGCAAAGCAACCTCCCCATGTGGTGTCTCATTTCTTCTTCATAACAGTCTTGTGAATTAGTGGTTCCTTACTACTTTACGCTCAGAATTGGGATTTGTCAGAGATCACACAGCCAGTAAGTGGCTGATTTGAACGCATCCTGCCTGGGTGCTCCCAGACGCTGAGCTCTGTGCCCACACCACAGCGTCTGAGCCAGGAGTCCCGACAGCAGAGGTTCTCCTGCCTGTAGGGAACTGGCCTAGAGATTGTGGTTGGTCAGAACTCCCTGCACAGTGGATAGTTAAGATTTTAAAGTTTGGGATTTTGTAAGGATGCAGGATCATGGGAATCTGTAATCATGTAATTTTTGTCCTGATCTCACATCAACTCAGCGAGCAATGGGGGCCCCGGAAATGAAAAGAAACACATATATATACCTATGGATGTGGCTGTGGGTGTGGATATGGATACATAGGTAAGAAACCGTGGTCCAAGCCCCGGCCTGGTGGTGCAGTTGGTCAGAGGTCGTCCTGTGAGGGAAAGGCGGCCGGCACACACGGGAGGCAACTGACTGCTGTTTCCCTCTCACATCAGTGTCTGTCTCCCTATCTCTTCTGTCTGTCTCTCTGTCTCTCTCTCTGTCTTTCTCCTTCCTCTTCCCTCCCTCTCCCTCTCTCTTTCTTCCTCTCTGTGTCTGAAGTCCGTGGGCATATCCTCAAGTGAGGATTCAAAACAAACAAACAAACAGTGGTTCCAGCTTTAGCCTGCGTCACAATCACCTGAACGGCTTTGGAAGACAAACACATTGCGGGGTCCCACATAGAGTTTCTGATTTAGAATATCTGGGTAGGAGCTGGGAGTTTGCATTCCTGACAAGTTCCCAGTTGCTGCTGCTGCTGCTGCTAATTCAGGGACCACACCTTTGAGAGCCATCAATATGACATGTAAGTCCTGCAATTAATTACACTGACCTTACTATAAGGTATATTATTTAAATGTAGCACCTGAGGCACCCTTAAAGGAGAAATGGTGCACTGAAGTGTGGCCAAAGAGGGTGTTTTTTTATTAAATTTATTGATGTGACATTGGTTAATAAAATTAGATAGGTTTCTAGTGTACGATTCTGTGATACATCTCCATATATTGTACTGTGTGTCCACCACCCAAATCAAAGTTTCTGTCACCATATATTTGGCCCCCTTTACCCTGTACCACCCCCCCACCTCCTTCCCTCTGGTAGCCACCATACTGTTGTTGATGTTCATGTGTTTTCAGTTGTTCGTTTTTCTTGTTTGTTCACTGTCGCTTTCAGTTTTATATCCCAATAGCATGGAATTCACGCTGTGCTGGGCCCAAGTGTGCAATTTCTGGATGTTTAGTTTTATGAGAAACTGCCGAACTGTTTCCCAGAGTGCACGTGTCATTTTACATCCCCACCCCCAGCAACGCGAAAGATCAAATTTCTCTGTATCCTCACCAGCATTTGGTATTATCCCTATGTTTTATTGTAGCTGGTGTCTTCAGTGTTCTTGAAGGTGCAGCAGCATTCTGGGGGTCAGCTGTGGCCCCCAAAGCACCATTCTGAAAACATAAGCCTATTCTTCTAGGTATGTTTAGATGGATTTAAGAAACAGATTTTATGTGCCCAACTTTAAAAGACAACCATGATGATGTTCTTTCTATCCTTGTCTCTTAACGGCGGGTGTTGGCAAATATTTCATGTTTAGAGGGCTTAGAAGATGTTTGTCCTCAGGCAGTGGTTTCCATTATGCCCCAGGAACACTTAAGTGATTTATTCTGGGACCCCATCCCTCAAGATTCTGCGTTAGTGGGTCTTTAGCATTTCATATTTACAGCTTCCCAGATGAGGGTAGAACTCGAGGACCATTGGTTTGGAGTTGCCAGGGCTGTTCCCTGCCATTTCCTTTCTTGGTAAATATTTAAACACTTAATAACATTGCCCAGAAGTTCACTCCAGATCAGAAGTAGAACTTATTCTGCCCTATCTGAGTCAGCCTATTCCCATTCATCAAACCTTTTCCTCAAGTAATATCTCAGAGGCCAAAGATGGTGTCAGCTTGGCAGTAACAACCATATAAAAACTATAACTTATGGAGCATTTACTATGTAACAGATGAGTTCTTAGTGTTTTTCCCATATTTTCTGATGATAGAAGTTTGAAGTATAGACTTTTATTTACAACTGCTTACTCAGTCTTTCAAACAGAACTCTTGATTACTCTCTTTTCTGATATATGCTTCTATCCCAGTTTTCTCTCATCTCAGACTGTTTCCAGAAGTCAGCCAGTTGCTCATGCCCAGATTTAGGTGTGGTTCTTGTCTCCTGTTTTCCCTCACACTCCATAACTAATCCAGCAGTAATGCTGTCAGCTGTGCCTTCAAAATATACCGCAAGCTAACCACCTCTCACCTCTTCCACCAAGAGCCCTATAATCCAAGTCCCTATTACTTCTTGTCTGTATTATTTTGGCACCTGAATGACTGCACTACCAATTCTACTTTTGCTTCCCATGACCAGTCCATGAGGGATGTGCAAATCGGAGATGGCATTCATCCATTGGCCTGAACCCTTCTGTCTCTTCCTGTCACAAGTAGGTTAAAAATCAGTATCCTTACTGAGTATTGCCTACAACGTCTGCATGATCTGGTTAGTCTCTCTCTCCAAACTCATTTCACATCACTCTCCTCCTTGTTGTCCTTCCCTCTACTTCACTACAGAGCCCTAAATAAGCCCAACTTTTGTCCACTTCAGGGCTG
Source organism: Sturnira hondurensis (assembly GCF_014824575.4). Classification (NCBI taxonomy): domain Eukaryota; kingdom Metazoa; phylum Chordata; class Mammalia; order Chiroptera; family Phyllostomidae; genus Sturnira; species Sturnira hondurensis. The sequence continues at coordinate 12,365,016 of NW_028074503.1, forward strand.
TGCTCTCACTCATCCCCCTACTTGGACCCCGCCTCCCCCAGAGTTTCCCATGGCTCACTGTCTCACTTCATACAGGTCTCTGTTCAAATACCATTTTTAGTAAAGCCTTCTCTCAAATAGCACCCCCATCACTCTCTATCCCTTTTTCCTGCTTTTTCCTTCAGAGCCTTTATGACCACCTAACATCAGAGCATACATCTATTTGGTTGTTTGTCTCTCTCCCCCACTAGAATGCAAGTTCTGCAAGGGATGGGATTCTGTATGTGTCTCGTTCACCTTTGTATCCCTACCACATCGTCAGTGCTCATTAAGTATTTCATGAATGAATGAATGAATGAACGAGTGAATGAGTAAATGAGTAAATACAGCAGTAGTTACCCTTTGTTTTCTCCGGTAGTGATGCCTTTGTGTGTATGTAAATTTAGATGACACATGTCCTGATCTCTGTCAATGATTTTATTCATGATCTTGTTTGCCTTTTGTTACTTCTCTTTAATATTTATAAAGAACAAAGCCATTCCTCGATCAGTTAGTCATTAAAATCCTTTGCTCTTATCCTTCCATTCTGAAGCCTCTCAGCCTTGCCTCCTGTTTTTCGCTTCAGCACCTTCAGATTTGGGTTAAAAGAGGGCTATAAAGAGGGCACAGACCATCAGGTCATGAGCGCCCCCACTGGCAGGGAAATTGTCCACCCCTACTACTGTCCTTGCAAACCCTGATATAAGTATATGACTGAGGGAAATATACCTTCATGTGGGACAACAAAAGTGCTCACTCTGGAACTTTCAGGCTAATATTCCTCCTTACTTCTTACACTAAAAATACATAGATGGCCCTGTCCAGGTGGCTCAGTCGGTTGGAACATCGTCGTCGGTTGGAACATCGTCCTGTACACCAAAAGGTTGTGGGTTTGATTCCTGGTCGGGGCACCTATCTGGACTGCTCATTCAGTCCCCAGTCAGGGCATGTATGAGAGGCAACTGATGGATGTTTCTCTCTCCCTTTCCCTGCTCCTTCTTCTCTCTGAAACCAGTAGAAACATATCCAGAGTGAGGATTTGAAAAAAAGCATATAGATGGATGACTTTTTCTCCTCTTTCGTGCATGGCTTCTTTGACCGCTATGAGCCATTTTCCACAGGAAGCTCTGCATGTGTTCTGTGTTCGCTGATGCCTGAAATGCTAGCAACAGCCCTGCCCTCTTTTTATTCATGCTAGGAGCGACTTGTTTTATGACACATGAGAGCCAACAAGTGTGGTCAAGTGCAAACAGACCCATATGCAGGTTGGATGGAAGGACTCCTCGCAGAAAGCTAGCTCGCGCTACAGTGCACCCACACACAGACTCTTGTGAGGCCAGCAGCTCCGCTCAAGTAGAATGGGCCAGCTTGCCTGCGGGCACCTTGCCATCAGAGCAGATGGGCCCAAGCAGGGGCAGGCAGCAGAGCACGCATGTCTCTTCTGGCTCCATGCATATTTATCATTTGTGTCTTCAATTTACAGGCCTTCAATTCTTGAACAGAAAGGCTAAGTTTACAAAATAAGAATCAGGAAGGATGAGTTTTCAGCCCTTAATTAAAACATTCAAGTGAAGAAATCAACATTTTGATCTCCTGTAGTAAAGCTTACAGAGTAACTTCAGTCCTAAATCACTCGTCACTGAAAGGGATGCCTTGTCTCCCTTCCAGCCTCCTGAGGTAGCTTAGTCTATTTCATAAAAGGAACAGGGATGTAGGAAAACCACTCTCTGCAGTGAATTAATCTTACCAACATATTTGTTATTTGAAAGTAGTATTAGAATTATTTCCAAAAGTATTTTTCTCTCCTTAATTTTCCCATTTTAATAAAACAACAAATATATTTCACCTGTTTTCCTAACTTCAGAAGATGACTACATAGTGATAGAATGTAAACTGCAGCATAAGCAACAGAGATTTACACATAAACATATAAGTCTACTTTAATATTACCTATGTGGTGTCCCATTTGCACAAGTGGAAAATTTGAAAGAGAAGAATAATTATAATTACTAAAAAATATACAAACCACCTTAAATAGTTATAAGCATTGGATCCATCTAAACAGGAGATAAAAACACCTCTAACAGAGTCTACACATAATTCATGAGCTTGTTGTCATAATACTTCACATTTATATAGCACCTATACTTCTCACACAGTTTTCACCTATATTATCTCCTGGGCCTCATGATAATCTTGTGAGGTAAGTAGACAGGTTTGTTAGTCAGGCTTTGTGGTTGAGGAAGCTAAGGATTGTGCAGATAAAATAGCTCAAGCTCAAACTTCAATATCGTTTGTTTTTTATCACTGTAACTTCAGTTTGGGGGTTAACATACAATGACAAATGATCTAGTTGTGACTTCTAAATTATCATAGTCTTTACAACCTTCCTCCCTGTTTTTGATTTTATTAATGAAATCTGGCAATGGAGGTGTAAGGGTGACTTTTATGTTTCAAGTGTCTTGAGGGCTGCTGCTTGACTTCTATTTCTTTCCTTCCTTCCTTCCTTCCTTCCTTCCTTCCTTCCTTCCTTCCTTCCTTCCTTCCTTCCTTCCTTCGTTCCTTCCTTCCTTCCTTCCTTTCTTTTCTTTCTTCCTTTCTTTCTTTCTTTTTTTTGACAACAGCCTAGCCTTCTAGGCTGTTGTCAAAAAATCAATAGATTACGGAGTTGCCTAGCATGTGTTCGTTTTGAATAATGCCGATGGTTGTCCCTGAATTGGGGGTTCCTGCATCCTCTATTAATTCCTCTCAGAGATATTAAAACAATAACACAGCTCTCAAGAGCTGTGGGTTGAGCCATATGTTTCTTTTGTGGTTCTTACATCTCAAATGATGACCTTTATGCAAAATAAAGACAAGAAGCAGAACTCTCTGTAGTAAATTGCTGAGCTCTGTGGATCCTTTGTTTGAAAATATCCTGGTGAAAAACATAAATTTTCATTTTGTCCTACTGTGCCTAACTTTGTGATTTTTTTCCCAACGGAAATACTGTGTCCTTATTTTTACAGGCTGCAAACAACATGCCATAATTACTGTGTACATTACCATTAAAAATGATAGATTCTTGCTTTTGAGCCTGAAGCTGATAATGCAGTTTTCCAGTCTTGAGAATCAATTTCAAAAATCCTACGAAAGTCAGTTCACTTAAAGAAACCCGAAAACCACTCTCCTTGTGATGCTTGGTAGGATATCACGACTCCTATTTTAAATAGCCTGTTTAAAAAGATAGCAGTAAGTTAAATTACAAACAGTTTTCCAAGTAATTGATATCCATTACTGGATTTGGACAGAGCACAATAATTTTTTATGGTGGCTAGGGCTCTGGTATGCAGAGATAGTATGCCTTTTCTGTTCTCCGTGGTTTTCAGGGAAATTATAGTTTTCAAGACTTTGTAGAGATGTGAGTGGATTTTTCTAGACATTTATACATTTCTCCGAATTTAAAATAAAAATATTCCAAGAAGTTGTGACAGCTCAGCCATTTGTATCTGATAGAGGACTAAATTTAATCACACATCCGGAGAACCTTGCACTCAAGAGCAAGTGAGTTTGGTACATACTGGAGTTGTGGAAATAGATGAATTACAGCCTGGGTCTGATGACAGCTCAATTTCTAAAGCCTACTAATTCCTAATTCTGCCTTGGGGTCATAAAAAGGGAAGCAATTAAATTCAACAGATACCCAAGGTGACAAATCTTTGAAAGGAACTAGATTTGAGTCAGCACTGGTGGAAGGAACCATTCTGATGCATATGGAGATGAAGCTCTTTATTGCTCAATCCTCAAAGTCTGCACCAGTCCCCAAAGAACAATGAGCAAAATGGGAGTAATAAGCATTCCACTCTCTAAGGCATCAGGGTGTCCAGGGGTGCAGGCAGAGGCATAGCATTGGCTTCTGCCCAACCCTACAACATGGGAAAATATGCTGAACAACCAGAGCACAGATGCCATTCCTTTGCTACCACCGTTCCTCTCTCCACCTCTCCTTCTTTCTCCTCTCACTCTACTTCCTCTCGCTTTCTGTCTTTTCTCCAGCTCAGTTCTTTCTTTTGCCCTCTGCTGCTCTTGCAGCCCCTCCTGTCGATTCTCGGAGCTCAGCGGTGCCTACCTTACACCACTCTGAGTATGATCTGTCCTCACTGGAGAGAGTGTTTAGACATTTGGTTCACATGTATTGAAAAAGCGCCATGAGACCAGAGGCTCTTCTTCGCCTGCAAACCTTTTGGTAAAGGAGAGCATACTCAGCAATCCCGTCGTTCCACTGTACGCCATTCCCCTTTGCAAAGAGAACTGCTTCTCTGACACACTGCGGTCTAAATAGAAATAAATAATTTCTCAGCACAGTTTTATTGATCCAGAAAGAGCCAATAGGTTTTAGTGGGAAGCAAAGAGAATGTGATCTATAATAATTCCTATGCAATTATTTGGAAATAATAAAAACTAAAAGGCAGTAGATTGACCAGGCAAGATGCTTCCAAGCAGTTTCAATGATCCATGCATCTATTCTGTCATTTATACATTGACCTTTTCTGTGAATAGGTTAATGTCACTTCCACATCACAGAGCCCAGCTTCAGTCCTCTGTGGTCTTTCTTGTGAGTTTCCCAGTGCTGTGGGATTATGATGGTTGGTTCATCCTTGAACTCGGCACTTCTCTGGAACACTGAGCCATGCTTTAGTAGAATATTTGTTAGTGACAGATAAGACTGGTGATCCCTAATAAAAGAACACAGCCACATGTATTCTGGTTAGAAACCAAACATCCACTCTTCAACTGGGCTTTTGATGCTAGGTCTTGAGAAATTAGCAAAATCTTATAAAATTTTGTTTCACACACAAAAAGTGGGATACTTAAGGAGAAGTAAGTGATATAATGGGTTTTGATATAATGGATTTTGTCTGTTGTCTTCTTGAATGGTGTGCTTCCACTCTTTGGGCTAAGATGTATGAGTTGAAAATGTGGTGAATAGAAAATGCTCTTAAATGTAGTACAGGGCCATGGTTTGGAGCAGGGGCTGTAGGCACCGCCCACATAGACTGAGCTCTGATCCTGACCTTTAACCCTTAGTACTTGTGTGCTCTTGGGAAGTTTCTCCTCTGTGAAAATGGGGGTAACAATGGCAGCTGTATCATAGGATTGTGGTTAGTCACATACACTTGAGTGTAAGATACTGAGATCAGAGCTGGGCACACACGGAGCATTTTTGAAGTATTAACTGTTATTATTAAAATTAACTGATAAAAGAAACTGCTACATCCCTATATTTAAATCATCACAGAATTATTAATTCTACAGCGGGAATAGATAAAATTATAGTTTTGTGGAACTGCTCTTCACAGACCTGACTCAATCCTATGCAAACAACATTTGGTCATCCCCAGCCCAAGAAGGTGACCCTTCCACTTATTTAAGGGTGCACAGTTTTATTTTGCCTATTCTTGAAATTCTGATGTTTTCTCAATGGGCAAGAAAAGAGAAGTCATTTCTATAGAAGTGTTTTCTTTTTCTTGGTTACTTAATTTGATTTAAAGTTGGAACATCATCTTCCAAGTGTATGTGGTTTTTCATCTGCAAGAGGCACTGGGATGATCTATTGATTCTGCTAATAAGGAACAGACACTGAAATTTCAGGCAGGGTTTCGTAAAAGGCTCTGCTTGATTTTCCTGCCACTTTTCTTAGACTCACTACTTTCAAAGCGTTTGACCATCAGCTTTTGTTGGGTTTTTTTTTACTGTCTCTTCTCTTCCTATACACATCCTTTCTGTAACTCCTCCCATACATGTAAACCCATGGACATTGGGTGTGTGTTTGGTGTGCCTATTGGCCATTCTTGGATCTACTAGGTAAGTTCTTTCTGCTTAAAGAAGTGCACCAATCAGATAGGAGCTCAAAAGGTCGTTCAGTCAAACCCTTTTATTTCCAGTAGTGCTTCCTCCAAACCTAGAATTGTCTACTCATCAAGAAATAGATTTCTAGTCTTCCTTTTGTCTCACACAAAAGGGTATTTTTAGTGGTACACCAGATGCTGCCAACAGTTAATAAAGAATGGCATTTTAATAGTAGGCATTCCAGATATAGACAGAAACCTCAGTGAAACAAGACAATGTTTCATTTTGTTTTTACTCAAGGCCTTGTGCTTCCTACAAAAAAGGTGAAGTCATTTAAGGGGTGAAACAACTCTATATTTAGAGTGAAGACACATCGTTACTAGTTTAATTTCTCCACTTTTGTGACTTGTATATTTGATCTACCACTTTTAAAAGTTATTTTTATACTATGGGACAAAAATAAAAGCCTGGTAAAGTAATTCTTGAGAGTCAAGTGCTTATCCAACCAAGGTCAAAGAAAATTGTTGGTGAAGGAGATTGGAACACCCAATTTTCAGTTATTAAATTGTTACTTAGACCACTAAGCCATAATAAATGAGTCCAGATACTGCAGTTAAAATTCCAAACATTGCTTGAGCCTGTATCAAGCTGAGCAGAATCGCCTTTTGGGGGAAATTCTCAGTGAATTTCTCCTTGAAGTGAAGTTACTACATAGACCCCCAGGTCTGTTGAAAGTGCTTTTCTGCCCAGCTTTAGCAGAGGATTTGCAAGATGAGTGTTTTCTCTTTACGAGTTCGCAAGAATGTTAACATGCCTGCTACTGTGATTGATTTATTATTTAATTCTATTTTCATTTCCTCTTTTAATGAGTGAGAGTCTTCATGCTTCTGCCTTAAGAACCCCATCTGTTTCTAATACATGGTGGCTATGAAAGCATGCCCTTGGAACCTGGATTTCCTCTACATTGGACAAGACCTTGAAATTAGACAAATGACTGAGCTTAGGGAACTTCTGCCAAATCTATTAGAATTGATTGTCAAAGTTGGAACTGAAGAGCAGCTTTAACTTCATAGCGTGGAGTTTGTTCCATTGAAAATTCTAGAATTGCCAAATCAGCCGATAGAGCCTCCTCCAAACAGACAGACTGCCATGGGTTACTCGTATCGGCTCACACAACAGGGTGTGGCTCCAGAACAGAACACGGTGTTACAGTAAAAACAACAGTCACGGAGATAGTGGCCTGTTAATTTCACCTTCAATGGTGTCAAATATATTCGTATATTCTTTCTGATTTAAACAAAGTAACTGATTTTAGCTGGATAACTAAAAGCATTTTAGGTTGAATACTTTCTTAAAGAAAAACACACCCAGAACTAATGTATTGGTGACATGTCCTATATGAGATCAGCCTTCCTGGGTGCAGGGCGTGCTCAGTTGTCTGGGAAAGAAATCTGTTTTTCCCTCATCACGCTTTATTTTATTCCTTACACAAACCACCAAAATTGTGTAAGTGCTTCTGTATTTTAAACGTGAACTTATATTTTCCTTGAAGAGCTAGAAAATAGAGACTATCACTCAAACTTGACCTGATGGTTGAAAGTCTAGAGTCATTTCAATGAATTGCCACATTTCCATGGTTGAGCCCTATGGCAGAGTTTGTGTTGTCGCACTCAGCACCTAATCCCAACCCCGCTCACTTCCCTACACATGCTCTATAGGCTGTAAATGTTACCAATTGTCTTTCTGGTCTCCCTGATATGCATGGGTGGCAGTGTGACACCGTTCTAACCACTGAGATTGTCCATTGCTTCTGTCCCTTTCATCCTTCTTTGATCACCAGCAAAATTAGTGGAGCCACAGCAGCCAGTTTGCCACCATGAGGAAAAGACCTAAAGAATTTGAGGGATACAACATCCAATATATTTGAGTTGGTAAACCTATGCTAGTGACTACCTGCCTCTGGGATTCCTGCTATCTGAAACTTTAGAACACTATATATGTATATAAACTGACATGCCCTCTGTCCTTTATCCTATTAAATAGCATGCTACAACGTCATTAGAAGCATGGATTCATTCATTCATTCAGTTATAACAAATGACTGAAGTCAGCCATAAAAGATGGCAAGGTAAAATAAATTTTTAATGATGACAAATATAAGACAATGAGAATATAATGATAGAAAAGTACAATAAAGGCAAAAGAACACAAAAATATATTTTTAGAGATTAGACAAAAATTTGGCACAAACTTTCCAGTACCCAGTGAAAGAGGTATACATGATGAGTTCTATAATTTACAGGGTCCATAAGAGAGAAACAAACTGGCTGCTTAGCAGAAGGCCGACTGCTTCTGAATAGGAAATGATAGAGCGTTTTCCCCAAGGACAGTCCCAAAGTGGCCATTATGTACTGTGCAGGACAAACTCTCCAATGGTTTTCATGTAGTTACATGTTTTTAAGATTTTTTTAAGACTGTCTCTTAATATAAGCTGGTTTGATCATGCCAAGTTGCACTTTAACAGAACAGCTTTATAATTCACCAGTATGTGCCATATAAATTCATGATTCTCTGAAAATCTGGTTTAATCCAGGATAGAACTAAGAGGGTTTAGAAAAATGGGATGTGAAAATGCGCTTCAGAAAGTCCTTCTTCAGTGGTTTCTTTCAACCCAAGTTTTGGCAGCTGTTAAGAAGCACTGACTCAGAGAATATGTAACAACGAGGGCTTTCCTGGCTTCTCAGCTGGCGTTTCCTTTCACTCCGAGAGGTCAGAAATGCAGGCAGCAGCTCTATAGGTCACCCCAAGCTGCTTTATCCTTGAGGACCAATTCGATGGTGGCATCTGGTACTCTCACCCAAGTGGAGAATTGACTGGCCTGCCCGCCCACACTCTTCCGGGACAGAACAAACTCCCACAACCAGCACTGCAAGTCTGATGCTCCGGATGAGAATGTAAACATCTTCATCACGACCGACGGATCCCAATGTTGAACTTTAAAGAATGATGACATTTTAATAAAGACATTAAGTCTTTTAGATGGATCATTTACTCTTCATCCTCTTGTGTTCATGCTCCATCAACACAGGTGTCTTTCTCCTTCTAGAAGAATGAAATCATGCAGAAATTGTCTTGTATTCATCATGTAGAAATCTGTCTCCAATATCACTTTGAGTTCCTAGCCACAAATACCCTTCTTTTTCTTCCATTGCCCTATCTCCGTTTCCACCCACAGCCTGCTTTCTGTATTATCATACATGGAAAATTAAAATTGATCGTTCTGTCTACCATTATATTAATTATAGCTAAATTATTGAGGACTTACTAGATGCCCAAGTCTTTTACACATTTTATGTCATTTAACCCATGTAACGATGCTGTAAATAAGATAGAGATTTGTATCCCAATTTTACTGCTAGGGAAGACTTTTGAAAGTCACATTAAAAAGCCAAAATTCACACTCAGGCTATCCAACCCAGTGCCCCTACGCTTTAACCCCTCTGCTCTTCTCCGTCTAGAAATTCCGCTGACGAAGTATAGAACAAGAGTTCTTTGTCATGGTTACCAAGGAAGCCTCAGGGAGTGCCTTCTCCTTGCCCTCACATATCAGCATCCGTCTCCTTCCCTGTGCTCCTTCCTCCTCCACTCCCAGAATTCAGAGCATGCTTCAAATAGGTGTCGACATAGGTGTAGCATGCACAGCATGCTTCAAATGTCCAGTCAGACATTTCTGTGCAATCACACAGTAACTAGAACTTGGCAAATTTATTTTTCTAATGCTTTACAATGATAGGAGTTCCTGAAAAGTCACTGATGTCAGGTAGAGTCACTTAGTTTTGAGAGATTAGGTAATCCTGATGGGAACATAGTGTTAAAAGTGAAGGACACAGTTCTGCTGGTGTAGCTCAGTGGGTTGAGTACGGCCTGTGAACCAGAGGGTCGCCAGTTCAATTCCCAGTGAGGGCACATACCTGGGTTGCAGGCGAGGGACCTAAGGGGGGCTGCGTGAGAGCCAACCACACATTGATATTTCTCTCCTTCTCTTTTTCCCTCTCTTCCCCTCTCTCTAAAAATAAATAAAATATTTTCTTAAAAAAGTGAAGGGCACAAGAGAAACACAGTTTCACTGGAAATCTCTGCCTCAGTCTATGAATTGTGTGTTTGACTCTGAATTTAATTTATGACACTTGTTTGAGCATCAGGACCTGACACTAGTGAGAGAAGTAGAGGGCTGATGGTCAGGAGAGGACTCAGTCCAGCTCTTACCGGCCTTCGAGTGACTTTAAGTCAGATACTCTTTCCTCCTCTGTCTCATAGAAACACACGTATTCAAAACTGCTAAGACTCCCCATTGCATTAAGCATTATGAAGACATGATTAAATAAGCTATTTTTTCCTTTGCAAGTATAAATTATGCTGTAAGTAAAGGATAACAAAAATATTTTATATTCCTTTTGTCTTTTACTTGCACATTCATTATCCAGCTTATGGCTTTCTGCCCTTTTTTAATTTTACAATCGCCTCATTCATTGGGGTATATCCTATGTAAATTATTCAGCTGCAAATGCAAACCCGAAATGTTTCATAATTAAGACTTTGTAATCTGAAGGCACAAAGCCACTGGAATACCTCAATTAGTTTCAGTCCAGTCTTCTTCATCTTAAAGTCACTGTGCTCGCTCCGGTCAGGTCAGAATTCTAAACCATTTCTTTCTTTTTTAAAAAAAATATATTTTATTGATTATACCATTACAGTTGTTCTATTTCCCCCCTTCATTCTCCTCTACCCACACACTCCTTCCCCTACCATTCTCCCCCCCTTAGTTTATAACCACGTGCCTTAAGTTCTTTAGATTCTATATTTCCTCTACTATTCTTGCCCTCCCCCCATCTACTTTCTACCTACTGTCTATGCTATTTTCTGTACTTTCTCCCCCCTTCTCCCCCTCCCACCCCCCTGTTTCTAACCCTCCATGTGTTCTTCATTTCTATGGTTCCACTCCTGATCTAGCTGTCCTCTTGGTTTGCTTTTGTTTTAGGTGCGGTTGTTAATAACTGTGAGTTTGCTGTCCTTTCACTGTTAATATTTTTCGTCTTCTTTTTCTTATATAAGTCCCTTTAGCATTTCATATAATAAGGGCTTGGTGAAGATGAACTCCTTGAACTTGACCTTATCTGAGAAGCACTTTATCTGTCCTTCTATTCTAAATGAAAGTTTTGCTAGATAAAGCAATCTTGGCTGTAGGTCTTTGGATTTCATGACTTGGAATACTTCTTTCCAGCCCCTTCTTGCCTGGAAGGTCTTTTTTGAGAAATCCACTGACAGTCTGATGGGTACTCCTTTGTAGGTGACTGTCCCCTTATCTCTTGCTGCTTCTAGGATTCTCTCCTTCATTTCAGTCTTGGCTAATGTAATTATGATGTGCCTTGGTGTGTTCCTTCTTGGGTCCAACTTCTTTGGGACTCTCTGAGCTTCCTGGATTTCCTAGAAGTCTATTTCCTTTGCCAGACTGGGGAAGTTCTCCTTTATTATTTGTTCAAATAAGTGTTCCACTCGTGGCTGTTTCTTTCCCCCTTCTGGTACCCCTATAATCTGGATGTTGGAACGTTTAAAGATGTCTTGGAGGTTCCTAAGCCTCTCCTCATTTTTTTGAATTCTCATTTCTTCAATCCTTTCTGGTGGGATGTTTTGTTCTTCCTTCTGGTCCATTCCATTGATTTGAATCCCAGTTTCCTTTCCATCACTATTGGTTTCCTGTGCATTTCCCTTCATTTCAATTAGTTTAGCCTTCATATGTTCCTCTAATTTGTGACTATAATCAACCAGTTCTGTGAGCATCCTGATAAACAGTGTCCTGAACTGTGCTTCTGAGAGGCTGGCAATTTCTCGGTGGCTTAGAGTTTTTGGCTCTGGGACTTTGAGTTCTTCTTGTGCCATCTTTTGGGCTGTTCCTGCCTGTTATGTAGCAGGATCGGAGCCCTAAGGTGTTCACCAGAGCAGAGCAACTAAGTTGCTGGGTTGTGACGCTGTCTGTGGGGGCGGGGTCAATGAGGAGCAATGGCATCCCGTCTGCCGTCTCCTGCCACGGCCCCCACAGGTGGGGCAGCTGCCACCGTCACCAGGGCCTGCGCGTTCCGTCCCACTGCACACGACTGTGCCACCACCATCAGCCCTCAATGCGTGGTTGGTCTCACTGTGCGTGAATGCCACCATGGTCAGTCTGCCCCACACCCTGACTGGGTCCGGGCCGCTTGCGCGCCTAGGTCCGGGGGATCTGTCCTGCCCAACCCTGCTCTGCTGCTGGCTCCGCCCCTCTTACCTTCTGGGTTGAACGGTTCGTTATTGTCGGACTTCCATATAATTCAATTTTCTTTTCTTTGGCTGTGTCTTTGTTCTCCAAACCTTTGTTGTATTCAAACTGGGTTGTAGGAGAAGGCACAGTGTTTCCACCTATGCCTCCATCTTGGCGGAAGTCCCTAAACCATTTCTGACTTTGGATTTCATGAGTGTTTTTTAAAGCATCTGAAATGCCCTGAAACAAAGATAATACTTTGTTTCCACACAATTTTTAAATAGCCAGATGAAAGTGTTTTCCCTTCCCGTTAAAAATTCTCCCCCTCAGAGCTCGAGCGAACATGAAAATCTTTAGCCACTTCTGACCCGAGGGCTCTTCAGGGATGTGCCGGGTTTAGTTCAACACGCACTTACCGAGCGCCTCCTAGGTGTCGGTTATTGCAAAAGTCCCTCCTGGGAATGCAAAGAAAAAACAAGCTGGGCGCCACCTCCTTATAGCACACACTCCCGGGGAAGAAAAGGACACGTGTAGAGTTACTCTTCCAGAAACGGGGCAGACTGGGACAAGCGTTAAATGGAAGTAGGAAGCATGTAGGGGAGGAGGGAAAAAACAGAGCAATTCTGACTGGGACAGTTAAGCAGGCTTCACTGAGGAGGTGGGGTCATTGAAGCTATTCCTTGAAAATGATAAGGAAAAAGAAGGCCATTCTAGACTAGGAGAACTAAAGCAAAGAAATGAAAACCAAGCACTGGTGCCTGGCCTCTTTCAAGGAACTGTGAAAAGAGAAGTTGACTAGAACATAGAGTGCGAGTAGCTGCTGGAAGCCTGAGCTCAGGCTGCTTTGTGGAGGCCTTGGACGCCAGGTTGCAACTGCGGAAATTCCTTCCTATTGCAATCTACCAAATGCAATAGGAAGTAACTGAAGTTTTTTTTTTTTTTTAGCAATTAATACCTTAAAAGGAACCCTTTCTCTATATGCTCCTCTCCTATTCTGTTACTTACTGCCTTTTCCCTGATGTCATAGAGCCTTAGGCATAGCAACATAAATAGTGTGTACCACATTATGCAATTTGCCTACTCACTTATTTATGGCCCTACTAGGCTATAAGCCTTCTGAGAGCGGGATCTGTCTGTCTCTGTATCGCCAACACCCAGCTAGTACAACAGGAGGCCGATGACTTTTACTTAACATACAGTATATTTATAGAATGGACACTTTAAAAAATTAGAGATCATGTGGTCAGGGTTGTGTTCTAGGAAGAGAAATTTGGTGACCGTGCATAGGGTGGATTGGAAGGTGGACAGTGGCGAGTAGTCGGACCTGGAGAGCTTTTGAAGGGGAAAAGAAAGAAGAGCCTGAAGCAGGATATGAAGGAAGCAATTTGGACAAGATTTGGTGACTTCTTCAGTTTAAGACTAAAGGGGAGGGAGTAAGGGAGAAGATTTCTTTGATTTCTCTAACTTGTGAACTGGCTAGACCGTTAGCTAGATAGGGAATAGAATACCAGAGCAGGTTTTGAAGACTCACACGGGTGAGGGAGAAGATGAATTATATTTTGGATATGGTGAAGAATCTGACCGTTACCACGTCAATGGCTACTACCATATTAAGCCTTTGTCACTTACAAAAAGTGAAATCAAAAATAAGCCATAGAATGTAACCACCAAAATAATTGTTTTTTACCTGCAATATGCCAGATGCTTTTCGGAGCACAGCATATATGTGTGTAAATGCATGTAATCTTTAAATGATCCAGTCAATTCGTAATAGAACCACTGTGGGTTCTATTGTCCGCCACCAAAAAAACCCTGTAAATCCCATTGCCAGAGTCTTATGAAAAGGAAAGGAGCTGTTTATTCAACAGTTGTACAGGTTTAGAATAATGGCAGAATTCTGTTTTTAAGGCCCAAAGTCTCTTAAATACCCATAAACACACACAGTCCTGCCTCCCCTTGCCAAACCAGGCCAGTCAGGGATACCATCTCCCAGGAAAAGCAATAGATGTCTGCAGCTCGATCAGGCAGATTCCCCTTCAGCTTCTCCCAGTCATGTGTGCTCAGCTAGGCTCCTGCTCTTAATCCACAACCACATAGCCCCGTCCCATGGTGGGATCCTTCTGCATCCTTTCAAACCACATGGCCAAGAGCCCCCCATATGGCTAAGCCAGCACGGCTGCCCCACAATTGGGTTTAAATCCTCACCCTGCTCTTCCTCCATAACCTCATTTCCGACTCCTCCCACAAAGTGTTACACCTGCCAGTACTCTGTTTTTTTCCGCTTTTTGCAGGTGCCATTGTTAGTCTCAGTTCTGGCAGGCTTGGCCCTTTGAAATAGGAAACCATCTTTTCCCTCTTGAGCAGGTGCCGCAGCCTGGAGACCTCCAGTTGCATCACAATTTAGAGACACGCCCATCTCCCTGGCTTGGAGGAAGGCAGGCACAGTTATTAGCATTACTAAATTATTGTCCAAGTTCTTTCCATATGCAAAGTAACTCTCAATGGTCCTGCTCCCCTTCCCCTCTGCCCCAGCCCTGTTAGTGGGGGTTTTGGGGCTTAGCCATAGGGATATTATTACCCACCTTTTACAAATGAGCAGATTGGACAAGCAGAGGTTACATAATTTGCCTGAGTTCATGTAGTAGCTAAGTGTTAGAGCCAAGATTGAAATCCAGACAGAATAACCCAAGGGGTTGAGCTCTTCATTACTCTCTAATACTGTAAGGCAGGAAGGCAGGACATTTTCACTGGTGAAATGTAGAAGACTTTGGGAAATGAGCAAAATGATAGGTTTTTGTTCTTCCAAATTCTAACTGTTGAAAATAAACTCACAGTTTCATTGATCCAAATGCGCGCAGGGGGAGATGATGTTGCCTGCCAAGTGTGATGGCCCTGGTATCTGCCGTCTTCCGCATTGATCACGCAGCAGCAATCAGCCCCTGCAAAGTTCAGTTAGGAGACCTCCGTGTGTAACCGAGACTGAAGGACAGCCGTCCGCCCATGAGAAGAGCTAAAGCATCCTCTTAGTACACCTCTGTGTGGGAAGATCTTCAAGGACGTGAATTGAGGTGGTGTCATTTAGAAACTTACTTGCAGCAGTTATTTTCTGAAAATTCAGTCCTTTATCAAGGCTAAAGAAATATACAGAAGTTGTTCCAGTGAAACAGAAAAATAAATCTGAAAAGGTGTGTGCCTAAGCCATACAAGAAACAAAATATATGTTTGGTGTGTAAATACCCAGCTCTGTTCTGGATATTATATTAAAAGGTCTTGATCGAGGCCATTTGTACTACGTAGAAAAATCTGATGATGGTTGTTCTAAATATAAGCCAGGACTTCAGCTTCTTCACGTTTCTTAAACTTGGTGAGACATTTGTGTTTGGATTCCGCAGGAGCCATTTAAATGGCTTTGAAGAATGAATGAATTTTAAAGAGAATAAACATTTGCTTGGTTATCAGTCTTCTAAGACCTTAGCCATTCTGTTTACTTAGCATGGAGTGGGAATGGAAGGCATTTCAATAACACATTCTGTATTAGAGAATTAATTAAATAATGTTTGAAGAAAATATTTTTATGGAGAAAGGCTTCAAATAGAAGGCATCGTTGAGTCATAACAGTTCTTCCCCGAGTAAAGAAGCAAAGCAGATGGAAGCCACATTCATTCAGCACTTTCCCTGCCATTACAGCCAGAACAATGAGATTTGTTAACATGTATTCACACAGAAGTGCTGGGGAAAATGTATTATCCCTTCTCAGGCTGTTTAAATATTAGGAGAGGGCCAAGAATGGATTGATTCTTTTCCTTCCTCTCACCTCCCTTCCCTTTCTTCCCTTTGTGAATATTTGAGTGTCTCTTTGGTCGAGGCTTTGGTGTTAGTGCTGGGGATACAACAGTGGTCAGAATCAGTCACGTTGCCACTCCTTGCCTATCCCCGCCCCACCTTTCCAAAATTGACATTCTTGCTGATTTGCTTCGGGAAGTAGAACTTCAGCTTTCTCTAATGAGAGGTACTTTTGACCGAGGTTCCCTAATACCCTCAAATTTTAACCATTTATAAGCAACAAATATTTCATGTTAGGCACTACCCACCAATGGCCTGGCCTTTATTTTAGTGAGTGTAAAGCATTCAAAAAGTGAAGAGCCCTCCAATTATCCCAGTAATTGATTATCCATAATTAAAAGGAAAAGTGAAAATAATGGTAATTGACTTTTGTATCAGTTATGTCAAAATAATTTACATGGCTGTATATGTCAATGTTTCCAGAATTGATTTCCATTTTCTTCCTATGCCCTTTTGTTCTCAAATTTCTTTTTTTATAAAGATTTTATTTATTTATTTTTAGAGAGGAGAGGGGAGGGAAAGAGAGAGAGAGAGAAACATCAATGTGTGGTTGCCTCTCATGCACCCCCCCACTGAGGACCTGGCCTGCAATGTGCCCTGGGTCTATTAACTGAACCAGTGACCCTTTGGTTTGCAGGCCCTCGCTCAATCCACTGAGCAACACCAGCCAGGGCTATTCTCAGTTTCTTTCATCACTTTTCTCTTGGCTACAAGCAAACCTTAAAGGCTAAGGATGAAATATTTCTGGTCACCAAACAATCACTGAAAGAACTGCCAACTTCAGAATTAATCGCTTGACCAGTCCTTTTCGGTTTTCTCCATTCCACCTACCCTGATTACCTTTTTCAATACAGAGGGCAATGTGTGTTCTAAAAAGATTGCCCGAAGAATTGTCACAGGTTTTTCAGTTTGATCCATGTCCAGCCACTAACTAGTAGTTCATATTTGTCATATACCTTAGTTCTCAGTTTCTTCATGTATTCAATGAAGAGATTACACTAGGTAGCTGAATTTGCTTCCAGCTTTAAATTGCTCGTTTTTTTTTTTTTCTGTAGTCAGGCAAAAGCTAACCTCATTGAACCCCATTTCTCATCTTTTTCAGTTGAGCGGCTTTTCTGACCTCTGATGTGAGTAACTCCAATTCTTAAGATATCAAATCCCTCTTTAAACCAAATAGTTTGTCATGCCTTATCTTCTCCTGAAATAAAATTCATAGATAATACAACCTTATTTATATACAGCTAAGACAAAATATCAGTGCAATCCTATCAGTGAAACATAAAGGAGAAATTAAAGGAAAACAATTTAGAATAAAATAATATGTGTTTCAACATGTAAATGCTCTGATCTCAAAGTGTAAAAAAAGAGAAACAAAAAAAGGTTAAGATGCTTGCACCATGGAGGTACAAGTACAAAGCATGCTACACCTATGTCGACACAAATGTGTAGTGCTGATGTATAAGTACAAAGCATGCTACACCTATGTCGACACAAATGTGTAGTGCTGATGACTCAAGCAGTGCTCCATGGTGTTGCTGTTTGTGATATGATTTTCCAGAATGATGAACGGAGTTGATCAATTTCCCCCAAAGTACAAACTACTCTCAAATCCAGTGGTAAATATATACTTTGTGGTTTGGGTTTTGGACTTTTTTTAGGTTTTAAGTGAAGAAAGTGGTAAACAGGTTTTTCAAGGAATGTCCCAAGGAACATTTAAAGATCTTGAAAGATTGGGGCAGCTCCTCTTTGTGAAGAAGCAAGCCAAGTACGTGGCCGGGCATCAATTGTCCTTGACTTCTACTTAACAGGTAGTAAGAGGAGCCACCAGCCGCTCTGAGAACCACTGGAGTAGATGAATAGACTCACAATTTTTCCTCTGATTAGAGCAAAGTATCTATTTGGTTTAAAGTACTTTCGTGATATTTAGCTGCATATTTATTTCAAGTGAGTTTTGGCATTAGTTTGCTTTGAGCCCTCTAAACAGACCGGAGTCTGGTCTATCTTTTGAGCTCTGTGCCCTCAGTGCCTAGTATATTAGAAGATCAAAAAGATTTGATGATTAAAAGAAAAGAAGGGAGGGAGGGAACATATCTACTGGCCTTTTATGTGCCCTATTAAAGATAAACAACAATGACAAAAAGTTTTTGAGTTTCTTTTGAATGGACTAAAATATTATCATTTATAAACAAAAAGGAACATGGAAAGGAAAATATATAGTAATGTAGGATTGAGAAAGACATACTGAGAATGGTTGAGCCTAGATACACAATTTGTGGAAAGAAAAAATTATTGATTTTTTTTCTCAATGGAAGAGTAAAGTAGAAATTTCTGTGGATATATATCTGCAACATCAATAATACCTACTAACACTTATATAGTGTTTACTGTGTCCTATATACGTTACACATATTAAATTATTTCATCTTTGCAACAATGCCCACTTTAGGATAAGAAACTAAGTTACAAAAATATTTAATACATTGCCAGGGTCATCACTCATACAACTAGAGTGAAAGATTTAGGATTTGGACCTAGGTAGTCTGATACCGTATCTGTGTCTTCAACCAGTGTTCTATCTTGTTGAGTCCTATGTGCCAGTCACATAAAATAGCATTTTAAAATAACAATATTTCTGCCGAATAAATTATTTTTATTATTACAATGCCATGAGAGATTATAAATAATGTGATTGTGAGTGTAAAAGGTCAGAACATTCTTAATTGTGAAACTCTGTCCCACACACATGAGTACGACCTCAAGCATCTCTGACTTGTGCCCACTACATACCAGAATTCTGTATTTTAACCATATGAAGAGCACACAAATGCATTTTCATAGTAAGTAGTTAAAGTACAGAGGTTTATAATGGAAAATTAGATTCCTTCACTGTAAAAATTTTTCTTCCTCAAAAATAACAGTTTGAGTATTATTTGGTTACAAAAAAAGTAATTTGAGCATAATTTTCTAACATCAAATGAGCTAATGAAATACAAACACTTTTTCTTTGCTTCATTTATTCTAGTGATGTTTTTATACCTGAATGTAAGGACCTCTCTAATTTTTAATGATTGTCTAATAAAACAAATATATGCTGGTAATTTATAAAAGCACTCCCCTATTATTGGATTTTAACTTTTTAAATTAAAAAATGTTAATTTGGCTTTCTTGAACATTTACATGTTTGTTGCCAACTTTGGATTTTTAGAAGTGGAATTTTACTGATACTAGTGACTTTTCCCCTAAAACTATTTTCCCAAGTAAATTTACATTATGAGATGACTGTGCCATGTGTGTGGTCTTTGTTCTGATTTCACAATGAGTTAGAGAGGTGGAATTTAGGACCCAGAATATACAACACTGTGATTCCCAAACTTGCACAGGCATCACAGTCCTCTGGAGGACTTCTGAAGACACCAGGCAGTGTTGGATTCAGCAGGTCTGGGGTGGGGCCTGAGAATTTGCATTTCTGACAATGCCAGGAGCCTGAGTTTGCTGGCACATGACAAACCATTATGTTGCAGTGTCTAAATGAAGAATTGAGTTGTCCCAACACAGCTCTTGGGACAGCCTGTCCTTTCTTAACTCATTTGAAATGACCCCAGTTTCTGGGAATTAAATTTTTATATGTATATGAATCACTTTTTCAACTCTGTTTGTTTCATTAATTTATTTGTCTATTTTTAAACCCGTACTACACTCTCTTGATCGCTGTAACTTTATAGTATATCAGTATTACCATCTGATGGGGTGGCTCTCCTCTATAAACGGGAAGTTCTTTTTCAAAATAACTGAGGTTATTCTGGGTTACTTCATCCTTCAATAATCTAGAAATGTAGCTTCCCAAGTTCCATTATGGGTGTTTCATTGGGACTGCATCAAATTTGCAAAAAAACATGAACGTTCTAATAAGATCTTTCCAGTATGGCACTGAAAAAAAATTATATGTATTTCTCTATATATTCTGCTCTTTTATTTCTGTAGAAGAGTTTGAGTGTGTACCTCAAGAAGTCCTTGACATTTCATGTTTCATTTGTTTATAGATATTTCATATATTTCTTGCACTACTAAAGGAATTTATTTCACTTTTGTATTGTAATGGGTTATTTCTGGTGTAAAGCTACTGGTTTTCAAAACACTGATCTTACTTTCTCTTTAGTTCTAATTGTTTTATAGTTGACTCTCTTGGATTTTTTTTGTTAACCATATTACCTGTAAACAAGCATTTAAAAAATGTTTTCTTTCCCTTTTCTAGTTGTCTTGGACAGCATTTCCAGCTTAATGTCTAAGAGTAGTAATGGTAATAAGCATTTTTAACATTATCTTATTTATAATGGGAAATTTTCTAATTTTCGGCAGTGAACATAAAGTTTGCTATGAATTCTTACAGATAGGATTTTTCACAGTAAGTTTCTTCTATTCATAGGTTACAGTTTATGCCAGGAATTGATGTTAGATTTTTATCAGTTTTTCAACAGCTGAAAAATTATTACCATTGAGAAGCTTCCTGTTTTAATTTATTAATATCATGTTAATCTAATGTGTAGGCTGTCATTACCAATATTATCTCTACTATCCTGGTATTCCTGGAAAAACTTACTTCACCAGAATGTTTGATCTAATACATAACTGAACTTCGTATGCTGGTATTATATTTAGGATTCTTACAGTTATTTGCATGATTTGTACTATGCTATTAATTTTCCCTACCACTTTTCATCTGTTCTTGAAATCGTTATCATGCAAGGACACTGTCTTTTTCAGTGACTTAGAACAGTTTATTTCACATAGAGAGTATTTCTTTCTGGAACCTCACCTTGAAAACTGTCTAGATTTATACATTTTTAGGTGTAGATTTTTGTCTAGTTTTCAGCTTTCTCTGTGGTGGATATTGAACTACTGAAGTCTTCCCTTTGAAAACTGCTCTAATCATAATTCATAAGTTTGAATATGCATTATTCCCATGATGCTTAATCTCAACAGCAAAAAAACGTGTACCTTTTTGTAAGTGTGAGCGCCATGGAGCGCCAGGCACTCAAAATACAGCAGAAAGCAAAGTGAGCAAGGCCTCTGTTCTG
Source organism: Sturnira hondurensis (assembly GCF_014824575.4). NCBI lineage: Eukaryota > Metazoa > Chordata > Mammalia > Chiroptera > Phyllostomidae > Sturnira > Sturnira hondurensis. The sequence continues at coordinate 12,386,073 of NW_028074503.1, forward strand.
CTGGAGTTTACATTCTAGCAGGAGGAGGTCAGGTGCGCATAGGATGATACCAGATAATAATAAGTGCTGAGGGGGAAATGCAGCAGGGAGATGTGAGGGCAGACAAGTGATGGCAGTGGCTACTTTAAATCAGTGCTCCAAGGAGAGGATAATGAAGCTATCCACCACGTGAAGAAAAGGGGCCACTTAGACAAGGATCCAAGAGAAAAGGGCAGCAGACAGAGGAACAATGTGGTGATTGTTGATGGTGACGTAAGCATGGAAGAGAGAGAGGAAGGCAGGAATAAATCTATTAGTTGTATTACTGAAGCCTACTATGTCCTAATAAGTAATAATCTATGTCCAAATTGGAATGCATTTGAATGAGGAAGGGGATGTCATTAAGAATTACTCAGGAAGAACAGTCATAAACTGGAATCATCAGACAAATCAGGGCACGTGAACACCCTCAGTTGTTTCCCTCTCTGCTTGATCTGCCAGTTGTTGGAGGAAGGGTATTAAGACAGATCACCCCACCTACAGTTACATCACTTCTCCTTGCTTTTCTATGAAGCACCTCCGTCTGTTCACTCTAAACCTCTTCCCCTTTAATTTTATTGGATTGGATATTTAGATTTTCAAAACTTCTTCTTCTTTTTTTTTTTTGTAATCCTCACCCAAGGACTTTTAAAATTGCTTTTAAAGAGGGAGGAAGGGGAAAAGGAGAGAGAAACATCTGTTGGTTGTCTTCTCATGCGTGTCCTGATCAGGAATCAAACCTCCAACCTTTCCGTCTCCAGGAGGACGCTCTGACCAACTGAGCCACACAGGTCAGGGCCAAAACGACTTTCTTTTTGTTGGTACTCACTTAGTATCCCTTTGTCTATCCCTTTGTCTGCAACCATTTGGCTGTGCATAGCTCTTGGAGGCATCATACAGTTACTGTTACGCAGACTGAGAAATTCATATAACTTAATTTGCTCATATTTATTGTGACTGTTAACAATTTGGATTCATTTCTTGTATCTATTTTTATATGTATTATTCTTTCTTGTTGCTTCTTTTTACCTCTTTTCTGCTTTTTAAAAAAAGGAACAATTTATCTTTATTCTGGTTTTTCCCCTCTAATGATTCTGAAGTTTAGATCCTGTTTAAAATGTTCTAATAATTACTTATAAAATTTCAACCTACTTTTTAAAGTAATGATTTTTCTTCAAAGTCTAGAGTTAATAGACCTTCCTCTCCCCCTTCCCATAAGAACCTTAGCACACTTTTTCCTCGTTTTCCAATGCCACACCCTCTACCGGACCCTAGCCCTGAGCTGGAGTCATCTGGAATTATGGTTGTGAATTATTATTAGTTTAACTGCAGAGCCTTCCTCTGTGTGCTGTACTATAACCATTTCTCTCATGTTACTGTATTAATCATTGTCGAAGTGCCTAAAATTGTAAAATTTAAGTGCATCAAGGTAAATTTCTGAGAATTATAACTTGCTTCAAAGGGAATCTGATATTGTAAGTGTGCATTTTAGTTTTCCCTCACATGGTGTCTTACATTTTTAATAAGCATTGCTTTCTGATCTACCACACTTAACAACAACTGGGATACATTCTGAGAAATGCATTGTCAAGCGATTTCCTCACCTATGAACACCATAGACTGCAGTTACACAAACCTAGATGGTAGAGCCTACCACACACACACCTAGGCTATGTGGTGTAGCCTGTTGCCCCTAGGCTAGCAGCCTGTACAGCCTGTTACTGTGCAAAACAGTGCAAGATTAAATCAAGCACAAGATAAAATCATGTAATCAAGAGACATGGTAAATATAAGATGTATGTCACAGCCAGTGGAACATGGTACAGTTTAATAGCAATCATCTTTTTATAAGTACAAAGAATAAACTCAAGAATGACGATTGAAAGGTAATATAGTAAATACATAAGCCAGTAATAGTCGTTTACTATCATTATTAAATATTGTGTGCTGTACATAGTTATATGTGTTGTACTTTCATACAGGGGGCAGCTCGGTAGTTTTGTTTACACCAGCATGACCGCAAACATGTGAATAATGCTTTGTGCTATGACATGACTTTATGGTGGCTGTGACATGATAGGCAATAGGAATTTTTTGGCTCCATTATAACCTTAGGAAACCACTGTGGTATATGTGATATAGTCAGTATCAATGTTTCAGGTGACTGAAACATCATTTGAGTTTCCTAACTGGTAACAGAATTTTCTTAGATTTCTTCTTTTTCCTAAAAATGCTTTTGAGTGGTGTTTAGGTGACTTTATTTGTAATGTTCATATTCTTGTTCTCAGAATTACAAATTTTCTTTCTAGATTGTCATATTTGCTATAGTAGCAAGAAAAAGAAAGTTAATAGAAAATCACCAACACATTATATTACTTTCAGAATACTTCAAGATATTCATACTTTGAGTTAATAGCAACATTAGTATGATGTAAGAATTTGTCTAAGCCCCTTCCCTGAAGGAGTTAAAAAAACAGCATTTTAAAAATTTCAAAGGACATGATTTTGCTCTAATAGTCATATGAATTTAGGTAGGTATAGCTAGGAATGAGCAAGTTGTTCTGATAATTCACAGAGTTTGACTTCAAGGCAACAAGGGAGAAAATACCTTTTTTTTTTAGTGTTCCAGCATTTTTTTTTCATGTATTCATGTCACTCTGCTAATATAAAGCAGCTGGCTGACTTACACTATTTCTGTACCTGAAACTCACCAAAGGCACCTATAGCCTCTTTCCTCCTCCCCGCCCCTACCATGTCATGTGCTGCCCAACAGCAGAGAGCATTTCAGCTCTTGATATATTTGAACATTTTTATAGGAGCATTAGGGATATTGCTGCTACAGCACAGAGAAGAGGATAAATTGGTATATGGGATTTCTTTTATCTAATTTAGTAAATGGGTACTACATATTTTTCATATGCAATTGAAAAAGAAATCCAAATAAGATAATAGCCATACTTTATTACATGATAAAAGTATTGAATTGTGTTTTTAGCTATAAGCTAAGAATACATATGAGGATGTGTTTGTAGTAAAGATTCAGATCTGAGAGAAATTTGTTGATTTTTTACATTATGCATCAAAAATAATCTGAAGAAAATATATACATAAGGAATGTTTTTTATTCCTTATACTCAGAAATATTTTTATTTGATAATATTTATAACCAATAAAAGTTATCTCTGAATCAGTAATGGGAACTATTTGACCAGTCTTCTTGCCTGTGACGGTGAAAGACTTTACTCATGCCCTTTTATAACCTTATTGTCCTGCCCCACGGATGTGACACGGGGTCATTTTCAACATGCTGTGACCACTATCAACTGAGCTGATGTCATACAGGGTGAAAAGCTTTTTGCCACGAATTTGCGTTGGTTAAGTAATTAATGAGTAGCACCAGGAAAAGAGAACTTGGTAGGGCTAAGGCTTAAATGAGATGTATTTCACACCTGGGCTTGAATGAGGTCAGAAACAGGTAAAAAGAAAAATCACTAGCAGCATAAAGAATTCCTAAAAAGAATTTTCTATCATTGGAAGCTCGTTTCTTGGGACTTTAGTGTCTAATAAGTAAAGGAAACGGATGAGATAGAAAGGATTTGTGATGAAAAGATGAAAAAAATTGCATTACAAATGTCTAGGTTTTAAATTAAGAATGAAGAGGAAGAACACAAGTGGAGGAAAGAAGTGACTGCGGGAGGGGACACGTGGGTTTGGTTTTCCAAGGAGAGCTTGGATGGGTCGTAAAGAGGAGGATGTTCTGGAGGTTTCAGGAAGTAGCTGCCCTCCGAGTGAACAAGATTGAGAACGTCAGCTTTACTATTCCTTGGGTGTTTTAAAGCAATTAAACCATAATGCAATCTGGCATTTTTTTCTTAAGAGATTATAACAAGTATTTTTAATTACTCTTTGATTGCCGGATTTTGTTTATTTAGATAGAAATGTGCACATTACCTGAGCAGCATGAAACTTTAATCACATGTGGGTTATACCGTGGGATTGTTTCTAACCCCAGTAGATTTTTAAATCGACTTAGGCATCCTCAGAAATTCAAAAGTAAACATTGGTAGGTGCTTTTGGGAAGTTAGGAGATTAACAATGTGCAGGTCACAGAGAGATGTGAGTGGCAGAGTCCTCCATCCAGGTACTGCACTTCCACTCTTGGAGAGCGGATACAAGAGGCCCCCGTGCAAAGAAGTCATTGACACTGTTATCAAATGAATCCTACAAATAATAAATGTCCTTTTTTTGTAAATTGGGAAGCACAGAAAAAGTATTAAAGACAGAAGTAAAAGCACCTATAATCCTAATTATGGAGATAAATGCAGGTATTGCTTTGGCGTATTTTCTTCCACATATTTTTTCAGAATACTTTTACATATTTAAGAAAATTCTTTATAAGTAGTTCTATGTCCTAAATATTTTCACTAACATGTCTGTAATTACGTTTCCATTATATTCAAATATGTATAAATGTAATTTTTAATTAATATTTTATAGTACTTTATGTGTATATAACATATTATGGTAATATATTATGATAAATAGTAATTATCTAGTACTCTGTATTCTTTCTGAGTTAAATATTTAAATTTCCAATTAAACTTTGAAATTAGGGAACAGACTTAGCTTCTATACCAAAGGGACCCCAAGATGTTTCTCTTTTTTTCATGTAATAGTCTAGGGATAGCTAAGCTGCCTTAGGCTGGTAGGTGATTCTGCCATCCTTAGTGTGTGGTGTTTACTTGTGGGCTAATAAAGACATTCTGACCATCTCTCAGCTTGGAGGAGGGAGAAGGGGACTGGGGGAGCAACTTCCCTTTTTAAGGGGAAGATTCAGAGTGGCACACATCACTTCTGCTCATTAGTAGAAGTTACTTGGTCGTGCTTGGCTCTAAGGAGAGTTTTATGCCGAGTGCCTATGCATCCACATACATTCTGTTAGTGTGAAAGGGAGGGAAGAAATGTTGGGAGCAACTAGCAGTTAATTGCACTTTCAAATAGGATGTTGCGGAAGTAGGAAATGTAAGCCAAATAAAATTCATGTAGGGTTATTTTGAATATCCTGTTATAAGCAAATCACCAAAACTCCTGTAGGAAAATTTGTAAAATGGATTCTATCTTATGACTTGGTTAGTGACCCAAAACTGGTGTTGATTTCTGCCTTAATTAATTACAGGATTATTGCCTGTTATTCTGGATTGACTTCTACATTTGATTCTAGTTTTCTACAGTTAAATTGAAAAAAACAGAAGAAGAAAGTCATCTTGGATACAGAAATTTTAGGAGCTACAAAGGCAATGGCAGTTTACTGACTTGTTAATTTAGAAAAAGTGGAGGTGGTCTACATTTCCAAGTTCCTTCCAAGTAATCTAACAAAAGGTCAGCAATAAGAGGTGCCTGACAGCCCAGTCCGTGTGATCACCACTGTCCTCATGCCTGGGATTTCACTTATGTGAACAGAGCCGCTGTCGTTCGGCCTGTGAAAGCAGTGACACTGTTTGCTGCATCAGTCTCGACTTGTTAGTTGCCAGCAATAGCTGTATCATTGTCCATAAACATACGTCTTTTTCTCTTAGGGCAGGGCTTTTAAAGGTGTAAACCTCTGACTAAGGAGATTTAAGAATGCCACAAACTGGGATGTGTTGTCTTTTTAAAAAAATTAATCTTTTAAAAAAATTCTTGTTCAAGTACAGTTTTCTGTCTTATATTCCCAGTCCTGCGCTCCCCCCCAGTGCTCCCCACCTCCCTCCCATTTCCACCCTCCACCTTAGTTATTGTCTATGTGACCTTTATACTTGTTCATGTGAGTCCTTCCCCTTTTCCCCTATGAATCTCTCTCCTCTCCCCTCTGGTTCCTGTCAGCCTGTTCCGTATTTCAGTGTCTTTGGTCATATTTTGCTTTCTTGTTTGTTTTGTTGTTTAGATTCCTGTTAAAGGTGATATCATATGGTATTTGTCTTTCACTGCCTGGCTTATTTCGCTCAGCATAATGCTTTCCAGTTCCATCCATGATGTTGCAAAGGGTAGGAGCTCCTTCTTCCTTTCTGCAGCATAGAATTCCATTGTGTAAATGTACCAGAGTTTTTGGATCCAGTCATTGACCAATGGGCATCTAGGTTGCTTCTGACTCTTGGCTATCGTAAATTGTGCTGCTATGAACATCGGGGTGCATAGGTTATTGTCTTAATATTTAGTAAGCAACAATATATAAACCCCAAACAAAAGAATGTCATCTACTTTATACCTTCTTCAAGATGTTTTTTTCTATTTAAATTACTTTTTGACAGTTTACCACTAGACATTAATTGTTGCTATGTGTTTTCAGAACTTCTTATCAATATAGTCACTCTATTTTATGAATCCTAAATCAAGTGACAAATCTGATAAATATCCCTCTGATTTTTGAATAGTTAGTTATGAAAACCTTGTATATTACTATTAAATTACTTTACAATGGATCACCTTTATTGAAAATAATAACACATAAAAACAAGACTATCCAAAAAATGTGAGATATCTAATTGCTATATTTTTACTTACTTATTTCTTCCTTTATTATATGAGTTGATATAGTAAAAGGATTTTTTATATATTATGAACAGAAAAACACAAAAGTTGAGAAAAGGAGAGAATAGAGCACAAATATACAGGCAGATTCTATATATTTCCAAATGGTTGAATTAATGTTTGTTTCTGAGACTTTTCTTGACCACAGTGAAAAAAAGAAACTATCATTTACATGATTTTCATTTTACAAGTCATAGAAAATATACTGAATCTCCATGGGAGGAAAAGCTTTTTTCCTAGAACGTATTCTTACGAGGGGATTTAGAAACTCAAATAAAGTGGATGGATAGCAATCTTATAAAACAATATCTAGTATTATCTTTTAATAATATTTAGGGTTGTAGCCTCAAAGCATAGAACTAAATAAAAGGTCTGTGGAAATCCAAGATAACATGACCCAAGGATAATCTCTTGTGACAGTCTAGTTTAATCCACAGGGAATCCAGATTATTTGCAAATATTTCCAGAAAAAAAATAGACATAATATTCTTTATTCTCCATAAACACTACTTCTCTAAGCCAGACCTATGATGTGTTGGACAACCACGAGTTTGAGATTTTATTAAGGTCACTGTACACACTTACCTGCTGAACAGTTTCATTAGCCAGAGTGCCCTTTGAAGGCAAGATCTTCATTTTGCACAGATGCTCTTCTGCAGCCAGAACAGATCTGACTACCTATTAAGCCCACTCAGGTAAGTGGCTGGATTCAATGAGATTAGCATTCTTGTTGGTTGTGAAAAATAGATTACACAGTAAGACTTAATATCCTCCCATGTAGAGAGCTAAATAAGATTTAAAAGGCACAGTAGAACATTAATCCTTTTTCCATCCCAAAACACCATGCAGTTACCTCCATAGAAACTTTAGTTTTGAAAACAAAAATTTACCTATGTCCCAGACAATACAGTTTTAGAAGTTATGATACCAATGGGGTAAACATTTATTTGATTTTGTTTTAAGCTCTTTTATTTCATATCTTTTTATTATGCTACTCAAATTTAAGTCTTATAAGGAAATATATATTTACAAGGACCATGTATTATATTAACTAGCAAGATTTCATAGAATATAATGTCAGCATTTAAAATACAGATAATAAAAGATATCTTTGATAATCTATTCATCAAACATATTCTAAGCAATTACTACGTGATAACACAGTAAACATTACCCTATTGGAGTCATCAAAATTTTATTCTAGTGGAATAGACCAAATCAATCAAGTAAACAAAACAAGTAAAAAGACACACAAACACACAGATACACACTTAAGTACTGATAAAGTTGTTGTTTAAAAAGGCAAGTAATTGGTGATCAAAACAGCCTGGTACTGGCATAAGAACAGACACATGGACCAATGGAACAGAATAGAGAGCACAGAAATAAACCCAAGTCTCTATGATCAATTAATATTTGACAAAGGGGATATCAGCATAAAATGCAACAAAGATAGACTCTTCAACAAGTGGTGTTGGGAGATATGGACAGCTACATGAAAAAAAATGAGACTTGATCACCAACTTATATCACACACAAAAATAAATTCAAGGTGGATAAAAGATTTAAATATAAGTCATGACACCATTAAAGTTCTAGAGGAGAACATAGGCAGGAAAATCTCAGATATTCCACACAGCGTATTTTCACTGATATGTTCCCTAGAGCAGGGGACATAAAGGAAAGAATAAACAAATGGGATCTCATCAAAATAAAAAGTTTCTGCATGGCTAAAGAAAACAGCATTAAAATGAAAAGAGAATCAGCCATATGGGAAAACATATTTGCCAATAATACCTTGGACCAAGGTTTGAACTCCAAAATATATAAAGAACTCACATGACTCCACTCTAAGAAGACAAGCAACCCAATTAAAAAGTGGACAAAGGACTGGAACAGACACTTCTCTCAGGAGGACATACAGAGGATCCAGAGACTTATGAAAGGATGCTCAGTATCTCTAGCCATCAGAGAGTTGCAAATAAAAACCACAGTGACATACCACTTCACACGAGTCAGAATGGCCATCATAAACAAAGCAACAAACAACAAATGTTGGAGAGGATGTGGAGAAAAGGGAACCCTGGCTCACTATTGGTGGAACTGCAGACTTGTGCAAACACTATGGAAAACAGTATGGAATTTTCTCAGAAAACTAAAAATGGATCTGCTTTTGACCCAGCAATTCCACTGCTAGGATTATATCCTAAGAACCCTGAAACACCAATCCAAGAGAATTTATGCACTCCAATGTTCATAGCAGCACAATTTATAATAGCCAAAAGTTGGAAGCAACCTAGGTGCCCATCAATAAATGAATGGATCCAAAAACTATGGTACATTTACACAATGGAATTCTATGCAGGAAAAAAAAAAAAAAAGAAGGAGCTCCTACCCTTTGCAACAGCATAAATAGAACTGGAGAACATTATGCTAAGTGAAATAAGCCAGGCGATGAAATACAAATACCATATGATCTCACCATTAACAGGAACCTAATCAACAAAATGAACAAGCAAGCCAAGTATAGCCAAAGATATTGAAATTTATAACAGGCTGACAGTGACCAGAGGGGAGAGGGGAGGGGATAATGGGAGAAAAGAGTGAAGGGTTCACAGGAACAATTATAAAGGACATATGGACAACAAGGGGGGCTGGAAATGGGAGAGGGAGGTAGGAAGGGAAGGGGTGGTGGGGAGGGNAGGAACCTAATCAACAAAATGAACAAGCAAGCAAAGTATAGCCAAAGATATTGAAATTTAGAACAGGCTGACAGTGACCAGAGGGGAGAGGGGAGGGGATAATGGGAGAAAAGAGTGAAGGGTTCACAGGAACAATTATAAAGGACATATGGACAACAACAAGGGGGGCTGGAAATGGGAGAGGGAGGTAGGAAGGGAAGGGGTGGTGGGGAGGGGTGGGAGGGAAAGGCAGAAAACTGTACTTCAACAATAATAAAAATAAATAAATAAATACAATTAGCCAAATAAATAAATAAAAAGGGAAGTCATTGGCTAGAGAGTGACTACAAACACTGTTTAGATGAAGTCATTTGTAAAAGGTTCTCAGAGCAAGAACATGAAGAAAAGGTGGGAACAAATCTGAACTTTTGAGAAAAGAGGACAGTTTTCCCTTGAACAACACAGATTTAAATTGTTTGGGGTCCATCTCTATGAAGATATTTTTCAGTAAATAAATCCACAGGTTTGGCATCTGTGGATTCAATTCAGGGTTGATGGAAAGCAGTATTTTTACATTCCTAACCACAAATTTCCAAGAGAGAATCAGTATTTTCAATGTGATGCTAGGAATTCATAGTTGGGTCTGGGGGCGACTTTCCTCGCAAGCCCCCCCCACCCCATGTGCCACGGATGAAAGTAATCATGACAGAGATGTGATGTGATCTGCTTGGGGAGGAGAAGTGGCCATTTTCCCAGAGGAAAAAGGCCGTGAACAGTGGCCAGTTTCTCGAGGGGGAAAAAGGCCAGCAGCAGCCAGTTTCTCCGAGGAGAAAAAGGCTTCCAGCCCCCTCCTCCAGGGCCTTTTATTGGGTTCTAATACACAGGAATATAGGGCGGCAAGGATCAAACAGTAGATAACATTTCAAAGAAATCTTAGTATGAGTCAGTCTGTCAGGAACAGAGTTTTAGGGTTTCTTGCTCGAACCCTTAACATATGGATGAAAGCACTCTTAGCAGAGCATATCTCACAGGTTTATCAGGAAGTCTTTATAATGCCAGGTTTTCCCCCAGGACAAGCTCTAGCAAGGCAAGGAGCTGCACCTCTCCCCAACAGGTATTCAGGCTTAAGGGGATTAGAGCCAGGAAGCACTTCTCCCGGAGAATATGGGGACTCGGGCTTTGTCAAAGCTGGGGGGTGAGAGTCCTTTGCTCCCTCTTGTTGCAGCCCCTCAAGTCCTTCCATGAAGGCCTCCCAAGTGATCCAGTCTGGCTTAGGTTGCCCCCTGCTGTGAGGGGTCTTACCCGTCATTGACTTCTGACCAAACTTTTGGGGCAAGGAGAGGAAACTGAGGCAGGCAGCATTTGCTACCAGAGACAGTCTTTGGCTCCTGTGGCTTACATTCCAAAGGTCGTCCCTCGTCCTGAGCCACAAGGGGTTGAGATACAATTCCTAGAACCAGGCAGCGCGGTCTACAACAGTTGGGAATCTGCAGTTGGGAATGTGAAGATACTGTTTTCAATCCCTGCTTGGTTGAATCCATCCTATGAAGTGCTAATTGTACTTAAGTTTTGGGGGAGTCAAAAGTTATAGGCAAACTTTTGACTACTCTGGCATCTGCACCCTTTAACCCCCCACATTGTTTAAGGGTCAACTGTATTTACCAGGAAGCTATATTTGCAAGAGATCTTGAAACTAGAAAATGGTTGAATTTTTCAAGANAAGTAATCATGACAGAGATGTGATGTGATCTGCTTGGGGAGGAGAAGTGGCCATTTTCCCAGAGGAAAAAGGCCGTGAACAGTGGCCAGTTTCTCGAGGGGGAAAAAGGCCAGCAGCAGCCAGTTTCTCCGAGGAGAAAAAGGCTTCCAGCCCCCTCCTCCAGGGCCTTTTATTGGGTTCTAATACACAGGAATATAGGGCGGCAAGGATCAAACAGTAGATAACATTTCAAAGAAATCTTAGTATGAGTCAGTCTGTCAGGAACAGAGTTTTAGGGTTTCTTGCTCGAACCCTTAACATATGGATGAAAGCACTCTTAGCAGAGCAGATCTCACAGGTTTATCAGGAAGTCTTTGTAATGCCAGGTTTTCCCCCCAGGACAAGCTCTAGCAAGGCAAGGAGCTGCACCTCTCCCCAACAGGTATTCAGGCTTAAGGGGATTAGATCCAGGAAGCACTTCTCCCAGAGAACATGGGGACTCGGGCTTCATCAAAGCTGGGGGGTGAAAGTCCATTGCTCCCTCTTGTTGCAGCTCCTTGAGTCTTCCCATGAAGGCCTCCCAAGTGATCCAGTCTGGCTTAGGTTGCCCCCTGCTATGAGGGGTCTTACCCTTCATTGACTTCTGACCAAGCTTTTGGGGCAAGGAGAGGAAATTGAGGCAGCATTTGCTACCAGAGACAGGCTTTGGCTCCTGTGGCTTGCATTCCAAAGGTTGTCCCTTGTCCTTAGCCACAAGGGGTTGAGATACAATTCCTAGAACCAGGCAGGGCGGTCTACCAACAGTTGGGAATCTGCAGTTGGGAATGTGAAGATACTGTTTTCAATCCCTGCTTGGTTGAATCCACCCTATGAAGTGCTAACTGTACTTAAGTTTTGGGGGAGTCAAAAGTTATAGGCAAACTTTCGACTACTCTGGCATCTGTGCCCTTTAACCCCCCACATTGTTTAAGGGTCAACTGTATTTACCTTGAGATCTTGAAAGAGAGATCTTGAAAGAGATCTTGAAACTAGAAAATGTTTGAATTTTTCAAGAAACCAAAAGAAGGGCTAGGTTGATAAACAGGGTGAATGAGAAGAAAAGAGTAAAAGTACCTGAGTAAAGAGCAAGGACCAAAAACAAGTTCGGGTAGGACCTTGCAGGCATGGTAAGATATTTGAATATTTTTCTAAAAAGATGGGAAGTCATTGAATAATTTGGAGCAGGTGATGGACATTATCTGTTTTACATTTGTGTGAGATTGGATTTCAGGTTAGGGATGGGGGTGGGACTTGGAGAAAAAGGGCATATACAGAGGCCAACCAAAAGGAAGATGAGAGCGGCTTAGTCTAGAATTGGCATAACGGAAGTTTTGAAAAGTGGTTAAATTCTAAATACATTTTGAATATAAGAACATTATTTGGTACTAGGGATGACATAGGGTGTATATGTAGGAAGGAATTTCAATATTTCTTAAAGCCTGAGTGACTAGATGATTGTTTGAGATGAAATGACAGGGGGGTGTGATGTCAGAGGAATGGCAGCATGAGAGATCCCCTTGGTTTCTCCCCTCGAAGCTTCAACAATTTAAACAGTTATAATTCAGAAAGGATTACCTGCTCAATGCATGCACATATCTGAGAGATCTGTGCATTGAGACATTCTAAAGGTGGGCAAGTGAGAGTGAACCAAAATGGCAAAAATGGAGAAGAGCCCAGATGACCCAGAGATGTGTAGATGCTCCAGTTTGAAGGAGTAATTCTGACAATGCACTGACTATACTGGCATTTACTCTAAAGGAAGCAAATTTTACAGCTACAGAAGAAGCTGGGTTGGTAGATTTGGTGGTGGGAGAATGAAAATGTTCTTTCCTAGTCGTTTGCATTACTTCAATGGAATAAAAAGCAAATCACTAGCTGGGAGAGAGGAATGGAGAGAAAGTGCAGAAGATTTGAGGGGAAGGGAAATAATGTTAAATAAAGCCTTCATACAAGGAGATCAGAACTGACCAGAGAAAAAAAAGGCAAGAATCTTTTCTAGGAAGTTGTTGAAAGCCCACTTATCATTGTAAATATAGAAGAAGAATAAACCTAAGCTAAAATCTTCAGCAAATGAAGGAAGTAACCAAAGCAGTAGATATTATACCAGGACAGGTGTTAGATTCTATAATTTGATGGCACATGCTCCAAAGGAGCTGAATTTGTTTGTTTGTTTGTTTGTTTTTAAGGAGGAAAGAAAAAGGGCCTGGAAACAGCAATAAATTGGATATTTATTGAAGTCTGGGCCCAGAGTAGAGAGATGTATTCTGAAAGAATAATCATTTTATTTAGTTTAAGAACATGATGAGAACATTCACAAAAGAGGTTGAGAAATAGAGGATTTGGCAATCTGGGGTTCACTAAGTGGTAAGAGATAAGGTCAGAAAAAGTGGAGAAAACAGTCATAGAGAAGAGGAATGGCTTAGGAGCCTGGACTTAAGGTGGTGAGTGAAGCAAAGGGCTGCAAAGTGGATGTGGTCCTGGCAGTCAGTTAGGGGTGGAGGGTCAGCAAATCGAAGTAATGTCTCCTTCCTGGGAATAGTAAACCACAGGGTGTTTGTGGCCTGGGCAGTGGGGAGGGAGCAGAGAAGAGTGGCGATGCACTGGAGCACACACAGATCTGTGGACCTGTCCTTCAGTCTAGCTGTGGACAGTGTCCTCTTTCAGCTGGAGGAGGTGGAGGAGAAAAGAGCAGCCAGGAACGTGCAGTAAATTGTTCCTTTTTTTTCCTGCCATTAATTTTTAGTCATTCCTTTCCCTTATATTTTAGAAAGTCTTTTCTAGTCTCCATATCTAAAACTTTATGAATTCACTTTGGTTCACTTTTATCATTGCAATGTGCCACTGAGAATCCACATTACAGGACAGTGGTCCAGTCTCTAATTGCTTCAGTGATATATTATTAAAGAATCCCATCTCCCTGAATTGAACTTCATGGACTTCATGTAAATTGGGCAGACAGGAATCTGTATTATGGTGACACATTCCAAGAACTACTTTTCTTCTTTCTAAACTGAACAGTTCTTTGGTTTTATGCCTACTGATTAATGCCTACACGACAACTCACTTCTGACCAAGTCCAAACTACATTGCAGAAGCATTTCATTTAACAGACCGACCAACTGAAGCAGAGGCCAAATTTGAGGTGTTCATAATATGAATCATTACTTGATTCAAATTATTGATTAATTCAGCCTGCTGAAGAAGTGTCCAGAGACTGGAAATTCTGCTTCTCCTCCATGAAAAGTACCAAATTAAGAATTAAGGTTGTCACTTAAATGGGTGTGAACAGACTTTGGGGGTTTATATACCTTTGTTATTTTTAAAAATTAAAAATGGGAAAATGGACAGAGACTCACCAAACATTAAAAGAAAACTTTAACACCTATTTTGACAAGCATTTCATTAAATAATTAGTATGTTCACACCTTAAAAAGTGACTACATTTCATGTTATGAGAAACATACAACATTTATATAATGTACTCATGAAAACCTCAGCATGGACCTACAACAAGCTGCACACCAGTTAAGGAAACTAAATTGGCTGACCTCGGAGCCTTTAAAAACATAATATGCCATGATAATATTATTTGGTGGTATGAAATGGTAGAGTTGGTTCTCTGCTATTCAGTCTGTTTTATTAAGCTTACTCTGAGCTTCAATAAAATTTCCAGAAATGATATTAGAATCTATATCTAGATGTCTCTTTTCTATTTACTTTGCTACAGTGTCTTCAAGCATGTTCTAAGATCTGAATCAGCTAGCTCTTTAGACTGTTCAATATAAACATATTTTTAAAAACATAATTTGATTAAAAAACACTATAGTGATACAGTATTAAAAGAAAATGGCAAACAAATTTCATGTATAATTTGTTACTTTAAATGTAATATTTTCTCTTTAACATATTTCCTGAATATGTAAATAGGTTCATATTTTTGCATGTTTTATTGAGTTGGCCCAAAAGTTTGTTCTGTTTTTAAGTAAAAATCAAAGACACATTTTTTCATTTTCACCAATAACTTGATTAAACAACATGTTCACCATTTGGTTCTACTACCTCCTGCCATCTTTCAGGCAACTTCATAATTCCATCTTTCAAGAACTTTTTATCTTTTTTAACAGAACTGTTCCAAGTGCCTTTTGCAGTCTTCCAGAGAATTGAAATTTTTTCCATTAGGAGAATTTTGTGAAGACCAAAATAAATGGAAATCTTAAGGTGCAGTGTCTGGTGAATATGGCAGATGAATCAGATCTTCCCTCTCAAGCTGTAACAGTTTTTGCCTGGTCATCAGAGAAACATATAGTCTTGCGTTATCCTGATGGAAGATTATTCATTTTCTGTTGACTAATTCCAGTGATTTTCTGGTTAGTGCTGCTTTCAGTCGGTCTAATTGGGAGCAGGAGATATTGGAATTAATCTTTTGGTTTTCCAGAAGGAGCTCATAATAGAGGACTCCCTTCCAATCCCACCATATGCACAGCATCACCCTCTTTGGATGAAGACTGGCCTTTGGTGTGGTTAGTGGTGGTTTATTTTGCTTGTCCCACCATCTCTGATCTTTTCCATTTCATATTATTGTAAAGTGTCCACTTTTCATTGCCTGTCGCAATTTGTTCTGAAAACAGAACGTTTTGGTTATCTTTAAGTAGAGAATTGCATTTAGAAATATGGTCCACAAGGTTTTTTTCTGCTCAACTTATATGGAACCCAAATATCCAAGCAATTAATGTAACGAAGGTGGTGCAAATGATTTTCGACACTTGATTTGGATATTTTGAGTATGTTGGCTCTCTCCCATGGTATACCATTGATTGTTCTCAATTAATGTCTCAATTTGGTCAATATCAACTACCAACCTCACCGTGGAGCATCATCCAGTGGGAAATCTGCAGCACCAAACTTTGAAAACGATTTTTAACACATCCAGTCAGTCACAGGACCTTCTCCACACTCTGCACAAATCTTTTTCTGTGTTTCAGGTGCATTTTTACCTTTCTTGAAATAATAAAGCATAATGTGCAGAAAGTGTTGCTCATTTTCTTTGATCTTCAATAATTTAATGCCTATACAAAAATTCACCAATTTAAAAGTTTGTTTTTTTTAAATGTATGCTGATATGAAAGCTCACAATACAGTCTAACAAAATTGTTTAAAATGAAGTTAAAGGCAACTAAGTGCCACTAGAACCATCTTACAGAAAAAAAAACAAACCAACTATTTGAACAACCCAATAACTATAATGTATGTGAGAACACTTATTAGCACAAAGTATTTTTTAAAGATTTTATTTATTTATCTTTAGAGGGGAAGGGAAGGAGAGAGGGAGAGAAATATCAATGTATGGTTGCCTCTCGTGTGTCCCCTGCTGGGAACTGGCCTGCAACCCAGGCATGTGCCCTGACTGGGAATCGAACCTCCATACTCTGGTTCACAGGCCTGCACTCAATCCACTGAGCTACACCAGCCAGGGCAGCACAAAGTATTCTTATAATAAGATAGGTAATTTACTGAATCATACATAGATTCTTGGGTCTGTAAAATACATAAAAGGTCATCAATTTTAACCCTATCAGTTGGACACTTTAGTCTTCTTTATAGCCTTACCTTGACAATGTGTAGTGATGGGAAACTCACTCTCTTTCCATGAAATCTATTTGATTATCTGCCACCTCTGAACCTAACTTTATTTTTCATGTATATAGCTTCCTATAGTCTCCACACAGTTATCCTTTCTCTGGACTTAAGTCACACAGATAAACTCATTGCTTTTCTACATGTGGGATTTTCAACCTTATACATCACTCCTCCACCCAGGTTCTCTCCAGACTCGCTATCTTCAGGTTTTGTGCTTACCACTCCCACAGGGTCTTTATGCCCCCTCAGTAGTCTGGATTCTTTCCACGGACTCTCTTCCAATTTGTCAGTTTGACACTGACTCAGTACAGTACTCTGGATGGTTTAACCAGCACCAAATACAACAGAATCAGCAGTTTATAATTCTGTATGTAATAATACAGCATCAAATCTAACTTTCTTTCCAAGCACACCACACTGTGGCTTGTGTTGATCTTACATTCAGTTAAGATCTTCATATTTTTCACAATTTTCCTATTCCTACATTGTGCTATATATAGGCATATTTAATTAAAATTTCACTTGGTTAGATTTGACCCTTCTTTCCAGTCTATAAATACTTTGGACCTCTCCTCTGTGGGTCAAAAGCTCCCCCAGTTTTGTTTCTTTTCTTAATTGGAGCATGTCTCCAATGCTCCCCCTCCCCCAGCCATGGATGAACTGACCTTGACAGGGTCGAGCTGAGAACATGTGGCCTGCCAAAAATAGTAATTCAGTTCTCTGTGTTGCCACAGATTCATTCATCAGTGCCATCCAGATAAAATCCTCCAAACCCTTACCTTTCTGTCAGCATTGTTCATGTTATTTTCAAGTTTTCTAGAATTACCTGTCTATGCAAAAAATTGTGTTTGGTGCTAAGGGCTATTAAAGTGACTTGTACATGGATTTATTGGATCCTAGTAAACACTGTAACGGATCCATCTCATCACCTATAATATATACCACAATTACAGAAAACTACTGATTACAAATTCAATTTTCAATCATTTGATAAAGAAAGACAAAATTTAAAATCCAACATGCATTTGTTGACTATATTATCTATAAATAGTTTCTATTTAGATTTTGTATATGTAGAAACCTACAAAGATGAATAAAGCTCTATCTCCACACTTGAGGAGCTGACAGAGGCTCTGTCAAGCATTGGGAAGTTCAGATTCATTTAGTCCACTGTGTCTTCCCATCTAGTGACATTAATGAAGTTACTTTGCTTTGATTTTTCTCCCCTTGGCAAACCCACCTTGTTTCTCATGATTGGCTCTTCCTTGGTGAAGTTCAGAAAGTATCTCATAATCTGCATTGATTATGAAATTGTGGCCTGTTTCCTAGAGTCAAGAGTGTTCTTTTAATCAGTTATGTCTGACATAAAAGTGAAAATCTGTTTAATGGAGTCCCATCTGTTAATTTTTTAGTTTGTTTCTCTTGCCCCAGGCAATATATCAGAAAATAATGTTGCTATAAGAAATGTCCAAGATTTTACTTCCTAGGTTTTCTTAAGGGATTTTTATAGTTTTGAATCTAATATTTAAGTCTTTAATCCATTTTGAGTTTACTCTTACATGCATGATGTAAAAAGATGGTCTGGTTTCATTTTTTGTACCTATCTGTCCAATTTTCTCAACATCATTTATTAAATAGACTACCTTTACTCCATTGTATGTTTTTGCTTACTTTATTAAATATTAATTGACTATAAAGGTGTGGGTATATTTCTGGGTGCTCTAATCTGTTCTACTGATCTGTAGAAAGTGTATTTCTGTTTTTATGCCAGTAGTATGCTGTTTTGCTTACTCTGGTTTATAGTACAGTTTGATATCAGATAGAGTGATTCCTCCCATCTTGTTTTTCTTTCTTAAGATTGCTGTGGCTATCCAAGGGTTCTTTTTTTGTGGTTACATATACATTTTTGGAATATTTGTTTTGGCTTTGTGAAATGTGCTATTGGTATCTTGATGGGAAATGTGTTGAATCTATAGATTGCTTTAGGTAGAATGGATATTTTAATGCTGTTAATTTGTCCTATCCATGAACATGGTATAAGCTTCCACTCATTTGTTATCTTCTTTAATTTCTTTTTTCATTGAATTATAATTTCTTTAGTTCAGGTCTTTTACATCCTGGGTTAAATTTATTCCTCGGTGTTTTATATTTTTGAAACAATTGTAAACAGGATTGTTTTCTTAATTTCCCTTTCTGATAGTTCATTATTGGTGTATAAAAATGCAACTGATTTCTGGATATTTATTTTGTATCCTTCTTAGTGAATTCATTGGTCAATTTTAGTAGTCCTTTGATGGAATCTTTAGGGTTCTCTGTATATAGTATCATGTCACTAACAAATAATGACAGTTTTACTTCTCCCTTTCTGATATGAATGTCATTTATATCTTCTTCTTGCCTGATTGCTGTGGCTAGGACTTCCAGTACTATGTTAAATAAGAGTGGGGGAAGTGGACGTCCCCATCTTGTTTCCAATCTTAAGGGAAGCACTTTTAGTTTTTGCCCATTGAGAATGAGGTTGGCTGTGGGTTCGTTATATATGACCTTTATTACACTGAGGTATATTCCCTCTATTCCTGCTTTGCTGAGAGTTTTTATCATAAATGGATGCTGGGGGTTATCAAACGCTTTTTCTGCATCTATTAATATGATTCTGTGGTTTTTATCCTTCACTTTCTTTATATGATGTATCACGTTTATTGATTTATGTATATTGTACCAATCTTGCATCCCTGGAATAAATATCACTTGAAAAAGTTTTTGCACAGCAAAAGAAACCATCAACAAAAAAATGAAAAGACAAGCCACTGAATGGGGAAACATATTCACTGATATACATGATAAGAGCTTAATATCCAAAATTTATAAGAAACTTATAAAATCCAACACTACAAAAACCAAATAACCCAATTAAAAAATGGGCAAAGGATCTGAATACATACTTCTGCAAAGAGGACATACAGATGGTCAATAGACATATGAAAGGATGTTCAATGTCACTAATCATCAGGGAAATGGAAATTAAAACCACAATGGGGTATCACCTCACACCTGTCAGAATGGCTATCATCAATGAATCAACAAACAACAAGTGTTGGTGAGGATGTGGAGAAAAGAGAATGCTCACGAACTGTTGTTGGGAATACAGATTGGTACAGCCACGGTGAAAAGCAGTAGGGAGTTACCTTAAAAATTAAAAATAGTACTCACTTGTGACCCAGTGATTCCACTTTAGGGAATTTATCCAAACAAACCTGAAAGACTAATTCGAAAGAATAAATGGCCCCCTCTCATGTTCATAGCAGCACTATTTATAATACCCAAGCTTTGGAAGTAGTCCAAGTACCCATCAGTAGATGAGTGGATAAAAAAGCTGTGGTACATTTGCACAATAGAATACAACCCAGACATCAAAAAAATAACGAAAGAAAGAAGGAAGTCTTACCCTTTGCAACAGCATGGATTGACCCGGAGAGTAGGAACATATTATGTTAAGTGAAATAAGCTAGTCAGAAAAAGACAAATATCCCATGACTTCACTTATATGTGGAATCTAATGAACAAAATAAACTAACAAACAACATGGGATCATACCAGTAGATACAGAGAACAGACTGACAGCTGTCAGAGGGGAGAAGATGAGGAGGCTGGGTGAAAAAGGTGAAGGGATTAGGGGAAAAAAACCTCATAGACAGATAGTAATGGTGACTACCAGAGGGAGAGGTGGGTGGGAGAAAGTAGGAGAAGGGGGATAAATGGTGATGGAAGGAGACTTGACTTAGGGTGGTGAACATACAATATATAAATGATATATGATAGAATTGTACTCCTGAAACCTATATAATTTTATTAACCAATGTCACCCCAATGAAAGAATGAAAGAAAGAAAGAAAAAAGAAAGAAAGAAAAGAAAAGAAAAAAGAAAGAAGAAAAGAAATTCAATGGCAAAAATGGCATGAAGTTCTAAATGCAGCTGAAAGTCCATAGGGCTTTATTAGCCCACATTTGTTCTTGGCTAGGAAAGCTGTCTTGACCTAAGTACTTATCTAGTTTGTAGAGCATTAAACTTGCTCCTATAACTAATTCTTACAGAGATGAAACAGCGTGCCAGAGTCATCCATAAGGAAAACCAGAATACTGCCTCTTGCCCGGTGCTCCCTGCTCACCACAGTAAATTAGAGTATATCAAAACACCTGGCACAGTGTCTAAACCTCAACAAGCCCCGAATTAATGTGTATTAATTCAATTATAATACGGATGTACTGGACTTGGAAAGTATGAGCTATATAGGACAACAGAATATTCCACAAAATGAAAACATCACACAAATACTGTACATGTACACACACACACACAGAGAAATATTTGGAAAGTAATATTTGATTCACTACAGGTGCTCTTTAACCTTGTGGCAAAACCAGTAGACACCTAAGAAATCAGAAAGATAATTGGGGGTTGCCCAAAAGTCCATATGGTTTTTTCTGTAAAATGAAAGACACATTTTTTATTTTCACCAATAATGTTATCGATTTGGATATTTTGAGTATGTTGGCTACCTCCCATGTGGTCTGATGTTGATTGTTCTGAGTTAATGTTTTGATTTGATCATTGTCAACTTCAACTGTTCTACCTAGCCATGGAGTATCATCCAGCAAGAAATCGCCAGCATGAAACTTTGCACACCACTTTTGACACATTTGATCAATCACAGCACTTTCTTTATACCCAACACAAATCTTTTTTTGCATTCAGTTGAGTTTTTACCTTTCTTGAAATAATAAAACATAATATACCGAAAATATCTATTTTCTTCCATCTTCAACATTAAAAATGGCTATACAAAAAAATTCACCAATTTTGATAAGTTTTTTAAGGGCACAGTAATATGACAGCTGTCATAGTACAATCTAACAAAATTGTTTAAAATGAAGTTAAGACAACTAAGCACTACTAGAGCTATGTTACAGAAAAAAAAAACATGAACAAACTTTTTGGCCAACCCAATAAAATCAGCCTGAGCTACAACAGTCACAACAGAAAAATGTGATAAAGGGGGGCTATTAATAAACAGTTTGGGGGCCAGCTGTTAAACATAAGAGGTGATTGCAAAGAGTGACAAGTGTGAAAGCAGTAGATTCTTTCGCATAAGAAGCCAGCAGTTTTGTGAGTACAGGAAAATATTAATTGTGCAAAGAGGAGATAAGAGTACTTCCTTAGAGAGATTGTACAGATCATTATTTTCCAGACATTGACCATGGGGAAACGATCATCAGTGGCATCAGTTATAAATACGAGGAATATCAGAGGTGGGACAAGACTGAAGGTTTTTCGTTGTAAATCATGCTACACTCCAGTTTACCTTAATTTAAATACACATAATATAGCATCCTACAATGTTACCATATATTTCCTGTCCTAAGTCTAACTAGAACAGTTTTTAATGTTTCAATAGAAATTCTTGCTGTACGGAAAGACAGTAGACATAATCGAGTTAATATTAAGTAGGTCCTATTTCAAAAGGTACTAACCCTTGAAAGGGGATCATGCAATGTTCAACTAACTAAACAAAATCATATATGGCAACTTCTTTTGATCTTAAAACAGAATTGGAGAGAAAAATCAAGAAGTACAGTGGTAACGAAATTTTCCATATAATTGTAAACCTTTCAAGGAGAGTTCAAAAATCTAGTTGATATATAAGAACATTAAATTAGAGGATATAGGCATTTTTAATTACATTAACATCGGTGTTTTATTTGGAAAATTGATGGCCATTTCATGGCACTGTTAGAACCTATTTGGGGGAGTTTTAGGTATCTGCCTGTGCGTTTATGAAGAAGTTGTCTTTGTAGTATGTGATTGACCATGGTAATTACTCTGATTCTTCAACACTGAAGAAGAAAGAGTTCTGGGTCTTCAGTGTTGAGAAAGCCTGGAGACTTGCCCTGGGTAAAAAAAAAATTGGCCAATTAATGCCCAATGCCTTTTGGATAGTGTCAGAAGCACTAGGTTACTGCCAATGGCATTATCCAGACCTACAGGTGCAACCTCAAAAAAAATGTAGTGATGTTGAAATCTGTAGTTCTTGCAGGTGGCAGGTATAGTTCAAGGGCAGTCATCCTTGTTCAGCAGGATTTCTTACAAATTGAGTGCAGAAGGCAGAGGTGCGGAGTCCTGTCTCAGGAAGGGGATGGATAAGTGTGTGGCAGGATATCAAATTTACAGTAATATTTGTTCATGGGCAGGGATTATAGTTAAGTAAGAGTCAAAGAAGCCAGTCGGAACAGGGAATCTGATTGGCAGGAAAGGAGATGTTAGGGACGTGAGAAGCCCCACAGTCTGGCTCACCAGTGGGTGTTGAGTCTAGATGCCCCAATTAATTTTGAGTCCCTTTGGGGCAGAGGGGAAAGACCACTGCAATATTGCAATAGAGGGCAAGGATATGCTTTGAACCCAAATTTATATTCCTACTAGGATACCCACTGCATAGAAAATTGTTAAAGTTTTAAATATGTCTGTTATATTTTATTTTATATTTTCTAGTGTGTGATGCTCAACCAGGTTCCACAATAGTTAACAACAAAAAATGCATTAGTTGATTTCCAAATATGGAATATATACCTCACAAATAGGTTCAACAATTAATTTAGTTTCACAGTAGCACGTGAAACATTCAAATGGCCAGGTATGTGCTTTCATTCCACCCTCCTTGTTTAGGCAACCCGTGTAACAAAATTTCAGATACACACTTTTGAACAACAGAGCTTCCCACTGCTTGGTAGACTCAAACTTCTACCCAATTCTAGGATTTCCTCAATTACACTTAACAATGTAAAGTTTTAAAAATACTTTTACTATAAATAGCAAACGTGGAAGTTAGTTCAGTTTGTTCAATTAAGTTTCTTCTTTTGTAAGTTTCTTCTTTAGTAAGAAAAACAGAGAAAATAATTTTATTGGTTTCTCATGGTAGGTTGTGGAAACTGTTGTTCAGGGGGTCCATGTTTTCTGTATCAACACTCTAAGCAAGACACTGGGTGCCGCCGGTGCACAGCTTTCTCAAAGCACAGTGTGCAGTGTGTTAATTCAGACACCACTAATTAAGAATCTATTGATGCTCAGCTCTGTACTGCATACTGCAGGAATAAATTTAAAATGCACCTTTCCTGTAAATTGGTCACACGTGCATAAGTAATGCCCCAATGTTTTTTAAAAAATGATTTTACTGACCCAAAATAAGAAAACATGGGTCTCACTACCCCCAGCAGTGGGAATACATTTCTTGCACGTTCACATGCTCCCTCCTTGTGGCGTCTAACCAAAGAAAGGCATGAATTTCAGTTCATCCTAAGCAAAGACTTGAGTTCACTCTCCAACTGTGGAGTCGTGATGCTAACTAATTTACAGAGATTTGTCCTATATTTAGTTTACATGGAAATTTTTCCTGTAAACTACACCCGGTTATTCCCATACTCTAGCTCTATGGACTCTAAAGCCCTCGTGGTTCAATCCATCTAGCGTTGTTCTTTACTTAGTGACGCTCTAAGCAGTGTCCCATCCATCCTGAGTAATCAGGGACTATCCTCCACTTCCACGTTCTTAGACGTTGTAAGTGAGCCCTTATTTACCTGCCTCACATTCTACTAGACAAGGATCATCCCTACTCCGCTTCAAGATTTCAATAAATATTACCAGCTAACTTCGATTGTTTTGTCACTTGGCATTAATCGTGCCTTCAGAGTAAGTGAAGAGATGAGTCTCAAAGATGAATTCAGATTACCAAGGGTCTGGGATCAGACAGGACTTCCTGCTTGACTAACTCTATGCTAATAAATAAGCCAACAACAGATTAGTCACATAAGTTCCATTCTCCAAGAAACTCAAAACCCAAGAAACAATCAATGCATCTAACGTTATCTCATAAACATCAAGTTAGCACTCAACCTTTAAAGAAAATTGCAGTGACTTTTCTGTGGGTAAAATGTGTGTGGGGGAGGGGAAGTCACTCAGTAATTACCCTTATTTTGTTGTAATTTTCATAGGAGTATAAATCAGTTATTATTCTGTTGTCTAAAATGACATGGAAGGAATAATTATAACATAAATTATCATATGTTGATGATTTGCTACAAATACAGACAATTTTCAAAAACATTGGAGATTTTGATAGAAATTGTTTTCTGCCTTTTGGAAATTTGACCATCAGGCCCTGTCACTCACCAGCCAAAGAAAAAATACATACACATATTTCAAAAGCATAGAGGATCTATTTTTATCTCCTAATGACAATTTTTAAATTATTAAATTTCTGACTCTTTATTCTAGGGAGCCTCAGTCAACCTGTCATTCTCTTGCCTTTACTTTCCTTCTGCTTTCATCAAAAAGAGAGCTATAAACAGCAAAAACTGATCTTGCCATGGATTTTACTCAGAGCTGCCACCAGCCAAGAAATTATTGTTTTATTGTTGTCATTGTGAGACGTCCTGGGAGAAGTCTCACCAGGCGAGGGTTACTCTGTGTGCTGACCTGTATGCATAAGGCATGACTCAGGGAAAATTGCAGGCTGCCTTGATGCAGCCCAGTTTATGAAAGACATCCATTATTATTTTTCAAACTACATTGGGTTCTTAGAAATGTACTTTATTGTTTTCCTTGAATGAGTTGTTTTTATTTTTTCTTCATTGGAACACAGAATATTTCTGCTTATGTAAAATTTGTTCTTTATTTTGTAGATATAGAAAGGCAAACTCAACATTTGAAAATCACTTCTAAGAAAACATAGGGTTGAGCTCAGATGACAAAAGTTGGAATAGCTTGTTTAAAGAAGACTCCTGAGTATTATGCCTTGGCTTTAAGAATGTCTTTGGCCCTGGCTGGTGTGGCTCAGTTAGATGGAGTGCCATCTTGTACACCGAAAGACTGTTGGTTCGGCTCCTGATCAGGGCACACACCTAGGTTGTAGGTTCAGTCCCTGGTTAGGGCATGTATGGGAGGCAACCAATCAATGTTTCTCTCTCTCTCTCTGCCTCTCCCTCTTCTCTCTCTAAAAGCAATGAAAAAAATGTGCTCAGGTGAGGATAAAAAATATAGATATGACTTAGAATATATCCCAGGTAATATCTGTCTACATAGGTCAGCCAATTGTAATCACAACAACCAGGCTAACTCTTAACACAGCCAGAACATTTCTTGGATAGTTTTGAGATAAACCTAAAAAAGAAATGAAACTAAATGAGATTTAATGAAAGACTAAAAGAGTATCACATAAATATAACTACATTTTAATGATTGAAGAGTGAATTTTTTTGGAAGTTGAGGCAGCCTTTTACCTCCTGTTTTCTTGAGGCTTGAGGGATTTATCCTTAGATTATAATTTGGTGGAGACCTTGATTTTTTTCCTTTTAAAGAATGACCTTCTTCTCTTTCATGTCATCATAGATGCAGTTCTCTGCTATGAATTTAGCAATTAGACATAGAGGGTGGGGTAGAAGCAGGTCTACAGCTGTGAGTACACTGAACACAGAGTTTATTCTTGTGTGATTATTTACTAATTATTGTATTATTTTTATATGAACAACTATAAACCTACTTTTGCCCTGTATTGTGTATAGAGAAGTGGATGGCCTACCTTGTCTGAACAGACAGGGCTGAGCCCTGTCTACCTGCAGGCTGGCTGGGATCATGCACTTTGGTTATTAAATTAGAGAAACTCCCCAGACAGGAAACCACAGCTACAAGGGAAAAGGGTCAGCAGGCAGTCCAAAGAAGTAGGTTCTGTTTCTCTTGGGCTGAATTAGTTTCTTTTTTTTTTCCAGTAGATACAATCTAATGTGAAGAAGGTGATAATTAACATGCAGAGCATTTTATAATGTAAGCATTTCTTTCAATGTTAAAACATAAAGTATTAAAAATTACCAAGTGATGATTTAAAAAGAAATCAAACTATGTGCTTTGATTTCAAGGAGTTTAAAAAAATGTTCACCATTTGATTATATCTGTGAACACCCTTCTTGAACACCAAGGCTCCAGGTAGTCCTGGGTTCGTGTCCTAAGGTGTCCCAAACCAAGAGTTAAAACTGCCATTATCTGGCTTTCTTTCTTTGTTCTTTGAGGGCTTAACCTGACCCCTGAGCAAAAGTGCCTTCAGACCTTAATATAGGCATTCCACCATCACTAATAGGAGGAACTACATGATGGCATGGGAATTGTCCCTTTGTTTTCTCTAATGCCTGGTCAATCAAGACCATTTTTGCTTTGGAGGAAAAACAGGAAGCAAGTTTGAAAGTGTCTGGCCCACTTAAATTTTTTATGTTGAACCTCATGATTCCTATCAAATCTCTAGAATGATTGTGATGATGATGCAATGATGATTCATCAGCAATCTTATCACATGTGGTGTTTCCTCTCCTTATCCCCACCTTAGTAAGGGGGACCACTCTCTAACAAATCCCTCCAAGCCAGGAACAAACATTACCTAGAGCCCCCTCCCTCTCTCCCTGTAGACTTGCCTCCTGACGATTCTTCAGACTACTCTTCTCTTTCTACCGACCACCAAGATAGTCACCAGAGACTTGTCACCTGGCTCTTACAAGCTCCAGTCTCTAACAGACCTGTCCTTCTGTGAACTGTCCACACTAGAGCCAGAGGGCTCTCCAAACACACATCTGATATCAGTATTTTCTCTAAGTCCAACAATGGAAGAATTTTCCCGTGGCTTATAGGAAAACATTAATGGCTTCGTTTTGGTCACAAAGCCCTTTAAGATCTGGACCCCTGCTTAATCATACACTTTCCTAACTCCCTTCATCCCCGTCTCACAGGCGCCTGGATTACCAGTGCTGTTTATGTTGCTGTGTCCCATAGTTATAGCCTCCTTGTAATTCAGACACAACTCACTCAAAGCTTTTACAAAACTTTTCCTGACCTCAAAGTGAGTGAGATGCCCCTGCAGGCTCTCTATTACCCAGCACCCCAATCTGTCCTAAAACTTGTCACAAGTACCATTCTTCATAGTTTGAGTCACTTGCATATATATTAACTTTAGGCAAATTTAGGCTGCCATCCAACAAGTCTTTGTCAATTTTTAATAATTTATGAATTTCACTATGTATAAGCCAGTTGTTCTATTATTTCCAGGTATTTTTTCAATTAGCTTTTGTTATAATTTATTTCTATAGCTTTTTATTATAATTTCATGTATTATAATTTAGCTTTAATCATTATAAATGTTCTTATCTTTTGTCATTTTTTTCTATTTGCTTCTCTGAACATTATTGTATAGACAGACTAGATAAGATTATTTATTATCCATTGCAATTACTGGCTTTTATTACTAATGATAATGAGTATAGATACTTTGAAAGTTAGGAACTAAAGGAGGTCTCCCAAAGGATAACCTTGAACCTGACTTGGTGATTGGTAAATTTGAAAAATGAATAAAAATTTGAAATTGAATGAATGAATTTGTTTCAATGAACTTGGCCATAAAATTATTTAGAGTAAGTATTATTTGATTTCAACTGTCTTTGCACTTTCAGTACATCATTAAAGAAATGGTTCACATCACCCTACCTTCAAATCTCCATATGTGCTTCAGGGAGACAGGTAAACAACTCCAGAAGGCTTCTAGCAGTGTACTTTCTCCTTTTCAGTTATCCCAGTGTGCCATCTTAGTTCATTTAGGCTGCTTAAAATTCCAAAAACGAAACTTACTCCCTTCAATGTGAATATAAACAAGAAGGTTGCATGAATAGACAGGGTGAGGGTGGAGTTTTCTCAGGAATTCTACCATCAGCATTTCCCACATACACACTATTTTCCAAGAAACTAATGAGCAAACTCCTGCTACTGTGGCCATTAGAAGGAGTAGGGAGTTGATTAGTTGCTTTATTGCTTGGGGATATAAACATGATGCCAAACTGCATCTTTCTTGTTATATCAATTTAGTATTTGTGTCACATCAGGGTAGAGAACAGGAGGATGAACACATTTTTAAAAAACATTTCCCAGAATTATCTAGTTCAATTCTTAGGTGCCCTTTATACCTAAGAATTGCCATTTGGGATCTACATATGTTTTAATATATAGTCTAAATGATTGCATTATTAAAAGAATAAGAAAGCTATCTAGCTTTGTTCTAGTTGTATTTACCTAAAATTTATTAAATTATTGAGTGATTTTGACCATTTAATTTTGTTGATTGTCATTCAGGGATCTTTAGCTTACTTCCATTCCTTTCAAAATGAAGTAGAAGCCAGTATAGCTCTGAATGTATTATTCCCAATCAAAACTACATGCAACCTGTTAAAAGAAACATTTCCATTTTCCTACTATATTATGACGTATACTTACTTTTCCCGGTCATCCCACTTGTGTCTATGGGACTTTAGTTAATTGTACAGCTTTCTTTGCTAAGTTCACTTGTATTGCATATTGGTCAACAGAGCCCCTCCCCGGGCACTGCTTTCAGTCTCGCATTAACTCAAATTTCTGTTAACCCACACTGCAGTGGGTCTTATTTCTGCTGTGCTGTGAAATGTGAGGCCATCCGTTGAGCCTTGGCTGATATTATTTTTATCATCACTGTGACTAGACTAGACTCTTTTCATGCTCTGTTGATGGATCTATCCTGTCAATCCTCAGAACAAAAAAGTTCTGTTGTAGTTCTCCTGCCTGATTCATAGCAATTGATCATTTCTCACTCCAGTTCTTAGAGTTCGTAAGTCATTCATTTGAGGGCTCTCCCTCACTGGCCCTCCATCCTGCCCATCAGTAAGTCAGATGGTTTTGTCTCCAAACAATACCCCACAGGTGTCCACCTCTGCACCGCCATCCACAGCCATCACTCATATCCAAGTCTCCAACATTTCTTACCTAAACTACTGTAGTATTTCAGCTAATACACTTTTCACACCACAGCCAAGATATTTTCTTGATTTACTTTTTTCTTTAAGTGTATTTTATTGATTATGCTATTACAGTTTTCCCAATTTTTTCTCCCCATTATCCCCATTCCACCCTGCACCCCCACCCCTGCCCTCCAGCATTCTACCCCGCTTAGTTAATGGCCATGGGTTGTACATGTAAGTCCTTTAGCTTCTCTGTTTCCTATACTATTCTTAACCTCCCCCACCTATTTTATGCCTACCAATTATGCTTCTTAGTCCCTGTACCTTCCCCCCTCCAATCTTCCCCTCCACCTCCCCACTGATAACCCTCCTTGTAATCTCCATTTCTCTGGTTATGTTCCTGGTCTAGTTTTTGTTTTTCTACTTTAGGTTCAGTTATTGATAGTTATGAGTTTGTTGTCTTTTTGCTGTTCATACTTTTTGATCGTCTTCTATTTCTCAGATAAGTCCCTTTAACATTTCATAAAATAAGGGCTAGGTAATGATGAATTTCTTTAACTTTACCTTATTTTGGAAAGCTCATCCATTCTAAATGATAGCTTTGCTGGGTAGAGTCGTCTTGGAGGTAGGTCCTTCTCTTTCATGACTTCAAATACTTCTTTCCAGCCTCTTCTTGCCTATAAGGTTTCCTTTGAGAAATCAGCTGATAGTCTTATGGGAACTCCTTCGTAGGTAATTCTCTCCTTTTCCCTTACCACTTTTAAGATTTTCTCTTTATCTTTAGTCTTGGGTAACTTAATTATGATGTGTCTTGGTGTGTGCTTCCTGTGTCCAATTTCTTTGGGACTCTCTGAGCTTCCTGGACTTCCTGGAAGTCTATTTCTTTCACCAGATTGATGAAGTGTTCCTTCGTTATTTATTCAAATAAGTTTTTAATTTCTTGCTCTTGCTTTTCTCCTTCTGCCGCCCATATGATTCAGATGTTGAGCTCTTAAAGTTGGCCCCCAGGTTCCTAAGCCTCTCCTCAATTTTTTGAATTCTTGTTTCTTTATTCTGTTTGGGTTGGATGTTTATTTCTTCCTTTTGTTTCAAATCATTGATTTGAGTCTTAGTTTCCTTCCCTTTGCTGTTGATTCTCTGCATATTTTGCTTTATTCCACTTTGGGTAGCCTTCACTTCTGTCTTCATTTTGTGACTGAGCTCAACCAATTCTGTGAGCATCTGATTACCAGTGTTTTGAACTCTGCATCAGATATGTTATATATGTCCTCATTGCTTAGCTTTTTTTCTGGAGTTTTGATTTTTTCTTTCATTTGGGTCATATATCTCTGTCTCAGTGCACCTGTTACATTGTAAGGGGAAAGATCCTTAGGTACTCACCCACACAGGGCAACCCTGTTTGCTATGTTGTAGCATCATTTGTTGGGGAGGGGTGAGAGAGGGAACGATGCCACTCACTCGTTCTGCTCTAACCCCACTTTGCAATGAACTCATCTGTAAGACTCTGAGTTTCTCACACAATCACAAACCCACAGTATTTTACAGCTAGAGGTTTTGAGCCACTCGTTCCCATTCAGCCAGCCCTGCCTCACCTGCTCCACTGCCTTGCCTCACTGCCTCTCCACTCAACTGCCTGTCTCCTGTCTCCGCCCCTCCTACAAGTCTTGGTAAATGTTTCTTTAACTCCTTGGTTGTTGGAGTTCCATGCAGTTTGACTTTTCTGGCACTTCTGGTTGTTTATTGTTTTTAAATAGGTTGTTATCCTTCTTTTGGTTGTGTGAAGAAGTGAAGTATTTCTACCTACGCCTCCATCTTAGCCAGAACCTCTTGTTTTACTTTGTATTGAAGCTTTCTTTTGTGTGTGTGTGTGTGTGTGTGTGTGTGTGTACTTGTTGGCATTTCCAGTCATTGGCTTTTTCAGAGCCCAATATGGGATTTTTGAGGAAAAAAACAAGGAATTCACTGTTGTGTTTTTCTTCAGGCTTCAGGGTTGCTAGCCAGGCTGTCTTCTCTCCAGCTTCAGAGTCTTCTTATTTTTGTTTTGTACATACTGTTTAGAGTTTAAAGCCAAATATTGCAGAAGGAAGGGCAAAAGTGTATCTACTATATCTGGTCTGGACCTGGACATCCAGAATATCATTTATACACATAAATCACATTATATCACCATCCCAAGTTTAAAACTTTGTAGTGGCCTCCTGTTGCTCTTTGTATGAAATACAAATATACATCAGTGACATACAAGATCCCAAATAATGTGACTCCGGCCTGTATCTTTAATAGTTAGTTATCTTGTGGCAGTTGGATGTCACTTCATTCAGTTAGCCTTTTATTTCCATGCCTGTGCAAAGATACTTTTCCCACTGCAAATCTACCCCATGTCGTTCTCTGTCTCAACCCTTTGTCATTGATACTGCTCTCTTCTTGGCTCCGTCTCAGCCTTCAGTGTACATGCCCCCTCCTTTACAATGTCCCTCCTTAGCCATCCTACCTAACAGTATTCTCTTGTTTTGGTTATGGTTAGATTTCTTTCAGAAGTTAATATACATCAGATTTTTAGTCATCACTTTCCACAGCATATGTAAACAGGTTTCTAACATGGCCCTTGATCTTCTGAAGATGTATTCAATCAACACCTCATTTAGAGAATGCTAGTGTATTGGAGTCAACCATTTCATTAACAAATATCGAAAAAGTCCCTAAGTTTTAGACCAGTATGTCATCATAGGCACAGTTGCTAGTTTTAGTTTACGGATTTTTGATTCATTGACTCACGTAATATTTACTGAGTGCCTACCATGTTTCACGCACTATTCCAGGTATTGCAGAAAGAGTTGTGAACAAAACCAAGTTCCTGCTCTAATGGAGCATAAGTTCCAGTAGAGGCAGAAAAACAATAAATAAGTACAAAACAAGTGTATAATATGATATGTAAAAAGTAAAATGGAGTAAGGGAAGAGAAAGTGGCTAGAACATGCAGGGAACAAAAGGAGTATATTATATAGGTCAGGAACAATCTCTTTGTAATAAAGTGACATTTAACCGAAGATATAAATGAAACTGGGGACTAAGCCATATAGACACTAGAGGAAGGAAAGAGAAAAGTGAGAACAAATGTTCTGAAGCTGAAATGTATGTGTCTTTAGTGAGGAAAACAGGAGACTAAAAGGCTGGAGCTGAGGGAATGAGAAGGCAGCTCTAGGAGATGCGGTCATAGGGGCAGCCAGAGTAAGACCATTGATGGAGGTCATTGACAGACTTTGACCCTGACAAACTGCATGTGCTTGTTACACATGGCCACCATTATCCTGGCCCATTAAGAGTTATGTCCATTAGAACATGGTAACAGTTTCATCTGTAGAAGCAAGCTGTCTGGTGAGAGTTAATTCAAAACATTATCTGATAGCTTGAAGTTCTTGTAAGAACACGACATCATGACATGTATAGAGCCTAATTTCCCTAGATGACTCTACAGAAGTAGAAAGAATGAAGAGAAAGCAAAGATAATTAGGGAAAATTATTAAAAAGTAATTAGAAGTAGTTCTAAAAGGAAATGAACTAATTGTTTCAAAGTTACTCAAAATTCCAAACTCAACAATTGTTTAATTGCTTTTCTACATTGCAGTGTGACCAGTGTGACCAACTGAATTAAGTTCTGTGGATAAGTGAAAAAAATAGAAAAGTATAATATTCCAGACATACCAAATGGAAATTAAATGCATATAGTCTTTATTTTTAATTGAAACTTAAAAACTGCACTTAATGCATATATATGCAGTGTTATATTCACATTTCATAATGAGATAAGAACTTAATGTCCGGTTTAATACTCAAAAGAGAATCAATTGGTTGGTGTTCTTGTGGAAAAGAGATACAAAAGGACAGAAGTAGCCACTTCCCTCTTTGGTGTACTCATCTATCCAAGTTCAAATAATGCAGACCTTTACATCCAATACTGACTATGTTTAATTTAAACAGACAGTAAAGGTTTTATCCTCACTTTTTCTTACTCTACTTCCTTCTAGAATCATAAGTAAGAAGAGCCACTTTCTACAGGTCTTGAATATACATGGATATTCTAAGAGCCAAACTACTTCTTTTTTTCCTCATGCCAAGCATTTCTTCCCTAATAACCTGGGGCTAATGCTTCATCTCCTTTGCCATTACGTGCACTGAACCACCAAATATATACAGAAAATTATAAATTATAGTGTTTGAAAATATTACCTCCTTTTCACAATTATGTACTAGACTATGCTCACCATAATCAGCCAACAGAGATTTCTTTTTATTTCACCCTATTCTTTTTCTTCACTCATAACCCTTCACATAAGTGGTTCCCTTTATTTGGCATGCCTTCCTTCTTCCCCACCCAATCCCACTTTGCCTAATTTCTCCTTATCTTTCTGGACTGAGGTTTTAACTGACCTCTTCTGTATGTAAACCTCCCCGAATCACCCCTTCCTTGTTAGACACGTCTTTGCATTTTAGCACTCTGTGTACCTATATTATAGAATTTAACACACTGGGATGATTTTTGTTTAATGTGTATCTAGTTTAGGAGACAACAAACTTCTTGAAAGCAGGAATTATGTCTTCATTTTTCTTATTTCCACAGTATAACACAATGCCAGAAACATGGCTGAATATTTGCTGAGTGATTGAACAAACACAATTTCAAAACAAACACCATGTTATTGCAATAAATATGATAATGAGAAAGCTATAGGAAATTCTAAGATCATGAAGATATTTACCACTTAGAATTCCTTTTAAAGTAAGTGCAATACAATGTTATCAGAAGTCATTGAGATGAGCCCATATTTATATTTCACTCAATTATTTTGATGTTAATTGAGATGAGTCTTGATTTTACTGAATATCCTGATTATATTATACATCTTACTTTTCATGGTAGTCGTTGAAAATCTACAGCAATTCAAAATTTAGATAATATTTCTTGATGATTTTTTTTATTAAACACTGATAGCAAACAAAAGCAATCTAAAATAATTTGGCTTAACATATTAAGTTCTGTATTTTCACTTTTGACCTATTTGAATTGAATGTTAATTATGATATGCACAATAAATGTGATAGTTATAAGGTATGTCATTCGATAATAAAGAGAATAGTCTTATCATAGAAGAGAAAAAATTATATTTTCTTCCTTTCTTTAAGTCATAGCAATAGTTTTATAAACATAGACCACAGCAAAAATGACTATGACAATAACAGATTTTATCATCACTTTCAAAGATGAAGTAGTTTTTTCCAGAATATTCTGTTTCACTAATATCCTTTAAAAAGGGAGATGAAATTTGAGGAACTATCACTGGGATCCTTAAGCACTTTATGGAAGTACTCAGTCCTGACAGCGCTGCAGTCTAGGGATGTATTTACATGTGTTTTAAAACACATGCCGTACTCTACAATTTTGAAGCACTGCCAAAGAACTTGTTTACTCTTTTAAATTATATATTTGATATTGCTGCCTTCTTAACATTATAGTTGAATCTACCCAGAGTAATGGCTTTCTAACAATGCTGTTAATATCTGAAAATGCTTTTGATATCTAAACAAATCAATTATTTAACTGCATAAGAAATAATCCCTCCTTACTATCCCTCACAACTGATAGAAATAATATTAAAATTTTGTAGCACATACTTATTATGTTAGAGAAAAAAATAGCCTGACATAATTTTTATATTGGCACTTTTTGCATATTGTGATTTTTATTGATTTCAGAATGTTTTTTTTATCACAACTACTTTTACCTACCTATACTTGGGCAGAGGAAAAAGAATGCTGTATCACAACTATTCAATCATAGAAAACTTAAAAGTTAAACCATTTCATACATTTTTTCTTCCAAATTATCATGATTTGCATTTTAAGATGTTAATATCACTTCTTTCTTTCCATACACTAAAATTACATGGCTGTATTTATGGTGTTTTCTGTAAAACCAGTTTGGAATCATGAACTGTCTCTCTATTGCAGCAGGACATTCATTTATTGAAAACCTGCTTCTTAAAAACTTTCACAACAGTCAATTTTGCTAAAGGCTTCTTTGAAAACACATACACACACACAACCTAAACACCTCTATTTGAGTAAAAGAAAGTAAATCATGCTCATAATTTCACCATATTTATTACTCACACTAAAGTTGCCGAAATCCACCTAAATTTAGAGACACTCAGCTACATTCAGAAAATATGGAAAACAACTTCCTATTGTGTAAATATGAATTATAGTTTTTTCAGGAACCCCAAGGTAGCCAAAGGTTAAACCCCAAGGTTGTTATAGTCAGCTTCATCATTCTATTAGAATTCTTCATTCATTAATCAGAAGTTAATAACAGGTATATTTGCCACAAGAAGTGGCATCTGCCTTCTTTTCTTCACTAATACATTCTACTTCTCTTCACTTTTGCTAATAATTGTAGAAGGAGGGCTCTGGCTAATGAGGGGACTCTTACCTGATTGTCATTTAAGACAGTGAATCTCAAGTATGGTCCCCAAGTGCAGCATCAGGTTCACCAGGGGCTTGTTAGAAATACAAACATCTAACACTGAGGGTGGGGCCCAGCAAATCTGTATTTTAACAAGCCCCCAGGTGATTGTGAAGCGCACTAAAGTTTTAGGACCACTGATTCAGACAATAGTTACATGACAGTCACCCGTTAGAGAATGCACAGAAAACCTTATGCTGTCCTTGAAGACTTTCCCCAAAGTTGCTGGTTAAAACACACACACAAAAAGTGATGCAATGAGGTACTGTGCCTTTAGACGAGTTGCAAATTAACAAAATTTATCCCAAATATTTGAGACTATGAGCATTTATCTTATAAGTTACAATGTGAGGTTAGAGAACTTCAAAGATTGAGGCATTTTACTGGATTGAATAGTGTCTGCCAGAACTCATGTCTGCCTGGAACCTGAGAATGTGACTTTATTTGGCAATAGGTTCTTTGCAGATGTAATAGTGAAGGGGAGGGCATGCTGCAGTCGTGTGGGCCTGGTGTCCTCATAAGAAGTCATGTAGGGAGACACCCAGGGAAAAAGGCCATGAGAACAAGGAGGCAGAGATTGTAGTCATACTAGCACCGAGGATTGCCAGAAACACCTTCGCTTGAAAAAAGGCGCGGGCAGGTTCTCCCCAGAGACTCCGCAAGGAGCAAACCTTGCTAACGCCTTGATTTTGGACGTTAGGCCTCTTAAACGATGTTAGGAATAAATGCCTGTTGTTTTAAGTGAACTGGTTTTTGCTAAGTTGTTATGGCAGCCCTGGGAAACTAATCCAGGAGGCATTATGGTGTTTTTATCTGAGGAGTATTTTTTTGCTTACCTTTTGCCCATAAAGGCCTTCTCACAAAAATATGCTCTTAAAGAAACTGCCCTGCCTCCCCTCCCCAACTCTGCTGGTTTCACCCTCTTCCTCTACTCATTTCACCCCACTCTTTTAAAGATCTTTGAAACGTCTAGCTTTAGCTGTGAAAGTCCTATTCTTATTGATTGTTTTAAAAAAGTCTCTCCTATAAGAATATTACATGGAAAATCCTTTTCCCTGTGGAGAAACAAAGCATTTGGTTATTTTTTAAAATACACAAATGATGTTAGAAATGATGCCGAGAGTTACCTCTCATCCATCTGTTTTTCAATAAAATTTTAGATTGAGGTGGATTATTTTTTAAGATGCTTTATATTCACTTGTTCCAAATATATACCAAGCCTTTCCATTGGATCATTTTATATGCAAACCACCAATACTGTTCAGTATATGTGTGTCTCCCTCAGCAGCTGTTATCATTGTGTCCTAAATGCACTGACCCTCCACAAACAGAGTTAATTAGAGTGGTGGGTGAGCGTGTGCACGTACCACGGCTGCCAGTGGTAGATCTGAGATAAAGAATAGAGATTTGCCAGGCAAAGCTCTTTGTGTCTGATGAACAAAGCACACGCAATTATGAATGGTATAGCTAGGGAGCCTGCCTTCAGGAAATGGACTTGTATTCACTGTAGCTTCCATGAATAGTCCATGAACTTCTTTGCTATGTTTTTTTCCTTAATAACTTAGCAAAGTATCTATATTTTAATAAACAAGTATACATTTTATAAAGAAATATAAATTGAAAGAAATGTTTAATAATAAGACAACTCATATAATAATTCAAATAACTTAAAGATATCTTTTTATAAATTTGTTATTTAATATTAATAATCTTGTTAACGTATGTCACTCTAATAAATCTAATTTTTAAAAAAACACATAATGGTTAAGAGCATCAGTTTTCCTGTGTTTTCTTTCATTTTTCATTGCTGCAGCTCTCATTTTTGAACCTGTTAATGTTTCAAGTTTCTCCTAAAACTTTTAACTTGCTTAGTTAATTTGTCAACATTGCTGTCTACTATTACCCAATTATATTTTTGAGCTAGCATGAAGATCTCAGAGATATTTTTGAGGCCATTGCCTCAGTACAATAAGATCAACACGACATTTTAATCTAACAGTGGTCGTGAAGTTGGAATTCCATGCTGAGGAGGCTGGAGTTCACTTGTAGAAATCAGTGTGTAAGAGTGAATATTTTCTGTAAGGAATAGATTCAGAAATGTTATGCTGAATTTAAAGGTATTAAGCAAGACTATTAAAAAGGTCTGTCTTTATTATATGTAGATTTATGCTATTTCTATATTAACCATTCCAACAAACAAAGAAAACCCCCTTTTTTCATTCTTTGAGCACATCTACAATGTACCAAGTATTAGGTATTGGACATAAAGAAGAAACACAGAGTTCTACTTTCAAGGACTCATACTCTAATGGCGAACACAGACAATAAACAGACAATTACGAATCACCTTAAATAGAGCTGGGGCACTTGGGCTGGGGGAAATTTAGAAAGGGTACTGTGTTGGCTTTCTGGGGCTGCTGTTAACAGATTACCACGAACCTCATAGCTTAAAACAACAAATTTATTCTCTCATTCTTCGGGTTTGGAAGCTAGAAGTCCAAAATCAAAGCCCTAACAGAGCCACACTCTCTCTGAAGCCTCTGAGGGTGGATCCGTCCTTGCTTCTTCTAACTCCTGGTGGCTCCAGGCGAATGCATTCCTTGGCTCATGGCCACGTGACTCCAGTAGGCCTCTATCTTAATAGGGCCTTCTCTGTGTGTCTGCCTTTTCTCTTATCTCTGACAAGGACATTGTCCTTGGATTTAAAGCCCACCCTAGTCCAAGATGATTTTATCCCAGGGTCCTTAACTTAATTACATCTACAAATACTCTTTTTCCAAATAACATTACAATCACAGGTTCTAGGTGAACCTACCTTTTGGGGGCCACCATTTCATCTACTATAGCTATCTTGAGGAGGTGACACCTTCCATGGCAGAGTAGGTTTAAGGAAAAAGGAGAAACGTGAGTTCTCTCTCAGGCATGGACAATGTGATGGGTTCGAGTCTTTCCCACTGTGAGCACACTGCCTGGATGTGCCAAGCACTCCACGACTGCAGAACTATTAATGAAATGCACTCGTGGAAATGTTCAGGAGGCAGGTGGACATGCAAGTCAACACATCACTAGAAAGATCTGCATTGGACAGAAGAATAGATAAGATTACCAAGGGAAGCTGTGTGAGAATAAAGAGGAAAGCAAGGACTGAAGACAGTCCTTACTTTTTACTGAGGAAGGGACTGAGAAGGAACTACTAGAAAAACAAAAGGAAAACTAAGAGAGAGGGGTGGCATAGGAAGTAAGAAAGGAAAGAATTTTAAGAAGAAAAAGGTGCCAGGTAATTATTAATCTGATTAAATTGTGTAAACCTCGGATTTGGGAACTGTGATATAAGCAGTTTTAGAAGTCAGAAAACCAGTTTTTAGTGGATTTAAAATGGTGGAAAGTTTGTCAAACATTAAAAAAAATTTCCCAGCAGACAATGAAGCTGAACTAAATACATAAGCTTCTCACCATAACCTCCAATGTACATGTTTCAGAGAAACGGCTCTGAAAAAATTCTATGTGAGGACACATGCCCATGACCTCTCTCC
Source organism: Sturnira hondurensis (assembly GCF_014824575.4). Classification (NCBI taxonomy): domain Eukaryota; kingdom Metazoa; phylum Chordata; class Mammalia; order Chiroptera; family Phyllostomidae; genus Sturnira; species Sturnira hondurensis. The sequence goes on from NW_028074503.1 coordinate 12,425,613, forward strand.
TTTGATCCTAGAGACAGACTGTGCAACTCGTTACGGATCGTTAGAGCTGCTGTGCTGGAGTGTTCCACTTGTATCCTCTGTGCTCAGTGCAGGGCGTTTTATCGCATTCACAGTGGGAGAACGCCATTTCTGAAGTGCAATTCTGACTCTGATCCTCATGTAAAAGAATGTTCTTTGGGCATCCCACTGAATCTACTGTAAAACATCAGTCAGGCATACAGAACACGAACTCACAGACCTTCCTGACGAGTAGTGTGAAATCCATAAAGAATAAAAGGACCCTTCATTTTTGAACAATGGAGATCAAAAACCATGTTATACTTTGACGCCATCAGCAGCCTTTTCCTTTATGGCAGTAACTGCTGTTAAGTGAATTAGAATTTTTTTAAGTTAGTAATTCAAATGCCCTGGTGGCTATAATCTCATCCGTTGGAAGGACCTTGAGCAAAATCTTCCGTGGCATGTGGTCAATATACCACAAATGTGGATTTTTTAATCTATGTTAAGGAATGGTTGAACATATCATTTTTTTTTTTGTTAACTTAGTATTACCCTACAAAATTCTTGTAGTTGCAACAATGGTAACTATCTCCTAGTTCATTTGTGCCAACTAATTTTTTTAAAGTCAGGTTTCTTGAGGCATATACAGCAAAATTCATCCTTTTACATATGCAGTTCTATAAATTTTGATAAAAGTATATAATCATATAGCCACCATCATAACAAAGATATGGAATATTTCCATCAGGCAAAATTTTCCTCATGCTTCTTTGTTATGATCAATCACCTTTTCCCACCTGCTGTCTACAACTGATTTGCTTTCTGTCCCTTTAGTTTTGTCTCTTCCAATACATATAGCCATGTGTATATATAATATCCTTTTCATTTTTTTGATAATGATTTTGAAATTCAATCATGTTGTTACATGGATCAGTAGCTCTTTCTTTTTGTTGCTAAGTAGTATTTCACTATACTATAACTTAGTTATATCTTTCTTTTAAAAATATTTTAAAATTTTTTAGTTACAATTGACATACAATATTATATTAGTTTCAGGTGCACAACATAGTGATTAGACATTTTTATAACTAGTGAAGTGATCACCCTGATAAATCTAGTACCCATCTGACACCATACACAGGTATCACAATATTATTGACCATATTCCCTATGCTGTACTTCACATCCCCAGGACTATTTTGTAACTACCAATCTGTACTTCTTAATCTCTTCCCTTTTTCACCCACTCCCAACCCGCTCCAGTCTGTCAGCCCTCAATATGTTCTCAGTATCTATGCCTTTCTTTCCATTCCCTTTATTCATTTATTTTATTCATTAGATTCTACATATAGGTAAAAATCATATGCCATTTGTCTTTCTCTGTCTGACTGATTTTACTCAGCACATTACCCTCTAGGTTCATCAGCTACTTGCAGCTGGCTATATATATATATATATATATATATATATATATATATATATATATGGCTGAGTCATATTCCATTGTATCTGTGTACCACTTCTTTATCCATTCACACAAATAACACTGTGCTGACTGGGGAGGTAGGGGGGGTAGGTGGAGATGGGAGAATGTGTAAGGGGGATAAACAGTGATGGAAAAATGAATAAAATAAATAAATAAGCAGCAAGTGAAAAGCAGTTATCTACAAGGGAGTGCCCCTAAGATTGTCAGCTGACATTCCAATAGAAACTTTGCAGGCCAGAAGGGATTGAAACAAAATATTCAAAGTGATGAAAAACTAAAAAACAAGAACCTGTAATCAAGATACCTCTCTTTCAGCAAAGCTATCCCAGAAAACTGAGAGACAAAGAGCTTCCTGAAAAAGGGAAAGCTAAAGGACTTCACACCTCCAAACCAGCATTGCAAGAAATGTTAAAGGGACTTTTTTAAGAAGAAGAAAATGAAAGATCAAAGATACGAATGATAAAATGGCAATAACTACATATCTATCAACAATTTAAGTGAAGTGGATTAAATGCTCTATTAAAAGACATAGTGGTGGCTGAATGGATGACAGCATAAGACTCTTACATACGCTGTCTCCAAGAGACTCACTTCAAATTTAAAGACACACACAGACTACAGGTAAAGTAATAGAAAAAGATATTTCATAAAAATCGAAACTGGAAAAAGAGCTGGGGTAACAATACTTATAATAGACCAAACAAACTTTAAAACAAAGGCTATAACAAGAGAGAAAGTAGGACCCAGCAATTCCACTTCTGGCTATTTATCTAAAAAAGCCCAAAACACGAATTCAAAAAGATATATGCAGTGAACTTACATGTTCATTGTGACGTTATTTACAATAGCCAAGATGGGGAAGCAAAATGTCCATCAATTAATTTTTAAAAAATTAACTAGAGTAAATCTTGACATTTTGGATGTTAAGTGGTAATAATCATTGATAAGTTTTGAAATCATTTTCTCTGCCTAATGAACTGAGATTATGGCAAGTGTATTTTGTTTCAAAAACTGTAAGTTAAGACTTCCAGTCCAGATGGAGGCGTAGGTGGACACACTGTTCCTCCTAGCACAACCAAAATTAAGGACAACAAAAATTTAGAAAAAAAATGACCAACAAACAGAAAATTGAACGGTACAGAAGTCCGACAACCATTCATCCAGACCGGTAAGAGAGGCGGAGTTGGCAGCCTGTGGAGAGGGGTCTTGGCAGGAAAAAGTGGCAGTTGGCAGGCCTGGGACACAGGCAGGCAATGAGCAGACCCAGTGAGGTGCACAAGGCAGCCGGCAGACCACAGTCCCACATTTGTGCACAGATAAACCAGGTGAAAACGGGCACTGAGACAGACCTCGAAACCCAGGCCCCCAGCACCGGGAAATTAAGCCTAAAGGCACCGATTGAAAAACCTTTAGGGGGTTGAGGTGCCAGGAGAGACTCCCAGCCTCACAGGGGAGTTCATTGGAGAGACCCATATGGTCCTAGAATGTACACAAGCCCACCCACGCAGGAACCAGCACCAGAAGAGCCCAATTTGCTTGTGGGAAGTGGCAGAGGGGACTGAAATCTGAGAGAGAACAGAGCAAGCACCGTTGTTCCCTCTCTAACCCCACCCCCACACATACAGCATCCCAACCCAGCCACTGGGTCGTCCCTCTGGGGTGAACACCTAAGGCTCTGCCCTTCACACTCAACAGGCGTGACCAGACTCCCCCCCAAAAAAAAGGCTCAAATGCAAGAACAAATCAAAGCCCCAGAGCCAATACTTTTAAGCAACCAAGAGATAGCCATTCTATCAGATGCACAGTTCAAAGCACTGATGATCAGGATGCTCACAGAATTGGTTGATTTTTGTCACAAATTAGATGAAAAAATGAAGGCTACACTAAGTGAAATGAAGGAAAATGCACAGAGAACCAATAATGCATAGGAAAGGAAACTGGGACTCAAATCAATGGAGTGGACCAAAAGAAAGAAAGAAACAACCAAAAAGAAAAGAATGAAGAAACAAGAATTTTAAAAAATGAGGAGAGGTTTAGGAACCTCCAGGACATCTCTAAACATTCCAACATCTGAATTATAGGGGTACCAGAAGGGAGAGAGGAAGAACAAGTGGAAAAGTTATTTGAACAAATAATAAAGGAGAACTTCCCCAATCTGACAAAGAAAATAAACTCCCAGGAAGTCCAGGAAGCTCAGAGAGTCCCAGAGAAGTTGGACCCAAGGAGGAACACAGCAAGGCACATCATAATTACCTTACTCAAGATTAAAATAAAGGAGAGAATTCTAGAAGCAGCAAGAGATAAGGGGACAGTCACCTACAAAGGAGTTCCCATCAGACTATCAGCAGATTTCTCAAAAGAGACCTTGCAGGCAAGAAGGGGCTGGAAAGAAGTATTCCAAAGCATGAAAGGCAAGGACCTATATCCAAGATTGCTCTATCCAGCAAAGCTTTCATTTAGAATGGAAGGGCAAATAAAGCGTTTCTCAGATAAGGTGAAGTTAAAGGAGTTCATCACCACCAAGCCCTCATTATATGAAATGCTAAAGGGACTTATCTAAGAAAAAAGATTAAAACTGTAAACAATATGAACAGTAAAAAGACAGCAAACTCACAGTTATTAACAACCACACCTAAAACAAAAGCAAACCGAGCAAACAACTACAATAGGAACAGAACCACAGAAATGGAGATCACATGGAGGATTAGCAACAGGGGAGTGGGAGGAGGAGGAGGGGGGGAAAGGTACAGAGAATAAGTAGCATAGATGGTGGAGAGAAAATGGACAGGGGGAGGGCAAGCATAGTATGGGAAATATAGAAGCTAAAGAACTTATGACACATGGACATGAACTAAAGGGGGGGAATGTGGGTGGGAGGGGGTGTGCAGGGTGGAGGGGAATGAAGGGAGGAAATGGGACAACTGTAATAAAACATATTTTAAAAATAAAAAATAAATTTAAAAACCTAAAAGTCAATTTGCCATTAATTACCTTAATAAGCTGAGATTTTAAAAAATCACACAAAAATAAAAAAACTTCTTTAAAATTAGCTCTCTTACATATTTTTAGAATGAAAAATGTAAGAATTTAGATATGATCCTAATGGGAATTATTTTCAATTTTGTTATATAAAGATTTTATGTTAGAGTTTGTGAATCAGAATTTCAAAGTATATAGGTCAATAAGAAATTATTAAGTTGGAAGATGTAAAAGTCTGTACTATTTCATCATACCATTCTATAATAACTGATATATTAACATCTGTGAACTTGGGATTTATAGCAATAGGTTGAAAGATAAACATAACCTTTTTCTTAGGGTTGGATCACACGATGTTACAGATCCTTTATTATTCTGCTGCTATTTTGATATGAAATTCAATTAAGGCCTGATTGTAAGGCTTTAGCACAGCTAGAAAATCCAGCAGTGTGTTTTCTGCTCTGTTAGCATTTATATTCCAAAACTACATATATGTATCTAATTAGAATTTAATAAGCCCTTTACCCAACAGAGAATTCTGATCTCTGTAAAGCTTTTATTCTTGCTCTACTTATAATGTCACTATTAAGGTCTTTATTCTGCAGGTTTTTTCTTTTACAGATACAATTATATGTCATTTTTCTACACGTTACAATCATGCTGTTCTCTTCACATGGATATTGCTTTCCGGAGAAAATGCTTTCTGAAGTATTAGGAAAACAAAAACTTGTTTCTATAGAAATAGAAATACTCTACATGAGCAATAGGTTGGAAAACGAGGCACATCAACACGAATCTTTGTTGTTCACACTAAATGAAGGGTGATTTTACACAAATAAGGCCAAGAAAAATGAAATATAGTGGTTCGTAGTTTGTCAGCAAACATTCTATACTGCCGGTGACGCAGCACTGCCTAGTCTCAAACCACACTCTCCGCTGCCGGGCACAGGTGTGCAGTGCTGTGGTTTGTGGGGGCCGTGTGTCATTACACACCTGAGAGAGACAGACAATGCCTCTGAAATTTGTTTGTAAATGATGTCACTCTATAAAGAAAAAGGACATTCAGTGTATTAGATGAACTAATCTTTTTGTACATTTGTTCAAGGCTTATCTGACTCCCCCCGGAAGCTCCCACTTGCTGCTCTAGTTTGTCTCCAGATTTCCTTTCTTGTTCTCTTTTTTTATTTTCCCTGCTTCTTTTGCTGACATTTATTTTCTCTATGCATAATCATAAAGGATTCTATTTTTATTACTGCTTTTTAAAGTTTATCTCCAAAATAATGATCATTTATTAAGTGATTCATTACTCAAGGATGTTCATAACTGTTGATCGAGACTCTTAATTGGCCTGAGAAAACTCATGTTACTATTCTGAGTTCATGTCCTCTTCAGCAAAAACTTTGACCCTTAATGTTGATTCCAGCACGGAAAAGCCATTTATAAAGTATTCACCTTCTTATGAAATGGTCTGATGGGATCTTAACTCATTGGATGTAGCTGAGTGGGAGATTAGGTCGAATTCATGAATGTACACATATAGCCATTCATATGTGTGGAAATGCATTAGCGTGGGAAGGCTTGAGCGTAACTCAAGGGAAAGCAAAAAAGAAGCTGCAGCTGTGAGAGAGGAGATAATTATAGAACACAAGTCAAAGATTAGTCTTAGAAAGGAAAGAGGGGTAGTTTTTCTTTGAAACAGAAGAGGAGAGCTGAACCAATAAAAAGATAGGGTAACCTTTGAGGTAAATGGAAAAAGATGGAAAGAAATGGTGTTGGGTGACATCTGTTTCTTGGTGAAACAGTGAGAAATCAAAAGTGGGACTTCAGTCTAAAGAAGAGCAGGGAAAGATTCATCTGAATCAAATACATACTGTATTCATTAGTCTGGGTCCTGCAGAGAAATGGAACCAATAGGATATGTGTGTGTGTTTGTGTGTGTGTATGTATATATATATGTGTATGTATATATATATATATATATATATGATCCTATATATATATATATATATATATATATATATATATATATATGAGAGGGATTTATTTTAAGAAATTGGCTCACATGATTATGGGGGCTGCCAAAATGTGCCAGGTGGGCTGGCAGCCTGGAGACTGAGGAAGAGCAGATGCTGCAGCCCAAGTCCACAGGCTGTCTGCTGGTACGATTCCTTCTTGCTCCAGAAGTCAGTCTTTGGTCTAGTAAAACCTTCAACCAATCAGATGAGACCCACTCACATTATAGATGGCTTTACTCAAAGTCCACAAATTTAAATTTCGATCTCATCCAGAAAAAACACACCTTACAGAGACATCCCGAATAATTTTTTTACCTAGTATCTGGCTACCACAGCCCAGCCAATTTGACACATAAAGTTAATCATCCCACATATGTCCCCGTAGCTGCCTAACTACAGATTCTTCGAGAATCAGCTTGCCTATCGTCTCTTCAGGAAGCCTTCCCATAAACCCATCATCAGGTAGGAGTTTTGCTTCCCTGAAATAAATTTCCAGACCAGGCATAAATTTCCAGGCATCCCTCTCCGATGCCTCCCACTAGAATCTAAACACCTGGGATTGGGGTGGGGGGAGGGGGTTCACATCCATCTATCTAGCACCTAAAATGACACCAGCTATATCATAGGCACTCAGCAAAAAGTTAGTGAATGAATTTCATTTAATTGCTGTCTCAGTTTTACATCATGAACTCCTTGAAATAAGGGACAGAGTCTTAGTTACTTTTTTATGCTCAATATCTAGCACAAATTAAGGGTTCCATAAATGCTTACTGAAGGAATAAGTGGATAAGTGGCTTACCAAATTCTTACTGTATATTTTTTCTTGACCCTGGTTTCTTTTATTTTACCCCAAATATTAAAAAATAAGAACTTACACAAATTTGCATTGCTGTATGTGTGGAGAAATTACACTAATGACTAGGATGATAAATCAGAAAACACTGGTGGTAGGAATGAGGCATCACCAGTTTTTAAAGTCCTGCAGGTGATCCCAGCGGTTAGGAATCTCTGTATTCAATAAATATAGTTAACATGAGCCTTATGGGGATACCAAGTTTATGTTCTTGCCAGCACACCGGGGGTTCTCAACCATAGTTGCACAATAGAAGCACCCAAATCTGTTCCCCATTTAAAACTGGTTCTATCAGAATCTCCAGGTAAGAGGTTATTTCAAACCCCGGGACTTTCTGAAGTGCTGCCAGGATTGAAATCCACTGCCGCAGCATCGCAGCATCGGCAGGCACCTGCGGGCTCACAGGCGCTTTCGTTCAGGAGAAGAGACTTGACTCAATCAGTTTATAAATGGTCTGTTTAGAATTTAGATAAGAGAGCTTGAATGGTCACACATTTGCCAGGTAATCTGAGGAGCTCTTAATAGGTGTTTGCTTTGATGTTAGTGAGTTCTATCTACTGTGAGGTAATAGAATGGATCACACCATACCTCCTCTCTGACTCTTCACAAAGGGTTCTGCTCAGTGCCACTCGGCCTTTGTGGATTTTATAACACAGCTGATGCCTTTTACATCCTCTCCCATTCCAAAAATAGGCAGGTAACACCGGGACACACACACACACACTTCACAAATGAAACAGGGCATGGTAGATGTCATGAAGCAATTGTTAACTTTAACACCAGATGTTCTATTTGGGGAAAACAGAACCCATTTTTCTTTGTGTTATAAAAACTTGCAGCTAATGTTCATGGTCACTAACTTCCTGTGATGTACAATGCATTTGTGCAAGTCCTTGAAGTCATATCAAACTTCAGTCGGGCATTTTGATGAATAATATGTATGCAAAATGATCAGTTTAATCTCAACCCCAATGAGGAAGATTAAGGGAAAAGACTATAAAAATCAATAATATAGGGTAGAAATTCTCTAGTCTGGCTGCACATTAGAATCTAGGAAGACTTTTTAAACAAGCAGAAGCTCACAACTCATCCCTCAGAGATTGATTAGATCGATTCAGTTGATCCGTTTTTGGGCTCAGTAATTGTTACATTGAAAGCTCCCTATGTGGTTCAAATCGGCTTTTTTTCTTACCCTCCCCAGGCTTTCCACTGTTGTAAGAGATGTGTACTAAGTGGGAGAGTATTCTGGTTCATATACTTACTGTGAATGACGGTAATAATATTGATGGTGATGATGATAGTGACTCTAATTGAATTTGCTCTGTGTTAAGCAACTTTTCCAAATGTTTTACATATATTTAGTAACTCATTTAGCACTCACAACAGCTCTTTAATGAGAGCAATATTATTCCCATCAGTGCCAGACTCAAGTGAGGCTACAATAAACCAGAGACAAAATAAACCAGATTACGTCAGCCCAGCTCTCTCATCAGGTTCCCTTTCCTCTTCTTGATTTCTACAGAGTCTAACCTTGGTACAGTTTTACCAGCCCCACACTGAAGTGGCATGGACCATGAGATCCCTCCCCACTGACATCTAACTCTCACACACATAGGGCTTGCCTTGCAATGGGATAGCACCAAGCCTCCAAGATTCAAGGAAGTTCTGCTAGGTGATTAACTTGTTCTGAAAAGTGAAACCTCTTTATTTCTCAAAACAATGGAAAGATTTAAAGATTTGGAATCTGACAGATAGAAATTAAATTATGTACCTTTACTAATATTAGGGATGAGGTAATTTAATCTGCCACTCAGTTTCTTAATTCATTACCATGGAAATAATAATTCCTAAATCACAGGATTTCTAAAGGATTAAGTGCAATAACATATTTAAAGGTCTTTTGTCCATAGTAGGCACCCATTACACATGGACTGTACTCTGCTCCCATTTTATTCTGCTCCCATTCCACATAAACATTAATTAGCTTTACACCTAGCAACTCCTATGCAACTCTTACCGAGTTTCTACATTACTGCTTTCCTAGATTCTTTTAACCTCTCTGTCTTTATTTTTTTTAATATTTTATTTATTTATCTTTAGAGGGGGAGGGAAGGAGAGAGGAAGAGAAACATCAATGTATGGTTGCTTCTTGTGCACCCCCTGCTGAGAACTGACCCCTGCCGGGAACTGGCCTGCAACCCAGGCATGTGCCCTGACTGGGAATTGAACTGCGATCGTCTGGTTCGCAGGCCCGCGCTCAATCCACTGAGCTACACCAGCCAGGGCAACCTCTCTGTCTTTAAAGGGTTGTATGGGACAGCGAAAGTGTGAATGAAAAAGACCTTCCAGGAAGAGAGCTAACTATGTAACTTTAGCACCCCCAAAATATTAGGAACAAAAATGTCCCTCAAAATCTTTTACCCACCATCCATCCACTACCAGTCTATCCAAATGCCTAAAATTCTCCATGTGAGATCTCACTTAAAGAACTTTAGAAACAACTGCATTCATCTAAACAAAATATCTGTCACCTTGTTCTGTCTGCATATGGCTACATGTTGACACCCGCCACATGTCATTACTACTAATATGCATAATGAGAGCAGGCGAAGGAGTGGAAAAGAGACAGCTTCATTTTTTCAATCAAATAAAACCTTACTTGAGCTCACTTCAACTACAGTCTTAAATGATAGAAAAAGTTTTGACAAACTAAAACAGCCTCTAAAGTTTTGAATGTCTTGTTGCTGTATTTTTCATGTAAAATGCCTGATTTTTTAAATTTTATTTTTAAATCAGTTTGCACTCGATATCATTTTGTATTAGTTGCACATGTACAGGATAATGGTTGGACAGTCAGATACTTTACAAAGTCATCCCTCAATATTTCAAGTTCACAACTGGCATCATACATAGTTGTCATAATATTGTTGACCATATTTCCTATGCTGTACTTATACATCCCATTTGTAACTACCAATTTGTACTTCTTAATTCATCACCCATTCCCTACTACCCCTCGTCTATGGCAACCATCAGTTTTTTTCTCTGCAACAATTTCTATTTTGTTTGTGAATTAATTTTGTTCTTTAGATTCCACATGTAAGTGAAATCATATGGTATTTATAGTTCTCTATTTGACTTATTGCATGTAGCATAATACCCTCTAGGTTCACTCATGTTGTCACACACAGTAAGATTTCATACTTTTAGTAGTAGTAAGATACACTACTTTTTATTCACTCATCTCTTGATGGGCACTCGGGTTGCCTCCATACCCTGGCTATTCTAAACAACACTGCAGTGAACATAGGGTACATATATCCTTTCAAATTGGTATTTTGGGTTTCTTCGGATGTATACCCAAAACTAGAATTACTGGATCGTAAAGCAGTTCTGTTTTTATTTTTATTTTTGAAGAACCTCCATCCTGTTTTCCACAGTGGCTGCAGCAACCTCTACTCCCACCAACAGTGCGGGAAGGTTCCCCTTTCTCCACATTTTTGCCAACACTTGTTTGTTGATTTGTTAATGATGGCCATTCTGGCAGGTATGGGGTGATATCTCATTGTGGTTTTAGTTTGCTTTCCTCTGATGATTAGTGATATTGAGCATCTTTTCCTATGTCTATTGCCCATACATTTGTCCTCTTGGATGAGTGTCTATTTAGGCCCTTTGCCCACTTTTTAATTGGACATTTGAGGGGTTTTTTGCTTTTGTTTTTGGTGTTGAGTTGTATGAGTTTTTTATAAATTTTGGATATTAACTTTTTATGGGATGTATCATTGGCAAATATCTTTTTACACTCAGTAGGCCATGGTATTTTTGTTGTTGTTCTTGATAATGGTTTCCTTTGCTGTGCAAAACCTTTTTAGTTTGATGTACGCCTGTTTTCCTTAATGTTACATTGGTCTGATTAATAAAGTCAAAATATGATACTCTCACTATTGAAAGAGCACAATCAAATGAACATCATTCAGGGCATGGTTGATCCTTCTATCTTCTGTAGAACATTTCTCCTCCCCATGGAAATGTTTTCTCCCTGTACAATTAGTTTTTTGTGAGGTCCATTCAATTTTCTTGATACAATTTACTCCTTAGTTCTTGTCAAGCTTTTGAACCTCATTTTCAGTTTTTTCATTTCCTGGTTTTAAGTATGCACAGTTGCTTTGAAGAGCTTCAATGTCATGTGCAAACTCTTTTTTTTTAAATCATTTTTTTAAGATTTTATTTATTTAGAGGGGAAGGGAAGGAGAGAGAGAGAGAAATATCAATGTATGGTTGCCTCTCGTGAGTCCCCTGCTGGGAACTGGCCTGCAACCCAGGCATGTGCCCTGACTGGGAATCGAACCGTGATACTCTGGTTCGCAGGCCCGCACTCAATCCACTGAGCGACACCAGCCAGGGCTTCATATGCAAACTCTTATATCTTCTCTAGCTGCTTTGCTACATATTTGATCATTTTTTTTCATTTCTTTTCATTTCATTTTTTCATTTCATTTCTTCTGTCCATTTCTCTCTATCATAGCCTCTNGATACTCTCACTATTGAAAGAGCACAATCAAATGAAAATCATTCAGGGCATGGTTGATCCTTCTATCTTCTGTAGAACATTTCTCCTCCCCATGGAAATGTTTTCTCCCTGTACAATTAGTTTTCTGTGAGGTCCATTCAATTTTCTTGATACAATTTACTCCTTAGTTCTTGTCAAGCTTTTGAACCTCATTTTCAGTTTTTTCATTTCCTGGTTTTAAGTATGCACAATTGCTTTGAAGAGCTTCAATGTCATGTGCAAACTCTTTTTTTTTAAATCATTTTTTTAAGATTTTATTTATTTAGAGGGGAAGGGAAGGAGAGAGAGAGAAATATCAATGTATGGTTGCCTCTCGTGAGTCCCCTGCTGGGAACTGGCCTGCAACCCAGGCATATGCCTTGACTGGGAATTGAACCGCGATACTCTGGTTCGCAGGCCTGCGCTCAATCCACTGAGCTACACCAGCCAGGGCTTCATATGCAAACTCTTATATCTTCTCTAGCTGCTTTGCTACATATTTGATCATTTTTTTCATTTCTTTTCATTTCATTTTTTTCATTTCATTTCTTCTGTCCATTTCTCTCTATCATAGCCTCTGGGGCTCCAATTACACATGTGTTTCACAATTAGATACTGTGTTACAATCACAGATTTTTTGTTCATTCTTCTTTGCTTTTTTCCTCTTGAGTTTTAATTTGGATGCTTTTATTGACCTATTTGAATTTTTAGTGACTCTTTTTTTCTGCTTGGTCCAGTCTACTATTTAGCCTACTGAATGAATCCAATATGGTACTTTACTTTTCATATTTTTGCTCCTTTTTTATTATACCCATGTCTCTACTGAAATTCCCCATCTGTTAATGCATGCTTCTCACTTTTTCCAGTATATTCTTTTCACACATTTATCACAGCTTTAAAAAAGTCGTGTCTTCTATGTCTAACATCTGTGCCATCCATCTGTGGGTCTGCTTCTACTGCTTATTTTTTATTTTCATTACAGGGTCACTTTTTTCTTCTTTATTCAGCTTATAACTTTTTATTGTATATTAGTCTTTGTGGGAAAGTATAGTAGTAAATAACATTTACCCCCAGGAAAGGGCTCATCCTTTCTCTATCAGGCTGTTAATGTGTGTGTGTGTGTATGTGGTGGGAGAAGAAGGAAGACTGAGTCAGTCTCTTATGCACTGGATCTGAACCTGGGCTTTGCTACGGCTTTAGTTAAACTCAGTTCACCATTGGCTTTAGATGTATCGAGAAAGGAAATATTACTTTCCCTTAGTCTACACTCAGCTTTGCAGTGCTTCAGAGAAACTTTCATGCCTGCCCTGACAATGTTTTTAACCACGGGAGATCTCTCCCTCCTTTACACTCCAGTCCTCAGCGGTTCAGACCTAAAGCCTTCTCTCTCTCTACCGTGTTGCCCTGCTCCCCACCCCAGCCATCGGAAGGCTGATGCAGTGAATGGAGTAAAGACCTTGCGCACCTTAAGGGGATCTTTGTCAGCTTTCCTGCCCTGCTCTCGCCTGTCTCAACCGCCCCCCAAAACCTCAGTGAAACCCTGCAGTGAAGAGTTGGCAGGTGGTTACACATGCTCTTTGTGACTGGGGAGCTGCAGGATTCTAATCTATGATACAACCCCACTTGCAGCTGTTAAAAGTTTGTTAACAGTTGAGTTGGTTGCCCCTACCTCTGTCCTTTCCCCCCTACCATGGGGTAAAGGTGCTTCTCCTCTCACCATGCCTCTAAGAGTCCTAAAAGCTATCGAATTTTCTCCCCAACAAAGGGTTAATCCAACTTTGGAAATTAATTTATCTAGGTTTCTTTAGGTTTTTAGCCATTTGAAGGGTTATTTTATACCCACTGCAGCCACCTCCACACAGACAACCACCCCTCAGCCACCCACAGGTCTTTGAGATGTATGTGCTAGAGGTATACCTTGGGAAAGTGGACCAGCCTTGAGGTCTTTTGAGCAGGAAACTCCAGGGTTCCACATATCCAGATCATCCAGAAGACAGTCCCTGGTTCTTCTTGTAACTCACAACTCTGGACAAAGACACAGGCAGAGTAGGACTAGAATAACAGGCCTTCTGAAGTATGAAGTCCAGGGCAAGGCCTTGCCCCCTCACTCGGTCCTGAGGGCAGTACTGATGATTACATGGTAGATAGAGAGAGGGGAACATGGGAGGAAAATGAAAAATGCCAAGGATGACCTTCGGCTCTTCACCATGGCCAATTCTCATAGCTGTAGAAATAAGATGTATATATTTCTGTTTCAGTATACATGGGACACTCTTGAAGAAATAGGACATATCTTGTAGAAAGCTGATGTCTCCAGAATGCTATATTATAATGAGCCAAAGTAGTGCATAAAATAATTTAAGACTGACCCTACGTCAAATAACAAAATACACACATTTGGCCTATGTGAGAATGGCTATGACAACATAAAAGGGAAATGACTTCGCTCTCAGATTTTTCATTGCCTTCCAACCAAAAACAGGGACAAAATGACTGCCGAGGTAATTGGCAGGTCTTCACTGACTTATGGTTTAACTGATAGTTAAGCAGAGCCTCAGTTAGAAAAGAAATTTATTTGCACATTTTAAGATACATAATTTTTGCCTATGGAGGACTATTATTATTTGAAATAGTTCTCCATATCCAATTGGAGGACTATTTGTAATTATATGTGTTTCTATATTTAATTCCACAGATATATCATGAAAGTTTTAATGGAAGGACCACAGCTCACTTCAGAATAAAGATAAATTTGTTTTAATTATATGTTATACTCCATAGTGTCTGATATAGATAATTGTATACTTTGCTGGTATTTAGCTGTCATCTTAACATTGGATATCCTTGTAGAGTATTATGAAATATTAGGTTGCCTCCCCATAGGCATACATAAATACTGAATTTGGGGGGATCATTTTTAAGAGAGGTTGGAGAATTTATTCCCATTTTAAAGCAGTGCTGAAGAGTGAAGGCAGAGAATCACAGTTACAATGGTGGCTTGAACGTGTACTTAATGCCATGCTGTCCCTTCCAAAGCAACCCTGTACTAACAGTAAAGAAAATGTAATAAGATAGAGCAGCAGAGAACTATTGACATGTTTTTTGTTTTGAAAATGCAAAGGAAATGGATGTGTGGCACTTGATTTAGCTGAACAGAGAGGGGAAACCCAGGTGTGGGCACAGGAGATGCCAACAAGGTGCAGATGGAGACCCCCGAGGGAGCCCTAGGAGAGCTCGAGGACTGGAAGCAAAGGGGGCTTGGGAGCTAAGGGCGAGATGTGGCGCTGAACACAGGACTTTGCTGAAAGTCCTGAAAAGAGCAGTTGGACTCCCAGATCTCTTCCTCAGCCCTGTGCAGCCTGGCCCCTACCCCTCCCTCACCCCGCAGGAGACATGGTGGGGGGCCTGATTCTCGGGAGTAACCTAACTGGAGAGGCTACAAACTCAGCAATACTGCAACACTAGCAGGCAGGGATAAGATGTGATACTGAAGTCTGGTAGATTCAGTGGAAACATGAATGCTGAATAACAATAAGCTCTTCTCTTTTTCAAGTCTTCTCACCCAGCTTTGCGCCCAGGATACTGGTAACCAGGATTGTCTTTTCTAGATAGAACATGGAAGGGGAATTCTCTAGAAGATCTGGCTACCCAAGGTGGGAGAAATATAGCTACCCTTGAAAGCATTTCCGTGAATGCTCGGCTTTATCTGATTGCCTTATGATAACATCCTAACGCCCATCGTACATTATATGAGTCTGTAACTAAGGAATAACTGATGTGGCAGTAAGTCTGTAACATAAGAGACCCAAACGAGGAAACAAGGAATTGAAGGAAACAATGGGGGGGGAGCATGGGGGGTAGGATGGGATGGGAGTAATAGACAGAAAACTGTACTTGAAAAATAATTTTTAAAAAAACTTCAGGAAAGAGATGAAAGCTTTAAGAAAAAACCCAGATGTATATGCTCATAGACATTAGAAAAACAGTTG
The DNA here is from genome assembly GCF_014824575.4 of Sturnira hondurensis. NCBI lineage: Eukaryota > Metazoa > Chordata > Mammalia > Chiroptera > Phyllostomidae > Sturnira > Sturnira hondurensis. The sequence continues at coordinate 12,441,484 of NW_028074503.1, forward strand.
GGTCCATGAAACAAAACATGGTGTAATGGAACAGAAACAAAGAGAGACAAATAGAATTCTTAGAATGTAAACATGTTAGCAGAAATGAAATATTCCACAGAAGGGAGATAAGAAATTATTTCAGAAACAAAGTGAAGGAAATAAGATGTATAGAAAAGATGATACAATTAGCAGTTCAGTCGAAGGGGTCCAACACCCAACTAAAAGGAGTTTCATTTCAGAATGAAAGAACAGAAGAAAGAGAGATCATCAGAAACTGTTAAAGAAATAGAGCAAAATTTTCCCACAATTGGAAGATATAAGTATCATAAGAGTCCTTTGAGTTTTTAACATAATCAGTGGGGGAAAGGAGATATGATGCCAAATTATACCATCAGAAGATATTAGAACACAAGGGGTAAAGAAAAAATAATAAATGGATTGGGGAACAGAATGACGTCCCAGTAACGACACTGGAAACTAATGGGCAGTGAAGTGAAGGAAAAGTATTTCTCAACGATGAATTCTGTATCAAATCAAGCTAACAATAAAAGAAGAAAATAAAGATATTTTGAAGCATTCAAGTTCTCCAAAAATTTCTGTTTTAAGCATTGTTCTCAGGAAGCTACTAGAGTCCATGCCCCACCCACCCACCCATGAGGGGTCCCATTCATGAGGGGTCCCACCCATGAGGGGTCCATTAGGAACAAAGAATTCAGGAAGTGGGACCCAACACTACAGAGGAGCACAGGGCAGCCCGAGGGTGATGGCTCGGAAGTGTCTCCATAAAAGGGCCCAGGGTGGCAGACGGAGGTGCCTGAAAAATCTAACTGGTGCATTTGTCTATATTAAGAAGAAGGTCACATATCTGTTGGACGGTTTGAAAAAAATCTAATGGTGGGCAGATAGAAAATTAAGCAAATAAAAATGTAACACAACTGCCAATGCCAAGAAAAAGAAATCTGTGTTAAGAGAAATGCAAGTGAACTTTAAATCCATCTGATTTGTATATGACTAATATACACATAGCCCAAATAATGTAAACACCAATTAGTGATCACCTAAAATTGTTAATGTAATTAAATTGAGAGAATTAAGGAGAGAGTGTGTTTTTGTGTGTTCATGAACCACTTTGATAGGCTTCCTTCATGTACCCATAGATGTTCTAATACAGTTGAAATAATAGTGCACATATATTTATTTATATGCTATAATTTTAACCTAAGCGTTAGTTAGCCCATGGCTTTCTGTCGTCATTTAAACTCTCATGGACTCAGTTTCTCTCTAACAAACTTGATGTTATGATTCGTATTTTTATATGTATGGCCCTTTCCATAAATAAGGCTGTTTTCCTACCATAGGTATTCACAATGGGTGTCTATTTCCTCCAATTTTTTTAATTCATTAGGATTTAATAAGAGTATATATAGTATGCTACTGTTCTGAGTTCATTTCATATCCATTTTCCAATGCTGTTTATGGGTAGTTTTTCTACTTTTTCTTGGACAATGTCAATTTTATTACTTTTCAAACAATTACTACTTGGATTTATTAAAGTAGTAATAAAACTTTTTTCCTTAGAAAAAAGTTGCTATTCACCTACCCTCATTTTTGCATAAAGTGTCATAATCTGTTCAGGCTATAATAACAAGATACCATAGCCTGAGTGACTTATAAGCAACAGAAATTTGTTTCCCACAGTTGTGAAGGCTGGGAAGTCCAAGGTCAAGGTACCAACACTTCGTTTCTGGTGAGAGCCCATTCCTGACTTATAGATGCCTGTCTCTTGCTTTGACCTCACATGGTGGAAGGGACAAAGGAGCTCTCAGGGGCCTCTTTTATAAGGGCACTAATCCCATTCCTGAGGGCTCTACCTTCATGACCTAATAACCTCCAAAAGGCCCTATTTCCAAACACCAACACATGGAGGATTGGATTTTAACATGAATTGGGGGGGACACAAATTTTCAGTCTATAGCAAATAGTGTATGCTTGAAAAAAATAAATGCTACACAATAGACAAAAAAAGAATTCATTGGCAAAACTATCAGCGTGGATACCCTCTATGCCAATTTCTGAAGGACTGCAGGGAGACAAAATATAACGGGCCATTGCTTCTCAGAGACCAGATTCTTCATACACACGGATGGCTCGCAGATCAGCTGAGACTAAGACATGAGTTTCAACACCTTGTTTACTCCTGCAAAGAGCCTGCTACCTGCATTTGCCATCCACAGAACTGTGCTAATACAGCCTATTTCTGGAGAATGGAGAGGAGATTAACTGCTTGTTCATGATAAATCAAGGGTACTTGATTTTCCTGTTACGTGCCCAGTTTTCTTTGGAAGCAAGCCCTGGGAGCTATTTTCTGATCAAATCCTAACTTTCATGTTAGTGCTTATGAAAGAGAAAAATAACATTTACTCATGATAAACACTGAGTGCTAGCCATTCTAAATCTTATCAATTGCCTGGTGAAGGTTAACAAGAAATTGTTTTTCAAGATTTACATTGCTCTCATTTAACCTTGGATTTGGATTAATGCTACTGCTACTGTTGCAAACTGTTCTGGAGTTCCCATGATTGGCACAGGTGGAATATAAGGGGAGATAAAATTGGAAGCCTAATGAGACACAAGATTGATAAATGTTATACTATAAGGAAATGGTCAGTAACAATTCAATAAAGGAAAGTGTTATATTTTACTAGATAATATGAAATATTAGAAGGACCTTACATTTCCTTTTTCTCTATTTTTCTTGGAAGCCAGCAAGATCCACACAAGTGATCTGAATAATGCTCGCCATGTTGGTATTTAGACTTACTCACTCACACAGACACAAATTGCAGCATGAATTTCGGGGACAGGGATTCAGTGCAGGTTCTCCTTACCTGATATACCTTCCCTAGAATCTTTTGGTTAGGCTCCACTGGAGATGTACTTTTTTCCTGAAAAAAATCATTAAGAAAAATACAAAATATATTGTATCTAAAATGTGAGCCAACACATAACCATTTTCCACAGGTTAAAATGTACAGTTTTGAACATGAAGTTCTTTAGTTTGCACAAACATTTCTTAGTGTCAGTTATGTGCTAGTGTTTACTCAGAGTACAGCATAAGTGAACAGTGTGGCTGAATGTGAACTAGATGGGCTGCCACCAACTCTGTCCAGTCTGCTTAGTCCACATGTGTTTGGACACCACCCACTCTCCTTGGGGAGGAGAAGTGTTTTGAAAGAGGGAAGAAGAAACTCAGGGGCAGGCACATGTCCTCTCTGGCGAATATGCCTTTCTTTCTATTTATTTCTGACGTCATTTGGATGCTCTCATCTATCCTCATGTCATATAGCCGTAAGTTTCCCTAAGATAATCAATTTTGGCAATAAGAATAAAGTTGCTTCCTTCCTTTCCTCCTTTATTTAATCATTTTAAAAGACATCTAGTAACAGGTTACGGAGTGCGCAAGCTGGTAAGATGCCAGTCAGTAGGAGGCATCGAAACATCGCTGAAATAAATTAGTCGTGTGATGCCAGGTAATCATGTTTTCCCTCATCTTCCCTAAAACCATCTTGGTCTCCATGTGGTAAAAGACCACCTGGAACAGAAAGTGTCAAGCCAACCACAAACAAACGAAGGGAAACAAAAAGCTTTCTTTTTGTGGTCCACCCTGTGCCGTCAAATACTTTTGAGATGTCTGTACAAGTCGGAAGAGCAGCTGGGGCCCCGGAGCTGCCCCGAGCTGCCAGCTGCCCGTTGCCTGGAGCCGGCAGCCGCAGCCGCCAGAATTTGGAAACTCCAAAATGCTTGGGGGTGTGGTCCGTTTGGCTACCAAAATTATAAATCTTTAATTAGGCCTTTCAAGAAGTTGTCTAGTCTATAAAATTGTTTGTAATAAATTCACTCTTTTGATCTCGAAGAAGTCAATTATTTTCAGCAACAGATTTTTTTTGACCTAAGCGACTGTTAAATAAATGACTAAACACAAGTTTACTTAGTGTTTTAAAGGGATCCCTCATTATTAATCCCTGTCAGATCCTGTTTGATGAAACGTATTTTTTCTCATTTCCGTTCACTCATTTTCTTTTTTCAGATGTGTGTGTATACAACGCATACACGCAATTTTTTGTTTTCCCCAGTCCTCATTAAATGTTGCAAGACAGTCCTAGAAAAAAAGGCTTGACAGGGAGGTAGAAATATCTGTGCCCTCTCCTGCTGCGGTCTACAATGCATAATATAGGACAACTGCAATCAGGTTTTCCACAATGCCTATGACCAAGGTCCTCTCCCACAACAGACAAGCCACAGTCGCCCCGCAGAAGCGGGCAAGCGGGCAGCATGACTGTTTCTTCCTCTATCGGGTCCCAACTTTTTTTTGAACTAAAGATTTACCATTTCACTTTTTTTTTTTACTGGACCCTTAACCATTTCAGGTAAAAATTATATGTGAATATTAAGACATAAGTGTGGTGAGATGACAAAAATATTTATAATGCCCCCCAAATATTGGCTTCATTCTCCTTACTCATTTGTATTACGGATACCTGGGAAGGTTTTCATGCTGAGTAACAGAACAAAACTTGAGCCGCCTTGCTTTCTGCTTCCAGGAATGCCAATCAGAGAACATTCTTTTTCAGACGGCCAAGTTTGGAAGTCAGTTGGTTTCTGGCAGTAAGTAGGGGGAGGGGAAAGCACAGCGAGTCCTCCGGCTGATCTTCAGTTTCCAAGTGTTTCCGTAATAGCCATCAATGAAAGCATCTCCTTTTACCCAGGCAGAGACAGGTAGAAAGACAGCTGAGTAAATCAGCATTAGCCGGAACAGCGGAAGCTCAGTCAGAGGGAGGAGGGGCTGGAGGGAGGACGTTTGAAAGCCTGCCATTGGTGAGTTTTCCAAAGGCATCTGCCAGTGGGACTTCAATGGAATGTGAAACCAAATCATTTTCAAGTTAAAGATAGCCACAGTATACACCAGGCTCTAGAAGCTGGATTTTAAACTCATACCTCTCCCTAGAATTTCAGAGAGTTCTGTTATGTTGTAAGTAACAATTTGGTTCAAGTTTACTCTTCAAGTGAATGTGCTAAGAACTCCTATATTTCTGGATGTACTGGATTTAAAAGGATTTAAGAGATCCTGCTGTACATACCTAGGGTAAGTGAAAAGACTGGCTTTAAGAAGCATCTCTTCTCTGGGAAGGTTAATGTTGAATTTTTTTTCTTTTTATTTATGTGAATGAAAAAACTATAATGAAGTTTTTCCAGGGTTGTGATGTTCTTACCTTGCTTGAGATGTCTGGCAGTTTACATCTCCTGGGGCCGAGAGAACTTCGACTGAGTCTTGAAATTTACCTCGCACGTCTGTAACTTCAGTTTTCCTTTAGCCTTACTTACTTTCCCCTCTATTAACTCCTCCTTAAACACCTGCGTCTATTGAATTATAGCGTCAGCAGTTATACGTTACCCTAACGCCTGTTACCGTGTTCCTGGTGCCGCTGGATGCGACTGTGTTATTACTGAGGTAGAGTGATTCTCCTGGCATGGCACTGGGGCACGTCTTAATTTAGAAAAGAAAAGAAAAGGGGGAAAGAGGTGGCCTAACATGCAGAAGGAGCCTTTAGAAGATATTGTGTTTTTTTTTAAAACAAAGGAGAGAAAATAGGCAATTTATTAATAGAAGCTGTTTTTTTGGTGTTGCCTCATTAATTCCAAGCAGATTCTCCTCCTCCCCAAAAGCTGGTATTTGCTAAGTGGAGGGAGGCATCCTGATTATACGGAGCTTGAGAGTGGAGGAGGGAAAGAGTTGTCTCATTGCTGTTGCTGTAGCATTTCAAACCTTCTTTTCTTCAAAAAAAAAAAAAAAAGAAAGAATGACAGACTATTTTGCTTCAGTTTTGACCATGTATAGGTTTGGTTTCTTGTTTTTAAATGACCTCTCAGCTCTGCTCTAGAGACAGCTTTCCCAAACTTGCACAGCATTCCTTCAGAATAAATACTGTCCATAATAGTCACGGAGTACATGGTGTGAATTGGAAATTCTACTTTATATGGGGAAAATAAATCTGCTGATGTTCTTATTACAGTGTGGGGCTGAACGGTTGTTAAATGCAACTGGCCGATTTTTGTTCTGTCAAATAGACTGGATTCTAATGAACTAAGTTGGCTCAACTAGATACAAACAACAAATGACTTAATATGGATGTTTCACTCGACTTTGATAAGAATAAATAATGTACTGTTGCTCTTCTAAAATGAAAAATGAGCATTATGTTGATAGAGTCACTTGATTTTATAACTACGGAGTAAGCTAGCAAGACAAAACAGAATGCGAGGTTGGCAGAGCTCAGTTTGGGCGCCCTGTCCCTCCTTCCCTGGCCCACTTTCTCCCTCCCCCTTCAGCCCTGCTTCTCCCTTCAGCCCCTAAGGAACATCACTGCTAAATACCTTTTCTTGAAGTCAAGGCCTATCTTCAAGGAAGAATCTGACTATAGAGTGTTCTAAAGTCAGTGCACGAAGTCCACTAGGAATGTTTGTGTTTAACCTCCAAACAGTTTAAGCAATTTGTTGAATCACAGTTAGCCTTCCCTGATAGTTAAATTTGACCCATCAGGTTGCAAAAGTTGAAGTTAATTGTCGTTTCTGTGCAAGTGGATGGTATCTTTGAAAATTGTTCCGGGTGCATCCTGAGCTGTTGGCAGTCGAAGTGACCTGGCAGAAATCCTGGGTGTTTCCCAGAAACTTGTGTGCATGCGTGTGTGTGTGCTCACCTCACACAAGCACACACACGAACACTTACAGGTAGGCTCACCTTTTCCTTGACTCATATATTTCTGATTGAACTATAAACGGAAATAGAGTTGTATTAGGCTTTATCAATGTGGGGTGTTATGTTTGTTTTCAATGTATCCAAAGAAAACCAATATACAAAATAACAACTATAAAAATGTCAAATTCTAAAATGTAAGAATTTTAAACTGTGTGGCCAATTACTGTTGACAGAAGAAAGGGCAAATGAATGTTTTTCTGCAACTGTTCTGTTACTCATAGTTTTTAGTTCCCTGCTGAAATTTTCAAACTTGGATTTCATGTCTTTGAATATAGTAAGGATAGCTGTTTTATAATATAATATTTGTCTGCTAATTCTAGTATCTCGAGGGCTACTGGATTGTTATTGTTTCTGTCAGCTCTCATTCATGGTGTCCTATTTTCTTGTTGCTTGGCTATTCTTGACCATCTGCTGGAAACGCGTTTTAAAAACGCTTTGTAAAAAGAAGTTGAGACCTAGTGGTGGTGATATTTTCTTCCAGAAAAGTCTTTGATTTGCTTCTCGGCCAGCACCTGAGGGCGGTGTCAGACCGGAATTACTTAGGTCAAAGTGCAGCACCTAAGGCCCCTCACTTACGCCTGTGCAAGAAGTTAGGCTGCAAATCTGGGTGAAGAATAGCCTATTTTGGGTTCCCTCCTCCTCTGAAAGACGGGGCACATAAAACTGGGCTAGTTGATTTAAGTTCCTCACCTGAGGACCTCAGGCTTTGATATTCCCAGGAAATCCACCAGGCTGGGGAAAGTGCAGCTGTTTTCTCAGATCCTTTGTTCCTGATAGTCTTATGCCCTAAAGGCAAAAACTTTCAAAGAGGAGCTTCTCTCTCCGAGTTCTGGTTTTCTAAATTTCCCTGTGAGATGTCTTCACCTTCCCATTAGCTCTTTGCTATTTTAGTATTTTAAATATTTTTAGTTACTTTAGTGGGAGTATCAGTCCAAATTATCTCATTACTGTTACCAGAAATGGAAATTCTCTCTACTGCTATTATAATGTTTTCTCTTTTTTTTTTTTGACAGTTCTAGAGAGGATACCAGGTGGTCTGCTGATATCATTGATGATTTCAGGGAGTTTTTCTGAGTTTTTTAAAATTGTGGCCTGCTCTGTTGAGGCTTTTTGGAGAAATTTGTGAATGCGTGCCGATTGGAAGATTCATGTTTTCCAACCTTGTCTGAGCTGTCAACAATACTTAACAGTCCTTTTATTCATTCCTAGCTGGCCCCTCTCCTCAGTAATCTCTTTAGTCTCTCTAATCCACCTCCCCCACCATCACTCTCAGCTGCTGACCTTGCCTCCTCCTGCTTTCTCTTGGCCTAAATACAGTATCACCACATTTAAAGAATTATCTTAAATAAATTCCTTCCTTTCCATTGCCTTTGTAACTGCTCTACTTCAGGTCTTTGTCATCTCACTTGGGTATTACTGTGGTTGCTCAGTTGTAATCCTGCCTCTAGACTCCACCCCAACACATCCCACACTGGGACCAACTCACCTGTCTTCTAAAAATTATAGACATGGATGAATTGCTACCCTATTAAAAATCTCTAGTGACTCACCATTCCCTTCAAAATAAATCCCTAAGTATGTCTTGAATTAGGCCTGCTCCAAAGCCTTGACCTGTTTCTCTAACATCATCTTCACTACTTCACTGGTTATCATCAACACTCTCATGACACATAATTGCTGCTTTCAGAATATTCTGTACTCTATCATACCTCTGTGGGAGTCTAGCAACTTTTTAAAAAAACTTTTTTGCCCAGAATGACCATTGTTCATCTTCTCTGTGGACAAGTCCTACTTCTTCTTCAAGGTTGATCTCACAAGTCACCGTCACTGTACTTTCTTTAATTGTATAGCTCACCCACTGTTCTGGAAACCCCTGATGGCAGGAGTTATGTCTCACTCATTCTTGTATTCTCACTCAGTAACATTTAGAAACCATTCAAAACATGTTTAAGGAGTGAACAAATGACTATTCTGAGGAAGTTTTCCTCAACAATCCTGTTTTTACTTTATTCTTTTTTCTTTCTAAACATCCTTATTCTTTTACTTAGACTTACTGCCTAGGATAGTGGCCATTAATGGTCTTCTTGTCAACTAGAGTCAGTTAAAAATGTGTTCGTTATTACTGTTTTGTGGAGGAGGAGGTTATGTATTTTCATTATTGCCAAATGAGACTTTATAACTCGATTGTGATCACAAGAGAGATGACAGAAGTCTAAGTATGATAAATTAGCTATATATAGGGTCTGGCACAAATAATGCCCCTTTTTATTATAAAATCTTTTATTACAAAATCATAAGCATGTAATTCTGTAACATAACAATATCTCACTCAAGCACACCATATGCCATTTTAGGTGAAATGTTCAAATTAAAACTATAAATATTTACGCCTGTATTATGACCCTACCAACACACTCTAGCGGGCCTTACTTCTGCTGGGCCCTGTTTTTTCAGACATTCATAATAAAAAAGGAAGTCATACAGTTGGAAAACTGACATGTTTCAACAGTTCCTAATGCTAAATGGCACAAATGAAAAAAGTCAATGCTACACAACTAAATTAAAATGATCTCATTATTATAAACAATCTGAATTTGAAATATCAAAAAACATTGGCTTTGATATCACACTGACTTTTGATTTTTGTATCACATCATAGTGCTTGAAGGAAAGCATTTGGTTGCTTATGTGATATGACATTATGACCCTAACTGTATAGTAGATGAAATTTTTTTTAAAGATTTTATTTATTTATCTTTAGAGAGGAAGGGAAGGAGATAGGGAGAGAAATATCAATGTATGGTTGCCTCTCGTGTGTCCCCTGCTGGGAACTGGCCTGTAACCCAGGCATGTGCCCTGACTGGGAATCGAACCGCGATCATGTGGTTCACAGGCCCTCACTCAATCCACTGAGCTACACCAGCCAGGGCGAAATTTTTTTCTCAAAAATTTTAAGGCCTTGATGAATAATGTTAATCTCATTTTGCTATTCTAAACTAAAAGAAACCTTGTATTTCCTCATTAAAAATTGAATATAGTTGGTGGGAACCAGATGAGATATAGCTTATTAATTCTAAAGATACTTAACTAATTTTAGATTCCTCAGATCACTTACAAATGTTTCACACATTTATTGTATGCCTTGGATGTGACAACTCCTAAGATTTAGAAAAATAAGAAATTTAGCTTTGATTTATATTTTTTCTCATGCAAGATTCTTGTATTTCCATGATAACAAAAGTACTATTTTGTTATCATGGAATAAGGTAAAAATTATCTTTAAAAAAAAACTTTGAATATAATCAAATGTGCAAAGTCTCTGTTCAGATGAGAACCCAGAGTACTCCATCACAAAATATAAAAATATAATATTTGTCTTTTCTGGGTTTTCCTCAATGGTAAAAGAAATCAGTACTAGTTCTTGAAAAGTGGCTGATTTTAAATTGTAGTTTCCAAGTAGCTGAGCTAGTTTGTCTTATTAATATAACGAATCTGCATCAAGCTCCTACCTTATGCCTTAACTGTGCTGGACGATGAAACTGTTTATTTAGCCCCTTCACGAGACACTGACACTGGAGTATGTCATGTTAAAACAGTGGATTTAATTTAAAATTTTATTATTTCATCATTTCATTTATGTGCTTAACTTATTTGTGCTAATGTCCACACTTGTTTAAAATATCACTTTGCCTTTCCTCAACTATTAGTATTATCCTCTCAAAAAGCCAAGTTTTAGAATAGTGTTGGGATTTCTTAATTACTTGAAGTCTCCTATTTAGCGGATACCACTTTCATTATAAAAGAGCTTAAAGAGACCTGAACCGATTCTTAAAAGGAAAAAAAGTAGAACATGTATCATTGTCACATGAAAAATTGTGTTGTATCTTAATATAAAATAAAGTATGTTTATTTGCATAAATAAAGCTGGCCTTTGCATTCTTGCAAAATATCTGTGGTGTAAGAATGACTCAGGCACCCTGAGTCACGAAGGCTCTGCAAAGCTCTGTGTATTTGAAGGAGAGCTTTAGAGTTATTTTTATTATTTCTTTCTTAGTCTCACATCACTCTCTGTACCTGCTTCCTGTATTATGTGGTAGTACACAAATTTTTGAGTGCTAAAAAAAGGAATTCACTGAGTTAATCATAGTTCAAGAATATAGATGCCTTTACTAATTTTATTAATAGACGTAGATTAATTTTGAGTGAAATTTATCTTCTGATGCATATGAACTTCTAGACTTAGACTACTCATTACTACACAGTTGTAGAAACACATTTATTCATCAAAAGACGTTTTTAACACCTCTGATAAGTGCAACAATTCTCTGAGATGCAGCCGGTGTTTTCTGCTATTTTGTAGATAAGACATATGTTATTTTCTTTGATATATGATAAAACTATGATGCAGATATATGAAATACTCTGCATATACTACAGGTGGATTCCCAAGGTAACACACAACCCCTAAACCTTTCCTGTTCACTCGTACAAATACTCCCTTGTGGGTTGGCCAAAGGGCCTTCTCCGCACTGTTGTTTTCCCCGGAAATAACCCATGTTCCTCATACTCTCATTTCCTTGGCCAAAGCGTGCCACGTGGCCACATCTAACTTCATTTGGGTGAGGAATACAATCTTAATACATGCCTGGAAAGAGAAAAGACTAAAATATTTATGAAGAATTCTAATGATTCCACACTAATGGATGACAGGCAGCCTCTAACCCCCCGGAGAACATAGATCCAGACTTACCCTGTAAACAGTAATTGGTCCATACTTGGTAACACTGCAGGCTGCAGTGCTACCTGCAGTCTGATGTCAAGGTCCTTTATTTATTTACATCCTTTGACTCTCTTGGCCACCTGCCCTGGAAGCTTTTCGGCTCTCTAAATCTTTGCTGTTTCCGGAGTGTTTGTGACCTTTGTCACCACAGCTTTTCCAGTCCTTCGGAACCCTGGCATTGCACCTGTTCTCACACCTATGTCTCAGGGAGTCCTGCCCACAGTCTGGGGACGGGAAAAGGGCCTTCAATGGGGCAATTCCTATAGACCGTAGAGAGCACATGTAAAACATTAATGCTTTCCCATTAACACTTCAAGATCTGCTTCTTGATGTTTTTTGCTTTTGTCACTTCTTTTAAGTTCAAAAATTTTGAACTTAAAAATGAAAAAGAAATTGTTGGGCTTTAAAAGATACTCCAGTCACTAGAGTTAACATCTATGGGAATTTCTCCATGTTTTCCCCATGTAAGAAGGGTAATAGACACAAGAACAAAATGTTCAGTTTTTTTTCTCCTGAATGTGTATTACATCTAATTAAGTTCTGGGACCACTTAAAATGAACCAATTGTCCCATTAACTTTTATTCCATTAGTGACTCTATTCAAAGAAAATCCTAGAGTTCACGTTCAGTTATAGGCATCAGAGTGTTTAGGTATGACAAGGGGCGTGTATACTTCCTCACCTCGTCCACTCTGGAAGTATTATTCTGCTTTGTATTTATCAGTATTTCATTTCTCCCCTCTCCATTTTAAAAGTAAGACTTAAACCATGACATTTTTAAAAAAATGAAATCAGTCACAAAATATACCTTCTTCCTGCATCATAGAAAGAGAAATCATTCATTCAATTAAAAGTGTGGGTAGCATAATTCTTATCATATATTTTTTTTCTCTGATTGATTCTTGTTCACATTTTTCCCTGGGGTTAGAATAGAATTCAGAAACCATAACGATGTCTGCAGCACCTCTGAAAATTCACTGCAGGAGGATCTGAGGCTCTCTCTTCTCAGCACTGCAGGGCTGCTCCATTGTGATTCTTTGAATAGCCACACAGCAGAACTCGACCTCTACCTCTTGTTCACCAAATTATGTAGTCAGTTATGCCTCCACTCTGAAACTGCCTAGCACCTAAAACATGTACGATGCTGAAAAGTATGCTGTGTAACCATTTACCAGACACCAGAACATAAATCTAAGTTACTTAGATTTACAGTGCTACAGTCTCTTCTTTAAAATGACATGAGGGAAGTGTTTAACTTAATGAAGCAGAGGATCCTGGTGTGCAAGTTGCATTATATTTTTCATTGCACAAGGCTAAATTATTGCTTCATCCTCCTCTATGGTACCCCAGTGGCCTCAAAGACACAGTGTAACCTCCAGAGTTGCCCACTCTTGTCTTAGGCAATAACTTGCTCCAGGAGAGCATGCCTTTCTGAGACTTACCGTAACATTTCTTGCAGTAGTCTGAATTTCTTGAAGGTCAGTCACAGATACTAACTGAACTTGACTTTTATTTTAACTTAGGAACATTGACTAAATTGGTAAGTCTGCATACATTACTATACAAAAAGGGAAAGCTGATGAATATTTTCTTTCTAACACATTTAGAAAAACAATCAAAATATCTCTGTAAGAAATGAAATTACAGAGCATTCAAATTTTTTTCTTAGCATGTCTCCTCTAATGTTGCTAACTTTTAAAAATAAGTAAGTACGAGTTTGGGGGGATAATCTACAAAGATTTTGGAATATAATAATTAAGTATATTGTTCTATGTTGGCAAAAATGAACCTTAATCCTATATTGAACACCACATGCATGATTCAAAGTATGTGTGGGGGTTCTTAAAACAAGCTTTACTTTCTAATTAGGTAACATCCGAATTTAATTAAAACAAACAAAAACTACCCTCCCCAATCAGTGTTGCAGCATTTGGGTAAATGTTAGAGCTTGATCATTTTCAGGGCAGAGCCATGGCTCAGGGCTTTCTGCCCAAACATTGCTGGCAATCTGATGGAAAGAGATGAAGCAAATGTGAGTGCTGCTGCCTGGCTTGGTTAGATATGCATTTGCTACCAGAGAAGCCAGCGCATTTCCCATGCAAACCATTAAAATTACGGTTTAGACACACACGCACACGCTGGGCCTTTGTAAGTCTAGGAACATACACATTAAAATCCAACTCTGCTTAAGGAGAGTGCAGAAGTAGCAGGCACAGCTAGGATTGCCTGCATCCTTTCTTTATCTTGAGTGGTTTTAACATACCGCTGCATTTCTCTCAGTGATAGGGATGGAAGGAATTAAATTACTCATATCTGAACAAGATTTAGGACTGCCCTTATGTGATTCAATTCTGGCGATTACTTAGAATCTCATTGATAAGTGGGTGGTTTGGGCTGCTATTTTATGTGGTTTATTTGAATGATTTGGATAAACATCTGCTTAGTGCTAAAAAAAAAGCAATTTGTGTAATATAATAGTGACTTAAGAAAGTAATCAAAGCATGCATTTTTCTAAAAGGAAGACTGAGTTCTGGCTGGTGTGGCTCACTGGTTTGAACACTGGCCAGGAAACCAAAAGCTTGCCGCAGTGGGAGGTCTATTCCCAGTCAGGGCACATGCCTGGGTTGCAGACCAGTGTCCCCAGCTGGGGACATGTGAGGGGCAGTTGATCCATGTTTCTCTCTCACATCAATGTTTCTCTCACTCTATTTCTCCCTCCTTTCCCCTCTCTCTAAAACATAAATAAAATCTTAAAAAATAAAATTAAAGGAAGGCTGAAATATGTTAGCTCTTTGGAGGTAAAAATATTGAGTGAATAACTATGACTATTTGCATGTATTATTTTGACCACTGGAGGGCTCTCAGATTTTTTTACTCTGATTCTTTAGAAATCTATTTGCTATTGCTGAAATTTCAGTAGAACAAATTTAAATCTTGTGCTGTAAAGTCTAAATAGTCTAATAGCTTGTACAAGTGTATATATTCTCAAAATGTAAAATGAAAGAAAATCAAGCTTAATTTACTGTGTTCTTTCACTATTTCACAACAATTTCACAACAAATAAAAGAGAAGTTAATCATGTGTTTATTTTTATAATAATTTCTTAACCAAGAGTCATCTCAAAATTACATGTTCCAAAACCTGCATATTAGAGTAAGACATTCCTGAATCTCAGAGCTAGACCCCGTGTTTGACATTTTAAATGACCTACACTTTAGCTAAGTCCCTATCTCTGAGAAATGCCCAGAAGACAGGTGTATATGATGATAATTTGGTCATAATATGTGAAGTATTACAGTGCCCAGGGATGTCCTGAAAAAGGTGACCACTATGTTAGGCTTTGATAGATGAGTAGGAGTTACCTAGATAGGAAACCGTATGGGATGTGTAGAGGGGGCAATCAACAGTTTTCAGGTTACTACTGTTTGAAGCTGGAGTTAAAGGAGATGAATTTGGAGAGTTAAACAGGTGCCAAGACATGGAAGGCTCTTCATGGTATTCCAAGGGGTTTGCTTTCTCTTCCTTAGGGTACTTAGTGCTTCTGCAATCCCAACCCCTCCCCCAAAGTAAACAAAGGGAAAGAAGAATAAATGCATACTCACAGCCAGAGTTCAAATTGGTCTGCCATAACGTAGTTTATAATGTTATAATGTATTTGCATTTTACTTCATAATAAATCTTTGTTTCGTTCGACAAAAAGGATTTTTTTCTCCCAATTTTCCAGCTAAATGCACAATGTCTATCCACTAGCTTCTCATTCTCCCAACACCATCAAAGGATGGTGTCCTTTAGAATTTCCTTTGATTACAAACTTCCCTTGCTTGAGAAGCAAGCTGTAGGTACTAAGAACTGTCAGAAATGAGTTTGAAGTAGATTGATCACTCTGGATGATGATTTTAAGGAAGACCAAAATAGAAGCAGAGAAGAGAAAGAATATTGCAATAGTCTGCTCATAACACTTTGGAAGATTTAACTGATTTCATAATGCCCATTTAGATGGAAAGTTATTTTGACCACTGGGAAGAGGAGCTTCCCATCTTTTTTTGAGTTTAATTCTTCAAAACCCTTTTTGGTGTAAGCTGCATAATCTCTAGCCTGGCTCCTTCTCAGCAAGGCTGACATATAGAAGAGACTTGACTTTGTCATTTCCCCATAGTTCCAGCCCTTTTGCAATACTGTGACTAGTTACTAAGAACGATGAGGAAAATGTTTGTCACTGTCATCGGCACTCTTAGCACCAAGTCGTTTGCCCTGAAGGATAGTCCCTCCTATCTCTTCTTATTCATCTTATAGCAGTCTTCCATAAGTGCCTAAAGTTCTGAGTTTTGTTGGGTGTTTCTCCACTGACTAACACAATTCACCTTATCCAGCATCAATAGGTCAGAAGATACAGAATTATACAGATCAACTAAGAGACAAAAGAGGTACTCAATAAGGAAGATTAGTTCCAGATAATTCTGTATAATAAGTAGTGAAATGTGAGATGGAGAATTATAGCATGCCTAATCTGGAAGTGTCAATGACCCTAAATTTCTATGATTTAAATCCTAAGTGACTACGATGCCAATTAAAATGACCCCAGAAGGCATCCCCAATCCTGGCTAAAGCTACTTAAACATTGTACTCTTCTGACAGATTCAATTTCAATTTTAAATCTTATAAAAACATTGTTCCATGTCTTCCTCTTTTTATGGGTCTAGATAATGGGATTGGTATTCAGGTGAATTGGAGACTTGCTCATGTGGCCAAACCCACAGGAAATGCAGGCAGCCTGAGCTACGGTGATGACAGAGTTGACTATCACGAGTGGCCTTAATGTGAAGCTATGTCTTTTGTAAGTTCCTACCAGGAAAAAAGACTATATATTGGCAATGATAGTATTCAAGTGTAAAGTACTAAATAACCCTACTAGGTCAGTTTCTCCTTTCCTCTTGAAGCATTTAATGCCCTACAGGCCCATCATTATGTCTTTCTACTCAAACGTTCATATATTTGACAAAAGTATTTCTTAGGGCAGTTGGGGCAGTATATGAATTTAGAATATTACCATAACCCCCCCCTAACTTAGGGGGTTAGGGCAGTATAATACTGAGAACAGCCCCTAAAAATATCTAGGCTCAAATTATCTCTTCCATAATTTAAGTAATTTATAAAATCACAAGAGCAGATTCAGAACTTCTCTTTTCTTTTAAAGAAAAAGTTTATCCACTTTTTTTCGGTATTAGTGACCATCTCTGCGTGAGAATATGTCTGGCTTCTTAATTTTTCCATCAGAATGTCAACTCTGCTGCCTTTTTACCTGCTATTAAAGGTATAGATCACTCTTCAATCAACTACATAGAATATTGGCATTTCTTGCAGCTACCAAAAGACTTAACCTTGAATTGAATTGACTGTGCTAAGAATATACCAAGACATCTTCTGCAAATGCTATAGCAAATTGGGTCACGTGCCTAGAGCTCATTGTCTTAGCCCTTCCCTTCCCTCTCAGTATACATATAATGCCATTACTGAGTAACTGTTTAATTTTGTGCCTTTGAGTAGTGTTGAAGTTTACCATAATACATTGCACTTTGGGGAAATAAAGAATATCTTTGAATAACTGCAGTCACATTGTGCTTTGATATCTTCAGAATAAGGAGCTGTACCACACAATTCTCATAGAAATTTGTGCCAGGCAAAAGTTTATCTCTCAAAATAAATCTGTAAGCTTTATTTTACAAGGAAAACTGTATAATATATTAGTTTTCCTTTTTTTTGGTTTTGACTGCCTAGATTCTTAGAGCTCAGTTGTATTAATGATCTAATTTTCAATGCCTGATGTAGTTATTGTCTTGAAAATTTGTTTCTAATCATTCCTTACCAAAGCCCAATTTACTTCCTTTTCATCATAATATCCCTCTATAGCATGAGGGTAATCTGTGCTTCCCCACTGGGATTCTGGCCTAGGGAAAAATGTCTAATGCTCCCCAGTTTCTCATCATGGAGCAGGTGACAGACAGTGTTTGTTGAATTAACAGTACTTTCCACTATCTTGTATGTTTTTCATATTGAAAATAGGAAGTGAAATTTAAACCATCCGGCCCGCCTAAAAAGACTGCTCAGAATAAGGAGTAAAGAAAAACAGTAACATTTCTTAGGGGCATTTGAAATCCGTTTCTCCCAAACAGCTTAGTGACATTCTTTTATTCCCACCCCAGTTTTGCTCAGAGTGTATATTTATTGTTATCAGTCCGGTCTCATTTATTTTATTGATATTTATTTTGAGCAAGTTTTAACTCTCTTGGAGTTCGCATCGTGACAAAATAGTTAGGCAGTGAGGTCATGCTTGACTGCAATGCATTTATGTCATCAGTTTGTTCTATTCTAGCAATCAAGGCCAAGCCAAGTACAGGAGGAGATTTCTGTAGGCTAAAGAAGACCTTGTCCATGAAACCATCTATGAGAACCAGATGCATCAAGACTAACCGCTCCTCCTAGGGGCTGATGTTTTCCTCAGGGAAGTCTTTGGCATCTAAGAGACTGAGGCTGGAGTGATTAAGTAATTGTCAAAACCCAGGCAAAAAAAAAATCAATCTAATTGGCACTCTAAAACCCAGATCTCCTGATTTGTAATCCAAGACTCTTTCTGATACTCCTCAAATGTGTTTTTTAGGTTCTCTGAAACAATGTATCAAGAAGAAGAAAGGGTGCCCTGGCATTTCCTTGCTGTTGAGATGATCACACAGAGCACTCTTTTGAGGGAGGGCATGTGGTCATTTGTCTCTTTGGTGTCAGTGGTTTTGATAGATTGTTTTGAGGTACACTTAGAAAATGGACAGGTTCAAGGGAATGGTTGGGGGAGGGAAGACAATATGAATTAAATGCACACTCAGAAAGGAAATAGTTAAGAAAACTCTGTTAAATATACTCCATAAAATATCATATGGTCTTATAAGCATTTAAGCTTGTACATTTCTTTCATGAGTTAAATCAAATATCTTAACTGTAAACTGTGTGATGTTGATTTAGCTTCTTTGAGATTTTATTCTCATCTGTTAACTGCGGATACTAACAGGACTACATTCTAGGACTGTTGATAAGATTCCATGAGATAATCTATGTAAAGAATTTATGGGCTCAGCATATTCCTCGGAATGGAAGTAAAAAATAGACAGCAGAATGATGTCTATGAAAAGTGTTACTGATTTGGGGAAATGGTGACATCCTGATGTATCATTAACAATGAGGACAAGAAAATGTACAATTAACCATAATTTTGCAGATGTATCAACAGAAAAAGCCTAGAAGGAGACACTAATTGCAGCTATCTCTACACTTTGAGATACAGATTATTTCCTTTATTGTAATCTCCTATATCATAAAAATTTTCTACAAAGCACATTAAAATATGCTTAGGAAAATATATCATTCATTAAAAAAATCTCAGTGTGTTAAAATTCCTTCTTTTCCATCTTAACAATTCTTCAAGGGAAGCAGTGTGATTTTATTTGCTTACAAATATTTACCTACTAGTGTACATCTTGTACATTAAGGAAAGAGCATCATTCTACTGTAGCCAAAGTCCCTTTCAGCTTTCTAGACCAGCTTTTTTACCGGTCATGAAATTTAGCAAGTAGAAAATGATGTGAAGTTCTTGGGAGTTTCTTTCAGCTCAGGTGTTGAAATCTATAAATCTTGATTCATAGGTGCCCATTTCTCTCTCCAGAGCCTGTGTCATTCTTTTAGCAAAGCAAAGGCCTGGGAAATCGTGTATTCTTGAATAATGTGGGGGTGTAGAACTGTAGTAATGTGACGACCTTGACTCCACACAGATTCTGTAGCACTCCCTCACTACAGAAATAAAAAGAAAACCAAACAAATGACTAGAACAGGAGCAGAACCACAGAAATGGAGATCACATGGAGGGTTAGCAACAGGGGAGTGGGAGGAGGAGAGAGCGGGGAGAAGGTACAGAGAACAAGTAGCATAGACGGTAGGGAAAAAATAGATGGGGAGGGCAAGAATAGTATGGGAAATGTAGAAGCTAAAGAACTTAGGACACATGGACATGAACTAAAGGGGGAGAATGTGGGTGGGAGGGGGTGTGCAGGGTAGAGGGGAGTGAAGGGGGAAATGGGACAACTGTAATAGCATAATTAATAAAATACATTTTTAAAAAAGGAATAAGAAGAACCAGGAAGAAAATTCTCTGCCTATGCCGTGATTAGCTATAGTGAGGAGGAGCAAGAAAGAAAGGTTGTTGTCATTTATTTCAGAGCATTTACACTCATCAGCAAACGTAATTACACTTTGACATTTTCAGTTGTGCTTGGCTTACCTGTAAACATTTCCACACGTTGTGTCTTGCTCTTACCTTATAATTATGAAACACTAGATGTATTAATCTAAATGAAGATATTATACCCATGAAAATGAATTATGACTGAGAGAGTTCTCAGTGTATTAATCAATTATAATGAGTCTGTGTTCATGCTATAGTCTTACTGCTTTTCAACACTGGTATGCACAATTTTATGAGAACTTACCCCGCTGCACACTCCCCCCACCTCTTCAATAATATAATTCTCTGATGTTTTACTGTGTCCAAAAAAGCTCATCTCTAGACCGAATCATTTTAGAGCTGGGAGCAGGCTTAGACATCATCTAGTGACTAGTTCAATCTAGTTTTATGAAAGAGGAAACCACAGCCTAGAGACATGAACTTTGCCCAAGAACACAAGGGCCAAGAGTAGAATCCAATCCAGTTCTGTTCTGTTACATCTTTGGGCTTTTAAAAAATTCATGGAAGTGATTCTTTGGCCCTTAAAATAATGATTTGGCAGCCTGAGCTACTTTCTCTTATGGACTTCATCTTGGTTTGGGTTATTGACTATAGTGTCATAAAACCATTTTTGATGAGAAAAAACTGGAGACAAGAATTNAGACATGAACTTTGCCCAAGAACACAAGGGCCAAGAGTAGAATCCAATCCAGTTCTGTTCTGTTACATCTTTGGGCTTTTAAAAAATTCATGGAAGTGATTCTTTGGCCCTTAAAATAATGATTTGGCAGCCTGAGCTACTTTCTCTTATGGACTTCATCTTGGTTTGGGTTATTGACTACAGTGTCATAAAACCATTTTTGATGAGAAAAAACTGGAGACAGAAGAATTAAAAATTGGTCAGGAAAACATTTTAAATCAGTGGTGACTGTAAATCACTCTTTCATTCAAACACAGTATCAGATCATTATACTGGAGCAGGCAAATGGGAAACATCCCGCAAAGGCTGGAATGCGCAGGTCATAATTCTGTGACTAGCAGCACAGGCCTCTCAGTTTTTCAATTATTTTTTATTATTCCCTTCTGCCTGTGTCACTTTTGGAGGCTTAGACCAAAGTGTTCATTGTTAGGAAGTGATATCTTTGATTTTTTTAAGGGCCCTGTGCTGTGGGTACAGAGAGAACTTCAAGTCAATGTCATGTCGAAACACTAAAAAATTACTTGAAGCCATGATTTGGCATTTTTCACTTTCATAAAATCGTTTCATTCATTGCATAAAGTGAGTGGCCTTTGATAATGAAGATAATCTGTGGTTTTTAAAATTCTTTTTTTTTTTGCATTCATTCATCGTCTACTTTGGTCGCCAGCCATGAACCAATCACTGTATGAGTTCTATGGATGTGATCTCTGTGCTCAGGGAGCTCACTGAGTGTAGAGGAAAGATATATACACAAGCAAATCTTTATAATATCATGCGACAAATGCTACAACATAAGCCCCCAAAGGGCACAATAAGGCAGAGGATTAACAGAGGGAAAGATAAACGAGCTGAAACTTGAAAGATAACTCCAAGTTTGACAGGCAGATCTGGTAGGAGGAGTGCACTATATAAACACAAAATAATATTCTGGAAGGAGTAAACATCATTTGAAAATTGTAGGAGAGTTATGATAGGTAACTGGTCTAGCTTAGTATTACTACAATGTAAAATATGTTCTAATAAGTGGCACACCGTAAGACTAGACAGCTAGGAAGAAGTATCATAGAAGGTCTTTTTTTTTAAATTTAATTCTTATTCAAATACAGTTTTCTGTTTTATTTTCCCTGCCCTACCCCCCCCCAGTGCTCTCCACCTCCCTCCCATTTCCACCCCCCCACCGTAATTATTGTCCATGTGTCCTTTATACCTATTCATGAGTCCCTCCCCTTTAAAAGAGGTTAAAATATATATGAAGCAATAAGAAGATATTCAAGAATTACAATCAGGCAGTGGTGTAATCAATCTGAAATTAGAAAAATCACTGTCACCACAGTCCGAAGAAAGTCTGTAGGGCAACGAGCACCAGACTAGGAAGACCAGCGAAGAGTCAGCGCACTACCAGTTCCAAGCAAGAAACATTAGAGCCTAATCTTCTGCGTAAGTCACAGTGATAACTGCAGTGGCAGAGAAAAAAAGCGAGGATAAACCTAAGAGATATTTTATAAATAGAATCAATATGATTTAGAGATTGGGCAAGGAGCCAGGAGGAAAAACAAGAAGCCAAGGATGATTCCCATATTCAGAATGACTGAATTGCTTTGGGTACTATTTCATGAGAATACCATTAAAAAAACTTCAGCATCATGTTGCAGATTTTATATGCTATTGTTCCTTGATCATGCAAAAATAGATACAATGCTAATTTTGAGTCTAGAAGAGTTTCCTTCTCTCAGTCCTACAAATGATCCCATAGTGTTTGAAAGAAGATTTCTTAAAGATCATTACATATTATCACAATATATAGGCTGCAGAACATATTTTCAGAAAGAACTGATTTAAGAACTGACACTGTATCCTTTTTTTTCCTTACCTCATGATATGTTCATTGATTTTTAGAGAAAGGGAAGGGAGAGAGAGAGAAACATCAATGTGAGAAAGAAACATCAGTCAATTGCCTCTCATACACCAACCTGGGATCAAACCCACAACCTAGCTATGTGCCCTGACTGAGAATAGAAGCCTTCTCTGTGTATGAGACAACTCTCCAACCAACTGAATTGCCCTGCCAGCGCTGGCACTACATTCTTGATAAATTAGAACAGGCCTACAAAATGTTACAGCTAATTCACGTTTTCAACAAGTATATATTACCATAAAAAAAAACTCAACTTGAATTATTACCAGAAAGCCATACTGGTTTACTCTAAAATGCCAGTTTGATATTATGACAGAGGTAACATCAGACTCTCTTGAAAATATGAATATTTTTCTTCTTAAAAGCTACCATAGGATAAAAAATGTGGCCAGGTGGTCAGGCCCCATGACGGGACTACCATGGTCCAGAACTCAGAGGGGCACAGTTCACAGGGAATGTACTGGGGCTGCACAGCACGGTAACCCTGCCAGTGTAAGGTCAACGACCAAAAGATGCAGGCTTCATCAAAACAGGGAACAAGAGTCTAATTCAGGAAACAGAATCTGAGCCTTGAGTAGAACCAGACAGACAGACTTTGTAAGACTTACATTTTGGTTCTGCAGGAGCTGCAATAAACAGAAACAAGGGAACTCCATTCATACTGTATGTGCCTTAGAGTTGTGTATTTAGAGAACTTTCTGCGGATGGAAGTGCCTTTTTTAAAGAAAATGTGTATTACAACAATTTTTTCTTGTTTGTACAAAAGCCTTTATTGTTCCTGGATCTTCTGCTTTTCTAATTTTCACTAGTCATAGGAGCTCAAGGGCATCATTATATTAGGAGAACATTGTAGTGTAGGACCAGTAACTACAGTTAGTAGAGGTACAAGAACATACAGGAACTAAGGCAAGGTTTTTATATTCTTCAATTAATTCATGCATTCATTTATTCAACACATACTTCTGAGCACCTGTTATGAGGCAAGCAGTACACTATGTTCTGGCCCTGAGCCAGGCAGAAAGACCAGAGTAGGCTAATGGTTCAAGGAATTAGCACATGCTGAGAGAGAAGGCATTATATATAGCAAGAAATGCGGTTACATGACTGAAGGAAGCACCAATGTCGTTTTCTGAAAGTTGTGTTTTTTGAAGCTATAATTCTCCCAAATGTGTTGAAAATTACCCTCAGAAGCTATTTTAACTTTACACAGACACAGCACTTTTATAACAGGAAAATGCTCATATTTTCAACTCAAATTCTTAAGTGGAGAAAACATGGCAAATGCTTTCGTTAAGTTTAAGAGAGAGATTTGAACTGAATTTTAATTAAAAGTACTCAAAGGGCCAGTGAAAATTTTTCTTATGACTGTCTGAGTACATCAAATTTTCATCTCTTAAAGACTTAGAGTCTTTAAGACTTACAGTCTTTCTTAAAGGCTTAGTACTATACTTAAATCAAGATAACAAGAAAGAAAAGGAGCTCATCAGTTGTTGATGGGCTATGACATGAAGTTTCATTGAATGTTACGATGGAAAGATAATTTTCATTTTACTTTTGCCAGTTAGAGTTATGTTCATGAATAAAGATATTAAAATCAAGTAATTAACAATGATGTAAAATCCTATGTTGAAAACATCATATCATGTTGATATATGAACATTTCTACTAAAAAGTTATGTTCAATGTCTGTTTTTATATTTTTATTATATTTTATTGCTTATGCTATTACAGTCGTCCCAATTTTTCCCATTTTGCCACACTCACCTAGCATCCCCTACTCTCTCTGGCAATCCCCACGCATTTGTTCATGTCCATGGGTCATGCATGTAAGTTTTTTGGCTACTCCATTTCCTACACTGTACTTTACATCCCCATGGCTATTTTATAACTACCTATTTGTTCTTCTTAATCCCCTCACCTCTTCACACATTTCCCCATCTGGCAACCATCAAATCATTCTCCATATCCATGATTCTGTCTCTTTTCTTCTTGTTTGCTAAGTGTTTTTTAGATTCAACTGTTGACAGATATGTATGTATTGCCATTTTATAGTTCATAGTTTTGATATTCTTTTCTCAAATAAGACCCTTTAACCTTTCAAATAATAATGGTTTGGTGATGATGAATTCCTTTGGTTTCTTCTTATCTGGGAAGCTCTTTACCTGCCCTTTGATTCTAAATGATAGCTTTGTTGGGTTGAGCAATCTTGACTGTAGGTTCCTGCTTTTTATGACTTTTAATATGTCTTGCCAGTCCCTTCTAGCCTGTAAAGTTTCTTATGATAAATCAGCTGACAATCTTATGGAAACTCCTTTGTAGGTAGTTATCTGCTTTTCTCTTGCTGCTTTTAAGATTCTCTCTTTATTTTAACCTTTGGCGTTTTAATTAAGATGTGTCTTAGAGTGGGCCTCTTTGCACCCATCTTGTATGGGACTCTCTGCACTTCCTGGACTTGTATGTCTATTTCCTTCACCAATTTAGGTAAGTTTTCTTTCAGTATTTTTTCAAATAGATTTCCAATATCTTACTCTTTCTTTACTCCTTCTGGCACCCCTAAGATGTGAATGTTGGACAGCTTGATGTTGTCCCTGAGGCTTCATACACTATCCTCATTCTTTTTGGATTCTTTTTTGCTTATTGTTCTGATTGCTTGTTTTCTGCTTCCTTATCTTCCAAATCAGTGATTTGATTTTCAACTTTATTCACTCTACTGTTGTTTTCTTGTAAATTGTTCTTTATTGCAATTGATGTATCTTTAATTTCTGACTGGATCTTTTTTATATTGTTGACGTCCTCCTTAAGAGCCTTGAGCATCCTTATAACCATTGTTTTGAACTCTGCATCTGATAGATTGTTTATCTGCATTTTGTTTAGCTCTTTTTCTAGAGTTTTGATCTATTCTTTCATTTGGGCCGTGTTTCTCCTCATTTTGTCAGCCTCCCTGTGTTTGTTTCTATGTATTAGGTAGAGCTGCTATGACTCTCTATCTTGGTATCATGGCCTAATATAGTAAGTGTCCTGTAGGGTCCAGTGGCACAGCCTCCGCAATCACCCAAACTGGGAACTTAAGGTGTGTCCTTTGTGTGGGCGGAGTGTAACCTCCTCTTGTAGTTGCGCCTTGGTTGCTGTTGGCTTATCAATGAGAAAGATTTACCCAGGGCAGTCAGTTGCAAGGATTGGCTGGGACCACTGGCCACCAACCTTCACCTTCTGTGGAGGATCAGCTGTGCAGGGACAGGGTGGTGGTGCTCCAACATGGTCTATAGCTGTCCGCCGGGTTTCCTGGCCCTTGGCCCCCAGGTTGTGAAAGCCAAGGTCAGCCCCCACCAGTGTTTTGCCTGGGGTCATCCTATCTGAGCTATAGAGCAATCTAAGATGGCTGCTACTTATGATGGACTTAGAGATTCCCAGGTGAAGCCAAGCTGTGAATCTAGGCTGGTTGCTGCTAGTGCTGTGCTTGGGGCCACTTAGCAAGAGGTACTGGAGCTGGATGCTCACTGAGGTCAGGTATTGCTTATTTGTTAAATTTTAGGAAGGTGTGAAGCTTGAGCCAAGACCAGCCATTCATATAGAAAAGCTACTATTAACAGCTGTAAGTTGGGTGGGTTGGGTCTCAGGGGATCTCCAGAGTAGGGCAAGCAACATTAGCCGGGTTGATGGAGTCTCAGGCATCCACCTGCTGGCTCTGTGGCCCTGCCTGCTTTTCTGTCTGGGAGAAAGCTGTCCCCCAGTTCTTGCTTTGATGCCAGCTTCAGTTCTTCCCCGTATGCCACTGGTATCTTTCAAACTGCTACCCTGGTATTAGAGCTCAGAGAGGGTGAGTCTGAGTAAGTTCGTGTGTGCTTTCTTTAAGAGGAACTGCTCGGGACACCAGAAGCTATGGGGACTTACCCTCCTGGCACTGGAACCCTGGGTTGAGAGGCCTGGTATGGGGCTGGGACTTCCCACTCCTGAGATATCCCTCCTGGAGTTTTATTCACCACACATGGATGTGGGACCAGCCCATTGTGTGTTTCCACCCCTCCTGCCAGTCTGATAGATATGGTTGCTTGAATTTTGTAGTTGTCAGACTTCCATTCTACTTGATTTCTGCAGATTCTGAATGATGGTTATTCTATAATTCAGTTGTAATTTTGATGTGGTTGCCCCAGGCGGTCAGTCATGTTTATCTATGCCTCCATCTTGACTGGAAATCTCTATCTTTGCATTTTTGATATAGCAGATGCCTCTTAAATAATGATGGTTTGACAACACATCTAATTAGCTTATATTTAAATTTAGACCTTAACATTATTTTTGAATAAATGGATTAGGAAAGCATCAAACTTTTCTTCTCACATACCAGATGTCAACATAATTTCAAGTACGATTATTTTTAACTAGAAATGTTTGTTCCTCAAAAACAGGGCTATAGGAAATATGGCCATGTTAAAGAAAATTAAAACTTAATAGAAACTTCTTTAGCAACTATTGTTAAATTCTTTTTATACACAGCTCTCTCTTAGGTACTTTGAGAGAGAAAAAGATGAATTAGGGCTGCAACTCATCCAGACCTGATAAGAAACCATTGAGAAACAATGGAAGAAACAATAGGAATAACATACTTTGATAGCTGAATGAGAAACATCGAGGCTGAAAGAACAGCAGGGCAGTGAGAAGTGGATTCCACTTGGGGAAACCCTTTAAATTATATCCACCAGTGCAGCATTAGATGCAACAGGGAACAACAGTACATATGACATGGCCTTTTCTTCAAGGAACTTAGAGTTTTCGGGAGATAAGATGTATACATAAAGTAGAGGATGCTATAAATAAAGATAATATTATAAGATGTTCAACTACATACAGAAAGTCTCTGATCAGAGAGTCTCTGAGTGTTCAGTAGAGGGAGAAATTTTTATCATCTTGGAAGATTAAATGATACCTTGAAGAAGTCAGACCACGGCATGGGCTGAGAGGTACCGGAAGTATTTGCAGAAGCAAAAAAAGGAAAACCCTGAAGTAATGAAAGCAATGAACAGCCCTGGCTGGTGTGGCTCAGTGGGTTGAATGCTGGCCTATGAACCAAAGGGTCACCAGTTCCACTTCCAGTCAGAGCACATGCCTAGGTTGTGGCCAGATCCCCAGTAGGGGGCATTGGAGATGCAACCGTACATTGCTGTTTCTCTCCCTCTTTCTCCCTCCCTTTCCCTCTCTAAAAATAAATAAAATCTCTTAAAAAGAAAACAATAAACAAAGACAGAACTGTCTACAGCCTGATCCATGACCTTCAGAGTCTGACCTGGCTGAAGCAAAAGGCCTTCTTAGGGGAGCATTGGAAGGACATTGCATAAGAGAGGGTAGGATGGGGGTGAACTGTGAATGCCAAGATGAGGAATCCCGACTTGATCTAATAGGAACAGGAAATTCCTGTAGTTTGCCCAGCAGCCGAATGGTATGTGGAAAGCAGAAGGACTCAGTAGAAAGATTAATCTGGCGGTTATTGCTTTTCTGAAGAATAGTTTGACATAAAGTTCATCTAAACAATTTGGAATCTATAAAGCATTAGACAATATTATTATTATTACATTAGATGCATACATAGGATTAATGAGCATGTATACAACCCTAATACTTGCAGAAAGTGTTCTGTAGAAATTTGTATCTGAGGGGTAGAAGAAGTCATAGAATTGGCCAGCTCTACCATAAAAGAGTAAATGAAAAATAGACGCAATGGATTATCATTTGTTAAAACAACGTGAGAAAAACAGAAGTGGAAATGTTACCTGAAAGGAAAGATTTCTGTTCAAAAGGAACTATTTTAGATATTTTAGAAACCTTCAGAAGGTGTCCTTTAGATGAAAACAAGAAAACCACTTGTTGCAAAATATTTAAGAAGGGAGAAAATCTTTGGAAATTACAAACTGGTGGCTTCGCTTTACCTGGGAAGAGACAAACGCAACCGTTGGTCAGCAAACCAGCAAATTTACTGTAGGTAGTAATCAAGACCTTATAGAGGAAAAATCAGGGCAGATCAATTCAGTTTCCACCCAAAACATAGCAACAGATCTTAGCAATTAGGAGGTTATGATGTGGCTGCATTTTGATAAGACTTTGGTGTCTGTCTGCATTACTTGGGATCCTCTTTCATAAGCCATCCAGATGCAGTGTGTAGGTCTTGCACATGGGCATGGCTGGTGAGGATTTATACTGAGATATTACTTATTGATTAAGGATGTCTCACCATAATACGGAAACATTTTTCTGTAGCTGATAAATTCAGTGGTCAAAGGTCCTTGCTAACGGCATCGAAGCAACAGGCTTGCCCTCCAAGCGGACTCACTTTGTCCTGGAGTCATATTACTAGCTGGGCTCATTCCTTCCCGCTGAATCACAGCATGTGTTGTTTTCACAAAA
Source organism: Sturnira hondurensis (assembly GCF_014824575.4). Taxonomy (NCBI): domain Eukaryota; kingdom Metazoa; phylum Chordata; class Mammalia; order Chiroptera; family Phyllostomidae; genus Sturnira; species Sturnira hondurensis. The sequence goes on from NW_028074503.1 coordinate 12,470,333, forward strand.
GAACCAGATAAGAATGATAGAACAAAATAAATCTATCACCATTACTAGAAGAAAAAATCCCATAAATCCTGCTTAAGCAAAAGTCTATAAGCACAGATGAGTCTGACAGTCAAAACAAAAACAAACAAGCAAACAAAAACCTACCAGCTCATTCAAAAGGCTTGCCACATCAAGAAAGCTGCTGGTTTCACTGACGTGAATTTTTTTTTTTTCACTCAGTTAGTCAAAACTAATCAGTTCACCTTTGAGACCAAGAATGTTTGTACAAGAACATATGGCAGCTGGGGAATCAACAGGGATACCAAGCCATGCCTGTGCAAGTTGTGTTTACTTTCTCTAGTCCCACTGCTGAGACCTCCACTGCTCTCTCCTGCCCAGGACACCTTCTTCTTCCCAGCTCCCTACAGCTCCTCTCAGTCCACTCCTTCCAGGTCCCTATTGATTTTCACAGTATCTTTACTTCCTGTTGCCTGCTCCTCGTTAGTGACCCCGCATCTATTCAAGACATTAATTTTAGGTTCACAGCTACCAGTATGTCTTAGAGATCATAGGGGAACATGGTGTCTGAGAAAGGGCTCTTAAGTGTCTGCAAATGAAATGACTCTCTGGCTTTGCATAGTCGTCTGTGCAATGCCCCGTGCCATGTTCTCTGCCCTTTGCATCACTGGAACACGATGCCCCACCTCGACTTCCTGTGTCTGGGAAGGGAGGAGGCAGCACTTGATCTGCTCCCGTGCAGCTGTGCTCGTTGAAAATTCTACCCACAGCCTGACCTCTCTTTTGAATGTGTGCTCAGCCTGGGGGAAAAAAAGGAAAGATTTTCCTTACAATCCTTCATTATGTTTCTTTATTATTAATGACTTTTGGATACTGCTAGCATTTCTTCTAACATTCGTTACTCTAAGGGATTTCTGGTACAGCTTCTGCCTGGCCATATTCTATTTCTAAAAATACAAATTCTAACCTTTAACAATCATCACACTTTCTACAGTTGCTATTCAATACTTGGGTGTTTCTTTAGGTCATTTCTCTAGCTTCAATGAAGGGCGTATCACATTCTTATGCATTCCTTCTCTGACAGCCATCATCTTATTTTTAATAAAATAGTAAGTTAAGAGATAGAAAACAACTCTGTACCAAACGAATTCTACTGAAATGTTTTAAAGTGTTTTGGTATAGGACTCACGTATCTGTGTAATACAGTGATATTCTTTTGTTCTCTTTTGCCATAAGGATTTTTAGATGTGACATTCGACTTTATAAAGAAAGCTAACCATCAGGTTAGTGATCCATTTATGGAGAAAGACTCACTTCCCTTGTCCTCTATTTATACAGTGTTCAAATTGCATTATGTTCTTTGAGATTTTTTTCATTGATCCAGATAAATCTTGCTTGATGCCTTTTCAAAGAACTGCTTATCAGAGAATTTCCAGTAACCTTCTGGCATTTCATAATTGCATATTCCCTGGATAACAATATCATTTGTTGTAATTATAAAGCTTCCAAGTTCCTAAAGATACAGCTAATGTAGAAAGACAGCTGTGTCAAGTACTGCCGGTTGCCTTGATTTCTTCTACGTTCTGCACTTTTCTTTTTTTCTACTTAAACATGTTCGTCACGATTGGTAAGCTCATGCTTTCAAAATGGTTGAGATACTTTGTAACCTACTATATTCATAATCTATCAAATAGGTAAAACATATAATGTATGGACCCAGTTCTTCTGATTCCTTGGGTTGCAATGCAGCAACAAAGATTTCGATGAGGATAACATGATTTCAAAATTAGACACTAATAAGCGACTTTTTACCACCTGGGAGATGAGCTACCAAGAGCCAATTTACGCTCCTAATCTGAGCTATGTAGCAAAGATTCCCATGCGCAAACTCAGTCGTCACCCAGGAGTGACTTGCCTGGAAGAGCTCGGAGGCATGACTTCCTGTTATGTCAGCGCAGTCAGACAATTGCATTAGTCTCACGTTGAATCTACTAGACTCCTGTTGGAAGCTTCACAGTTGTGCACATTTTCTTTACTCTAACATCTGACTCTTTTCAGTTTGAAATCCATCCTCTATGACCGTTACATTATGTTGTCTTAATCACATTTACATGGATTTATTCATTTGTCAGTTTGCAGAATTGTAGTATTCTGCTTACTATTTTGCACCATCCTAACGAACTTTATTTAATCAACATCATCTTGTGTGTCTCATAACATTTTCAACCTAATGGGCTTTTAATTATAGAAAGTAGAATTTTATGTAAACTTCACACTAAGGGTTTACAAGTCTCTTGGCATCAGAAGCAGATTACTTGGCATGCTCGTATGGTGGCACCAGCATAATTGTCTTGTCCATTGCGACATTTGGTATCACCTTCCTTTACCATTCCATGAAGCTTGCGTTCTCTTTGTTAATGGTCATTTAAGGAGAGGATCGGTTAGAAAGCAAGCCAAGGGGCTCCAACTGCATCTCAGCTCTCTCTAGTGCGATAGCTGCGTACTGTGCTGCTGTGCTTTGTTGGAGATTCCTGCATAACTCTGGGCATGCTGCCTTATCTAACGGTTCCCTAGTGTTATTTTGGAAAAGTCCTCCACGGAAAATGCCAGAACTCAGCTTGAACTCTTGTCCCCTGTCAGGGGGAATCTTTTTATCAGCAGGATTTCTCAGCTGTTTCAAAAATCCTTCAGCACTTTACTAGTAAATTTTCTTCCTATGAAATATGCCAACTGTAGCTTATCCTAATTGTTCATCCAAAGAGCTTTTGAAGTAAAGAATTTAATTGGGGAATCCTGGCCTTTATAACAATTTTTTAATGTAGAAAACTTCCTTTTAATTCACAAGAGATTTTTCTATTGTTTTTCAACTCACCATTTAATGCACATGAATGCTTACTTTCACTTTAATCAATGAAATAAGATATTATTGTTTCTTTAGGACAGTCCTACCTGCAATTAATAACAGTACTCAAGATTCAGTATTATTTGTATTATTATATTATACCCGGTACTCATTCATTTTTATTCCTCATGGTGTTATTATTATCTCCATTTACAACTGACAAAACTGAGACATAGAGAGGATAGGAAATTTCTATAAGTTAGTAATGGGTAAAACCAGTATTGAAATCTAGATAGTCTCACTCCAGAGACTAAACATGTAAGCATTGTGCCATAGTTGATGAATAAGGAAGTCTCCATTTTGAGTCAACTTACCTCACCTGTGATAAACTAATGGCAACAAATCTACAATCTGGATTAAGACAATTCTTTACAAACATGTTGAGTCCCCAGAGTTCAGTGCAAGTTAATTATCTGGAGTTCAGAATACAATGTTACATGTGCTCTGCTCACAAATTCCTATTTAAACTCTAAATAGCTGAAATGAAGTGTATTTGTAGTAAGTAATCAGTGTACAAGCTATGATGTTGCAATGCCAAAAAAAGCATAAAACAATACAAAAAGTAAAACATGAATGGTATTGCTTGAATAAATGTTAAATTTAACTATAAAATGAAGAAATGTATACAGCACTAATGTAGTCATGAAGAGATGGAATGAGACACATTACAAGGTATAATGAATGGTCTTTAGTGAAGGGAAGGAGTTGCAAGCTGAGAAACAGAAAAAGAGGCAGGTGAGGATGGGAAATGGAAAGCTGATATGCAGAAAAAAATTGAATGCGCACACCACTAATGCTCATATACTCAAAGGGCTTCCATAATAGCTAAATGGAATGTGTTTTGTGAACACACACACACACACACACACACACACATACCATTTCTACTTCCTTCTCTGGCCACCCATCAATATATTAATTAAACAGTTGGACTAGTCCCAAAGACACCCAGCCTGAAAAACTGTAGAGTGATACACAGTTTCCAGCTTAGGAAAAAAAAAAGAGAGAGAATAAATGGAAAAATCAAAGCTGCCTTTCTTTAAAATCCAACCAAATGTTTGGGCGTTGTTAAAATCATATTTTGTGGGATTAAATAGGAGTGATACCAATTTAATTGATGAGATAGTATGCAAAATCCATAGTAGACGTGCAACACATAGTAGGTATCCAATAGATGATAGTTAATCATGGTACTGGGGGAAATTGAGGTGCTTGCTTACCTAACCCTAACCAAAGGGAAAATAAGAACAGAGAATACCTGTGTATGCAGAGTATTTTAAGCCACTTTTTGGATTTGAGGTTGAGATTTGGACAACCTAACCTCCAAAAGTTTTACCTTCTGCTCTGCGGTTGCATTTTGATCACCCTTTCTCTAAAGTATTTACTTCCTTTGCCCAGCTCATTTTTCCACATTAACTACTCAACTTCTGAGTCTCAGAGTCTATACTCTTAAAATGTATGCTCCTAAAAATTACCGAGAACTCCGAAGAGCTTTTGTTTGTGTAGGTCACATCTACTACTGTTGTTTAAATTAGAAATGGTAAGAAATGTTGGGTTTTATGTATAAATTCAGTCCAAAATAACAAACCACTTACATATAACAATAGTCTTTATTGAAAATAACTAATTTATAAACAAAATAGGAAGAAAAGTGGCATGACTTTTGCAAACCTCTTTCATGTCTGCCTTAATAAAGGGCAGTTGAGGCCCTGGCTGGCATAGCTCAGTGGATTGAGCGTGGGCCTGCGAACCAGACGATCGCGGTTCGATTCCCAGTCAGGGCACATACCTGGGTTGCAGGCCAGTTCCTTGCAGGCTAACTACCAGCAGGGGATACACAAAAAGGCAACCATACATTGATGTTTCTCTCCCTCTCTCCTTCCCCTCTAAAGATAAATAAATAAATAAAATCTTTTAAAAAAAAAGTGTGTTGTTATTTTAAAAAAAAAAGGGGGCAGTTGAATTCTATCAGCTTCTGCATTTAATCCACCACAATATGTTGTTTTGGTCACAGTATGTAAAGAAAGTCAGAGCCACACAGATATGTAGCTGGAAAAGACAGGAATGTTTTCTTAGCTCTTTCAGATAATTGTGGATTTTCTTTGATATGATACATAAACTCAACAGTGGCTGTTTCTTGAAGGTGACTTCAGCGTGGAATCTGGACAGTATCGGTGACCTTTGCATAGTCCATTGCACTAAAATCCATTATCTGCCTCACATGTTGTATAGATTTTTTACCCTTATATAATTTTACAACATCTCACATTCGTCATTTGAAAAATATTGGTTTACTGAGTATGCAGATCTTCCAAGTATTAACATACTTCATTTTAAAAGAGCCAAAGAATCACTTTTGTTAATGTCACCATCATTCTCATTAAAAAAGTCTTTTAAAATGTTTTTATTGTTATTTTATTATAGTTGTCCCAATTTTTCCCCCTTTGCCCTCCTCCACCCAGCCCACCCTCCACTCCGACAGTCAATCCCCACACCGTTGTCCATGTCCATGGGTCATTCACACATGTTCTTTCCCCTTCCCCTTCTTTCCACTATTATTTCCCTCCCAGTTCCCCACTGTCCACTGTCAGACTGTTTCATGTTTCCCTGCCTCTGGTGCTATTTTGCTTGTTAGTTTATTTTATTCATTAGATTCCTCTTATAAGTGAGATCATACGGTATTTTTCTCTTACCACCTGGCTTATTTCTCTTAGCATAATACTCTCCAATTCCATCTGTTGCAAAAGGTAGAAATTCATTCTTTCTTTCTGCTACATAGTATCCCATTGTGTAAATGTACCACAATTCTTTCATCCACTCATTTGCTGATGGGCACTTAGGCCGTTTCTAGCACTTGGCTATTGTAAATAGCAAGAAAAGTCTTTCAGGTACTGAGAAGCTTTCAACACTCATGGTGGTAGATGCAAGGTTTCCAAAATTCTAATTTTGGCTTGAAAGCTCTGATTTTATTATTGGCAGCAAATACTACCATTTGTTTTTCTAGAAGTGACAGCTCACTTGGTTCATTTTTGAAAAAATATTTGTAAGCCCTGTCTGGTGTGCCTCAGTGGACTGAGAGCAGGCCTGCAAATCAAAATGCTGCCAGTTCGATTCCCAGTCAGGGCACACGCCTGGGGTACAGGCCAGGTCATTGGTTGGGGGCGTGCGAGAGGCAACCAATTGATGTTTCTCTCACATGCTGAAGTTTCTCTCCCTTTCCCCCTTCTTTCCTCTCTCTCTAAAAATAAAATAACAAAATCTTAAAAATATATAGTTGTGAAATACCCAAGCCTGAATAACCATGGTTGGCCTGTCAATTATTCACTCCTAATGGTGTTTTATGAGAAAGCAGGTAGTCCAGCTCACAAACCCTCTCTCTCCCTTTGGTTTGCATCAGAAGAACTTTAGTGTATGTCCCATTTCATTACACAAAATTTTAAAAATACATGTATTGAGCATTGAGATTTAATAAAATCAATAATCATTTTTAATGTTGCATTAAGAACACTCTTGAGTGAAGCAAATGATTTTTATTAAAAACTACTGGCATAGTCTAGCCTAATGCCCTCCGTTCTTACTAAGGTGCTGAAAGTTTTACTCACCACTGCTTTTGCACCATTAGGGCAAATGATGAGTGAAGCATGGAGCATGCTGGTATTTTTATGAAAATAGTATTGATTCTGTGTATATCCTGAAAGAGCCTCGGGGTCCCCCAGGGGCCCATGAACCGCACTTTGAGGAACACTACCATACAGAATACCTCTTTCTGAGTTGATCTTGTTTTGTCTTCTTTTAAAGCATTTCCTTTCTCACCCACAGCTCTTAAGTCATCCAGTGACAGAGTCCGGAGTCATGACTATACTGTAAGGACATGCATTTGTTAGGTGAGATGCAGATGATTGGTGTTCTTTAAAATGAGCTTAGTAATTCTTGTGCATGTTTTGAAATACTGTAGGAGAAATTGATGTTTAGCGGACACTTTGTCATTGATCCCACCTTCCAGGTTATTTCTTCTGAAATGAGCCCAGAAAAGAGGATGAAAATGGTTGGCACCTGCCAGCTATTTAGTAGCTTGTAAGAAGGCTGGCTTCTCAACAAAGAAATGCCATCCTCACTTACAGAATACCCTGCTTACTTAATTGCTGATATTTCCTCAAAAAAATGTTCCAAGAGAAAGTAAATGGATGGAATTACATCCCATTATTGTGCCAGGAGTGAAGAAACTAAGCGTATCTTCAGCCTCGAGCATAATTTGTCTCATAGCCAGTCTTTGTCGCTACCAGTGGCATATTCTTCTACTTACTTTTAGCAACCAGGATTTAATTAAGTGTGGTCCATGGCCCCCCTTCAGCAACTTTTATCAGATCCTTCAAATTGTAAAGCCAGTGTTGTTGCCTTAAAAAGTGCTGCCCGGGAAGGGAGAAATTACAGAAAAAAAACACATGTTTCCACTCCAGAACTGGAAGGAAAAGAAAGTACCCCCCAAAAAGAACTATAACAAAGAGTGAACTTTTTACATGTATAAATATGATAAATTGGCTAATTAAAATGCTGTTTGATTGCAGTCGATCTGAGTCCCCCACCTGACAAAGTCCTCAGTCCGATGACAGTTGCTGTCAGGGCTCGGACCTCCTGCTGTTCACAGATGTAGATGGTTGTCTCTCAAACGCAAACTCCTATACCCAAGCTCACAGAGATGAACTTACGATACCACAAGGCAGTTTATTAAATTTTGTACTGATATATGTAAGTGCTACAAGGGTTCTCTATGGGCTAAATGCCTGCTGCTTGTCTGTAGGCAGACGTGGGAAGGGCACTAGAATCAGAGTTGTTTAATAAGATTAAATCAATTTAAGGGAAATTAGCCGGAGCACTGAGCTGAACATACGATAAGAAAGCAATAAAATTGACTCCTCTCTCACTCTAGAGTTCCTGTGCTTTCCTTGCTGACTTCCCCACACACTCCCCCCGCCCCCCCCACACACACACACAGGTCTCATTAACGTTATTCCTTTTAGACCTGCTGATGCCCTAAGTGAAGCTGTTATTCAGTCCTGTAAACAGCAGCTAATATTTCCTAAGGGCTCACTGTGTACTAGTCATTGCACTTACTAAACTATTTTAATACATTATTTTATTTACTCCTCCTAACCATTCTGTGACAAATGCTGTAACTATTCCCACATCATAGACGAAGAAGCTGAGACTCAATGTTCAGCTAATTTACCAGCCCGAGGAATGGTGAAGACTGGAGTCTAGGCAGGCAAACTGCAGGAAGCGTGCCCCTAGAGGGTCCTCTGTGCTGCCCCTGGGCAAGCCTGCGTTGTCTCCAGGGGGCCTCCCATGCCCTGGCTCAATTCATTATGTGTTGATTTATAGTTTAATTCTCAGAAGACATCTTAGTTCCTACATTTCGATGTTCTTGGTGGGGGCACCACACTATCACCTCAATTCATAAGCATTTGTGTTTACTTAATTTGTAAATATACAAGAATGTGGTACTCGTGCCCATGATGAAAACAAAACATTTGTTTCCCTATGTGGAAAACTAGTTAGAAGAATTCTTCTGACATTTATCCATGTTTTTAATATATGTTTAGTACTCACCTACCACTTTCCAGGCATTGTTTTAGAAACTGGAGATAACAGACCAGAGGTTCTCAACCTGGGCACATTGATATTTTGACAAGCACTTCTTTGTTGTGAGGCTGTCCCAGGTGTTGTAGGATGTTTAGCAGCATCCTTGTCATCTACCCACAGGAGGCCAGTACCATCCTTTCCTCCATCGTGACAACTAAAAATGTCTCCAGACATTGCCAAATGTCCCCTGGAAAGGGACAGCAAGATCACCCTGACTGAGACACACTGGCCTCATCCTTCCTTTCCTGGAGCTTACATATGATTGGGCTTAAAAAAAAAGAGGAGAAAAACAGATAAATAACCCAATTTCAAGTAATATCAGAATAAAGTGATAACGCATGATGGGGGAAGGGCCTATTTAAGTGTAGTAGTCAGGAACTTCACCATCAAGCTTTCTCCCACCCCAAAACACTGCCACAACACGTACTCAGAACGGTAAATGGCACAGTAATGCAAAAATTCATTCTGGCAATGACCTTTATGGGCATTTCTTGGGATTGAAATGACTCATGTTCAACTATAAACATGGCTCTCCTTGACCTACTGCAGCTCTCAGAAACAAAGAAATACAAGTTAAATTGAAGTCAGAGCTGGCGGAGGTGTTCAAGATCGTTTTCTCGCTCCGCTCCCACGTCCTCTCAGCATCTCTCTCTGCTTGGAGATGAGGAGCAGACTGCAAGGTCTGCTCATGGGCTGGCGGCAGATACCAACAGAAGAGCGTGCCAGCACCGGCTCCTTCCCCCCAGCTTTCAAAACCATGCTGGTTCTTCTGGAGCCAAACAACTACAAAGTCGGGATATGTTAAATTTCTGTCTGGTTTTTATTTGGACACGTTTCCCTGAGATTTACACCAGTGGAATTAGGATAATAGTTCAGAGACTATTTTCTGCACAAATTAGTGAAAAGAAACTAGGTTTTAAGGTATAAATGGTGATATTTTAAAGGCCCCCCAAAAGCCTTTGACACAAATTTCTGCTGCACTAAGATCTCCAAGTCTGTCAGAAATGGCTGTTAACTGCTGTTGGGGTACAATTAGAGGTAGTAATCCTTTTTATATGTTTATATCATCAGCGCCATTTTGTATTGCCTACCATTTCATTACCTCTCCCAATAGCAACAGCTCCCTGGCCAAGTGTCTTCAGATTTACAGTCTCCCTCCTTGGTAATTAGGCAATTGTCTGGGTTTTATTCTGTGTTGGTGCCCCAGGTCCAGTAACTGGTCTCTGTCATACTTCCCTCCCTCTGTCTCTGTTCTCATGGGCACTTTAGCCTCACCAAAGAGACCGAATACCCATGACACAGACTCCCACTGCCAAGTAGCAGACGCTTGTTCATTTCTTTGTTAGTTTGTTCATCCTACAAACACTTATCAAATGCTACTATAATCCAGGCCATATGCTAGCTAAATATGTGTGCATGTTACATGCGATTGATTGACTTGGCTCCAGCTCCTGGCTACCTTATGAATGACTGATGTCCACAATTCCCTGTCCTCAACAGCCCCGCTCAGCTCCCGTGGACTCATGCCTGTGGTGTCTTTTATGGAGTCGATCCACTTCATATTGGGCCTTCCTTTTTTATTGCTGCCTTCTATTTTTCCCAGTTTTATTGTCTTTTCAAAAAACCTTGCCTTCTCTTGATGCAACCAAAGTGGAATAGCATCAGTGTTGTCTCTTTTGCCTCCGGCTACATTTCAGGTTTAATTTGTTCTAGGACCCACGTGTTCCCCTTTCAGGCGGTCCAGGGGGCTCGTAGAGCTCTCCTGCAGCACCGTAGTTCAGATGAATCAATTCCTTTTCTCTCAGCCTTCTCCACTTTTGCATCTGTACAGAGTCATTGAAAATACAAGTATGTGGATAAACTTCACCTTGGTCTGTAATGACACATCTTTGCTCTTGATGATCCTTCCTAATTCTTTCATGGCTGCCCTTCTGAGTTTCAGCCTTCTCTTGATTTCTTGGCTGCAGTGTGCTTTTGGATCAGTGACTGAACCGAAATAAGCAAGGTAACCCTTGCTACTCCTGCCAACCTTTCTAGTCCTCTTGCTTATTGCCAGATTCTCTGGCTCCATGCTTTGTCCAGCTGCCGAGATACCTCCCCTTATTTGCCCCAAAGTCTACCCTGATTGTTTGCTTCATTTATATGAACCCAACCAGACTTTATACTCCTTCTAGCCTTTACCTAGCCTACCCACAACCAGCTATTATCTATTTTCATTCTAACAAAAGTTTGTGTTTTTTCTATGGACTTCTACCTTGTTTTCATTGCATATGAAGGACCATTTTGGTATTTTGTATGTGTGTCTTGTTTGTGTTTGTTTTTTTTTTAGGAATTCAAAATTTTATAGTAGACATTACCAATTTAGATGTATCTAGGCTAAGGACAAATACTTCATTAATTACCAAACAGTTGATGTGATAATGTGTAGTAAACTTTGCTGCTAGTGTAAATAAATATTAAAACAAAAACCTCTTAGGTGATTTCTAGAACCCAGAGTAGAGAATATGAGAACCTAAGCCAATGATACTAAGATTTTACCAAATCACAGAACCTCAGAAATTTACAAAGACTTATAGGTCATTTATCAAGTGCTATGTCTAAAAACAACTATAATTATTAATTGTGTGGCAATTAACATCTGTTGAATAATTTGTATGCCCTATTATGAGCAAGGCATCATGATTACTATAATTTAATCCTGGAGAATTATTTTTTCCAGTGCTGTGAACGCACCACTGACCGGGGCAGCCCAGGAGGCTTCAGAGAAACTTGGAGTGTGTTCTTGTTTGTTACGTCCAGACCCTCCACCCTCTGCTTTGTTGCTCCCCCAGAACCCAGTTAAACAGGCTCAGTCTCCACATGACACCCCTTCAAGTATTTGACAACAACAACCATATTTCTCTTGAGCCACCGTTGTCTTCTCCAGGTGGAACATTACTAATAACTCATTTATTCAGTATATTCTCTCATAGCATGAGGTTCTCTTCCAGAGAATGATCTCCAGAGAACCCTAATTCATTGGCTGAGCCTACCCGCCTGTCCATCAGATATGCTTTGAAAAGTGAAGCCTAGATAGCTACATACTGTGTTTCAGGTATGAACAGAGCTGGAAGATCCTCTCTTTGGTTCTGTATTTTATTTTAATGCAAATAAATTGACAAGAGACTGCAGCTTAGGGTCCAAAGTTAGAGAGAAGAGGCATAAAACAAGGACAGAAAGCATTATGAACCAGAAAATTAAGTTGAATTGATTATATTACATATTTTCAAGTATGCTGAGTTTTGAATAGTTATCCCTGAAAAACAGTCACATGGATCATAGTCCTGGCAAACCATAATGCACCAAGTGGGCATTAATATTGTCTGTAGCACTGTTGTTATAAAGGGCTTGTATTATATTCAGAGCTCTCGTTTTATTACCATATTACTTATAGCTGTCTTGCTGTTAAGATGTGTTGATTACCCACTGCACATTGATTACAATACTGCAATAGGCAGAAGCTGTCCCATGCAGGTCTCACCACATCCTTTCCACAGCAACAGAAAGTCTGTGAGCGGCCACTGAGGCATTCCAGAAATCCCCTGGAGCATCTTAAAGCGAAATCAGAAGTGGCCCCGAGACCAGAATAAAGGCACTTGAAGCTGCCCTGGAGTACCCCTCAGTGCTGCCCAAATAGAAGCTGGGTGTCTCTAAGCAATTCCCACCTTCCCTCGGTATTCCCTGAGGCTCTGAGAGTGTGTGTTGACTTGAGAACGAGCACCTTTCTTCACTATTTGAAACTCTTGAATGCCGTTCAAGTACACAGTCCTACCACGTCAGTAGAGGGAACGCGGTCTCCTGACAGGAAAACAGCTTGCACATTCCACTGTACTTCAGGCTGGCTTTCCTGGGGCCTCGTGGTGCCCTGGCTCCAGCGCTAAGTCACTTTGCTTTTAACCCTTCCAGAAATGTCACAGCAGTGCTGCCTTGTCCTAGGCATACGGAGCACTGAGCTGGACTCCCTTCCAGTAACTAGCATGCCATAACTCAGCAACAAGCTGTTAAAACCATCTCTGGGTATTAAGTTGGGCTGGAGCCTGTGAGTACAGAAAAAAAAAATTGGTGACTATTTCTGGTAACATTCTTTTAACTTTGGGACACTGGGGACATTGCCAACCTTTAGTGGGTAGAATGAGCTCGTAACTTAAAAGCAGATGCGTCGTGTGCTCAGCCCCTGTGGGGCTTTCCAACTGTGGGACTCCGACCACAGTCAGAGCCCATGGATTCTCACCATGGTTGGAAAGATATGTGCCCCCCCCAAGTTTGAAATATCAATATTAGAGAAATGCATCATTTTCAAAATTAACGCTTCTTGAAAAGTATGTGATTTCAACTAGTGTGTTCTTATTTTGTGACAAAAATCAACAAAAGTCACTCTTCAGTGACAGGTGCCTATCCCCAGCTCCTGAGTCTATACACACTATGACAACGCTGGCCTGTATGGCGCATGTTGGTTGGGTGTCATTCCACAAAGCAAAAGGTTGCCGGTTCGATTCCTGGTCAGGGCACAAGCCTGGGTTGTGGGTTGAGCCCCCAGGTGGGGTGCATGATAAAGGCAGCCAATCAATGTTTCTCCCTCACATTGGTGTTTCTCTCCCTCCTTTGCCCTCTCTCTAAAATTAAATAAGATTTTTAAAAGTAAATAAAATATGAAAGAAGATCTATCATCAATGTAATAATCAGCTTAGTTCTAATTCACCTTCAATTTCACATGTTTCATCGTTTTAATGAAATCTGTGTATTCTTTATTATTCTCTGCGAAAGTTTTGAGGGTGTATTCACTGTGTGAACCATAAATGTTGGCCTCAATCTCNGCATGTTGGTTGGGTGTCATTCCACAAAGCAAAAGGTTGCCGGTTCGATTCCTGGTCAGGGCACAAGCCTGGGTTGTGGGTTGAGCCCCCAGGTGGGGTGCATGATAAAGGCAGCCAATCAATGTTTCTCCCTCACATTGGTGTTTCTCTCCCTCCTTTGCCCTCTCTCTAAAATTAAATAAGATTTTTAAAAGTAAATAAAATATGAAAGGAGATCTATCATCAATGTAATAATCAGCTTAGTTCTAATTCACCTTCAATTTCACATGTTTCATCGTTTTAATGAAATCTGTTTATTCTTTATTATTCTCTGCGAAAGTTCTGAGGGTGTATTCACTGTGTGAACCATAAATGTTGGCCTCAATCAAGATCCACGGTTTCTTTGTTAGGCTTTTGGCCTAAATGTTGGCCTCACCAAGATCCACGGTTTCTTTGTTAGGCTTTTGGCCAGAAATACCCGACCATTACCCCAATTTTATCCTTGAATATATTTTACATTAAATGATGCAAGCTACCATTTTAAACTGGGCTTGTTTTCTGCTCTACATTTTTGGATTAGTTGCCAAGATAAAATCTTAATAAAATTACTGTTGTACAGTTCACAGCTATAAGATTCTATATTCCCTAAGTACATGATTTTTGTAAATTCCCATATATCATTAATCATTATCTTTATATACCTATAAAAATTACAGATTCCTAAAACCCAAACCTAAATTGTTAGAGCAAAACTCTAGAACTCATCAAATAATCCATCTTTCTTCAAATGTACATTAGATTTTCTTTAATTTATCTATCAGTCTTATCGTGACCACTGTGATTATGGGGGAGTAGCAAAAAGTAGGAAAAACACAGATAGTTGAAATCTCCAAACAAGCCAAACCTCATTTGAGTGACTAGTTTCAGCCTTCTGTCAACAGATTCTAGTTCATTGTCCTACTTACCTTCTAGTCAAAGTCTTAATAAGTAGAGGAAATACATATAGAGTGAACTATAAAGAAGGAAATGAGGTAGAGGGTCCAAATATTTGCAAAGCTGAATGATTTGTGGACCATGTAGGGATTGACTGTACTACTCTCAAGAGGATATCTTTGTGAATGTTCATCATTTATGAGTATGTATAGTCTTCGTATTTGTTAGTTGACGCATATAGAGAATACAGTTACATAACTGCTAGTAAAATAACTTTTTAAAGATTCCAGAATAAATATGGTTATCATTTCAGAAGATTCTCTGGAATGACTGACTTTTGAAATGTATCCTAAATCTTACTGGGGAACTAAAAGGCTGTCCCAGAATTTGTAGTCACTTAAACATCTCTAAGGAGGTTTATTTTTGAGTTAGATGGTTTAGTAGTCACTGTTGATTTGTGTACTTGTAATCATCAGGAATGTTTTAGAAATACATAATTTTTCACTTCACATTATAATGTGAATGTTTTATAAAACTTTTGAGTAAAAGAACATCATAATTTGTAGTTCACTTCAGCCAGTCTTTCTACTTCAGCCTAATATGGATGCAAAATGTGTCTGGCATCAGTATTGCCTAGTACTGCTGTAGCTGGCCAGAATTTGTGGTCCTCTGCACAATGAATCCTTTATTACAGTAAATATAAAAGGCATACGACTCTAAACAGCTCATCACATTCCTTCTAATGTTCCTTGTACTCGAGAATATATTTTAATGTGCACTAAGTATTCCAATTTATTTTCAAACTATAAATTCACTCTTTTAAGTGTTGCCCTTTAGGAGTTCTTAGTGCACATTGTGAGATTATGCACTGAATGCATTAATTATGGTCACTTTCACACTGGAGGAAAATTCAGTCTCTTCCTGAGTTTTTCAAACTAATTTACTAGATAGCTTTTTGACATAATGTTGGAGTTGTCGTGTTAGAAACATTATCAGAAAGCCAGGCTCTAGCCTGCAGATGCTAATTTTGGAAGACCTTTGGAGAATTTTATATTATGTGGAAGATTTGGTTAGATGAATGGTGTAATTTTAGAGGTATTTATTATCTTCAATATTATGCACTTATAGTAAACCCTGGATATACCCCCTAGGATAGTGTTCTTTACTGTATAAAATTTGCATGTGGTTTTTTGAGCCTATTCATTAAAAAGCTGAGAGTGTTATTAATCCCAACCAGTAGTCTGGGCAGGTAAATGAGAATTATTGGTATAGGGGGACTAAATAGTAATGGGAAAATATATAATAAATATTAAATTAAAAAAATAATTACCATTGACTGAGGGAAGAAGAAAATTGTGTTAGGCTTTGTTAAAGGGGTGTTAACTTGAGAATACAGCAGGCCCTCTTCATTCTAGGTGTTTCTGTTCATAGAATAATCTACAAGTACTCATCTCTACATGAAGGGGAAAGTATAGGCCTCGAGAAGGAATCGAATTATAGTGTGTACCTACACTGGACTCAGTGCATGGAGGAGATGCATGAATGCTAGCAATACAGAGGGATTCCTGGACCATGCCTTTGAGCAAAACACATGCACTAAATACTATTGTAGCAAATGGAGAATCCCTTGAGTTTTCCAGTGTCTTTTCTGGAAGGCTAGAAGAGGGGGAAAAGCAAATAGTTTGGGTGCTTCCTCAGCTGTACTGACTCTAGAAAGTAGCTAATGTGACCTACTCTTTACCTCATTTCCTAGTCTTGTAACTATATTGTGAAATCATTGGGTTTCATTTATCAATGTTTCCTCTAGACACATATCCATCACCTATTCCCTTAGCCTAACTGAGATAAAAAAAATGGAGGTGGAGACACATATCTCAGACATGCCACCCCTTCCTATTTATGTTTATAACTGCATAAAATGTGATGGTTTTAAATGTGTTGGTTGGCTATGGATTTGTGTGGTTGGCTTTTGTTGTTGTTATTTTTGAGAAATGTCTGTGCTTCCTTATTTTTCAACAACCCTTATCCTTTAATTCAGTATCTTAAAAGGTCATTGTGTCAGTTATATCAGAATGGCCCAAATAACAGTAAAACATTTCTCATTAGATGATGCAAAATCATAGTGAAATACTGGACATGTTACTTAGATTCTTATCTCTTATTTGTCTATACTGAACTTGTTTGACTCTTACATCTAAGCATTTTCAACTTGGGAGTTTTAAAATTACAAGGATGCAGCATATATAAATAAGAAACCATGCGTGTCATATTTTGCACATTATTGTGAAAAAATGTGTATCTTATGTCCATGGTTCCTTATATTTATATAATGTCCAAAAGTTGCTTTGAGCTACTAAGCAAATCACAGTTGATTCTTGAACAACTGTAATGGGGGTCAGGGTTGCTGACCCCTGCCATAGAATATCTGTGTATAACTTGTGAATCTCTGTCTAACTTTAGTCCTCCCTTGGTATCTGCAGGACTGGTTGCAGGCACGCTGTGGATACCAAACTCCATGGATGCTCAAGTCCCTTAAATAAAATAGTGTAGAACAATGTTTTCCTTTGACCTTCCACACCCGCATATTCTCGACGGCAGATCAAAAATACTGTTCCAGTCACAGGTTAGTTGAATCTGTGGATGTAAAACCAGGGATACAAAGGGTCGGCTGTATATTTATTGCAAAAAAAAATCCTTGCCTAAGTGGACCCACGCAGTTCTAATCCATGTTGTTCAAGAGTCAACTGCACATTAATTTACTGAGTGATAATCACCAGTTCTCACTTTTAACCACTTGATTCACCACAAATCAACGCCTGGGATAAAATGGCCCTTTTAGGTTACTTTTATTTTATAAGCAATATGCCATCAGAAGTATCAAAGTTCATGCTAAAATTTCTTTTGAAGCATGAACCACATATTTAAATTATTTGTTGTTCTTTACAGGTCTCCATTTGACTTTGATCATTTTTATGCTCAAGAGATTCACAGGATTCTTAGAGGAATTAAGGTGGACTTATGATCTTCATTGACCAAATGTGAATACAAGGGGAACTGCCCAATGACCTTTTTGAGGAAATATTCCTTTGGCTAATGTCCCTAAATGCCAATGTTTGTAGAAAAGCCATATACATCACAAACTAGTTAGGCAGCAATACTTGCTGTTATTACAGATGAATTCCCAAATTTATCTTTTGAGTAACAGTGTTAGATAGACATCCTTGGAAAACAGGGAGCTTTCCTCCACGTGGTGATTCAGAGAACCAGGCGCATTTCATCTTATGATAATGCCATTCTCCTAGATGGCAGAGTCCTCTGTTCCCAGCCAACAGTAAAGGGGAGAAAGGATAAATGAGCCAACAGGGAATCTTTCTAGGGGGAGGCCCAAAAGTGGCTCATAGCACCTTTGTCCACATCCCATTGGCTAGAACCTAATCAATCACATGACTTAACTGCGAGGAAATCTGGGCAATGTAGTATAGCTGTGTTCACAAGAAGAGGAGAAAGCTGGTGGTCTTTGCCACGTCTACTATTTCATATGTTCCTAAAAATGAGGAAAAGCATTGACCTAGTAAGCACTGGCTTCTGGGGCTTGCCACTTAGGAATTGTGGAGACTTTTACCGGTTTTAACCTCTTTAACTTTTGTACAGTTTGGTCTCATGGAGCTCACAGCCCAAATAAACACACAAACAAATGTATAGTTATGAATTAACATAGTCCCCACAAGAATATGGACCAGGCCTCTCTTGCACCTGAAACAGTTCTTGGTATAGTGGGGGCATAACAGTCATTGCTGAAGGAACGTGAGCCAAAAGACATGAGTGAATAATTGAAAATATATGATGGAGAAGAATAGGTGTTATGAAAAAAAGCAATAAAGGAATCTATATTCATTGGAGTGATTCATTCTGAGGAAATAATATTGACATTGAAACCTGCAGGATGAGTCCGAGTTAGCAGAGAGAAGAGCCGGGCGGTGGGCGGATTTTGCCGGCAGGGCAAGTACCCCGTTCAGCGGATCTGCGCTAAGAAGCCACTGATACATTTTAGGAGCGAAGAGGCCGCCAGTGTAACAGGATCCCAGAGAGGCTGGGTGGGAATGGAGGGAGTGGGCAAGGGCTGTAGCAGGCGAGGATTCATTGACGTTCCGTTCAGCTGTTTGGTTTTTCCTGTGCACAGGAAGGAAAGCCACCGAAAAGTGTAAAGAAGCCAAGGGGATTGGTGTGATCATATTTTCGCTTTAACACTGCAGCTTTCTGCGAAGAATGGGTTGAAGTGGGGTAAGAATAGGAGCAGAGGGACTAGTTAAGAAGCTATTGCCGATCATCCGAATAAGATGACAAACCCAGAGCAGTGGTTTGGAACAAGGTGGGGGCAGGGCCGACGGAAGGACGTGAAGTGCATGCTGTAGGGAAGTCGAAATTGGACTAGATGGACATACCATGTAGCAAGTTCCCAGGTTCTATACCTCTTTACCATTCCTTTTGGAATGTCACTCCAATGACCGTGCTACCACTAAAAGTAGACTTTTCAAGACTTTTAGTGCCATTCCCTTCGTATTCTTTTAGAAACTTGGTCCCAACTCTGTAGATTTGCTCAAAGGTCAGTCAAACAACAGGCGTTGAAATTTGGGCTACATTCTTGGGATTCTTCAAAACTCACTCCATGTTATGCTATATTTCTATTTGTCTTTATCTTCAAGAAATTAATTAAGAAAGCTGTAATTATGGTGGACTGTTTGTGTATATGTGTAAATACAACTTTGGCATCCAGATATTTTGCCCATAAAATTTTTGAAGGTAAATTTTAGACCGCCTTTCATATCTTAATATGGTGCTCTGGTTTAAGTCTTCAATTTAATGTTTTAGGAAGCAATCCAAATATTGTAATAATATTAGAACGTTATCCATGAAGCCAGTGTTCTACTATTTCAGAGTTAGTTATAATGTTTCAGGCCTTTATTAGAATTTCTTTGGAGATAAGAACGCCCTGTACAGAAGACTGGAAATTTGATGCTTCTGAATTCCATTCTGCTCTCCTGAGCCCTTTTCCCATCCGTTCTTGGCTTGCAAATTGATCTCTGTCTGTATTTATCATCTTGAAAAGGGGCATCATAGTTATTCCCCAGAGGCATGAGGAGGCCTATTTTAGTGTTTATCAATCAGCTTTTAAGATGATATGGGCAAAAGAATATGATGATCTTGGGAACTGATCTGTCTGCAAAAAATGGCTTCTATGCACTGCTGTGAAGCCCCGGCTGGTTTCCTGCGGGGACGTTATACCCACAATCAGGGAAACACATCCGGTTGATTCCCTCCCTCGTTCTAAAGATAGAGCCTCCTTTCTGGGACTCTTCTGGCAATGACATTTACATGTGTTCAATGTTGTTTCAAGTTTCAATAGTTTATTTGAATCACTTTCACCCAAAATGCACTGTTTTGAGGTGCAAGTCGGTGGGTTCTTTAATGATCTTTTCATCTCGGGAGAAAAAAAACGAGACGAACTGTGATTGTTACAAAGAAATATTTTATTGTTTCTGCCCAGCACATTGGTGTGCAATGAAAGAACCCAGTTCTTTCATTTCACGTGTGTTGGGATTTTCCTCACTTCCTCTTTGATAAACACTCCATTCTGTTTAAAACATTTTTTTCCAAAAATCGTTTAAGTTATTTCTTTGTTTCCACATGCTGTTTCATGTCTTGTGGTCACCTGCCTTCAAGATTGTGCTGTATGTGATCCAAAGGATCTGTAAGAAATTGAGAGAACTGTGTAAACTCACTTTGTTGTTCTGATGTTAGTTTGTATCTGGAAGTAGGACAGAATATAAAAATGGCACAAAGCTTGCTTTCAAATTCCAAGGTGTTACTTATAATTCCAGGCAGGTATTTGCATACATCACTTGTCTTAAAACTGATACTTCTCACCCTACAAAAACAAAACGAACAAACAAAACAAACAAAAGGATCTCAGAACTCAAAGTTTTCAGTAAAGTCAAATATACAAAAGTTGAGAGTCAAAGGAGTCTTATCATTGTTTTTTAAGATTCGCCATTGCCCAGATCAGCCAAGCAGATCTCCGATTACACTGCTTTTTGGCAGGTGGAACAGAAAATGAAAATCCTCACATCCTAAAAACAAAATATTTAAAGAGAAAAGGTTGACCTTCTAAGCAGCTGAATTTACTGCCAAGACACTGAAAATGAACTCTAAGCAGACTAACTATGCATCAAGTGAACGCTTCATTCTACTCCGAGGGTGAAGTTCCGGTTATACAAACTCACTGGAAACAGTGAAAGGGGTTGGGGAGGGGCTGTTTTTGTTTTCCCTACTTGTCCACACCTGCTTTGCTCCTATTCTCCTCTTGGGGCACAGGCTTTTTATAGTAATGGTGGTAATTAGATCCCTTTCCTTTTACATGCTCTTAATCATCTTCTGGATTTGGAGCCAATGTTGTTGCCTCAAAAATAGAATGAAAATTCAGATTTTTAGCCTCTGGCATCCCTGATGCCTCTCTGAGGGTTCACCAAACATTTATTGAGCTTGGAGACAGGCACTATTCTGAGCCTATATGAATAAGTAACTACTGTTGAGTATTTATGAATATCTGCTCTAATCTCAGTAAAGAACATAAAATTAGTACACTGAATCAGACTCTTGGTCCTGCTAACAATGTGTTTTTTTATTACATTGGCACCAGGTGATATGTTATGAAAGAATGTAGTTATTCTTCTTAGTCAGATTAAGAATTGCCTCTGAATCCTAATGTTCATTAGTAATTTATTATAGCTCTGTGACTCAGAGTCATTTGAATCCTTAAAAATTATTTTCTATTTTCAGCCTACTATTAGTAATATTTGGGAGTACAACCTTTTACGGATCTTAAACTTACCTCTTTGAAGTTTTAGTAGATTTTCAGTGGATCAGTCTGTGGTCAGTGTTTCCAGACCATTTAAAGCTTTATTGACTTCACACCTTCCTTTTCACTACACCATATTGTTTAAGTCTGTCTTTCTACGGCTACCTCCCTATTCCCTTTAGATACATCATAGGTATTTTGTGAGCTGTGGCAGTCAGAACTACAAATGGTATTTAAGGTATAGACACAATGTTTTTGTATGATAGTCAGCTTTTATTTATGTATAATTGTATTTACATAATTACAGTTATATAAATATATAAGTAACACCTTGGAATTTGAAAGCAAGCTTTATGCCATTTTTATATTTGCATAATTGTATAGATGGCATTTCACTTATTAGCAATACCTTCCTCACAAGGTCACTATGAAAATTAAATGAAATAATACTTGGATACTGATTTGTACAGTGTTTGGAATAATGGGCATTCAGTAAACATTAACAGTTGGTTCAATTTAATATTTTATAACATTTTAATGAACATAAACCATTGACAGTCACTTTTATTATTTTAAAGCCTAGGTTCTTCTCATTCAATAATATGGGATATGTTCTAGTCAGATCAACAGTCCTAATACCTATCTTGTCTGTTTCATTCATTCAACAAATTCATTTAACAAGTATTCTAGCAATGGAGTTAGGTACTGGGGGTACAGCTACCAGAGAGGCCAGGTCTCTGCTTTCAAAGGGCCTCCCAAAAACCAGAAAGACTAATATCAGGTAAGTAATTGCAATAAGGAGCCATGAAATGTGCCGGATCAATGGAAGAACATAGAAGGGGGAACTAACCCAGTGCAGGAGGCAGGTAGGCTTCCTGGAAGAAGTGATGTTAAAGCTTAGACCTAGAGGTAAGACCCAGGAGTTAGCCGGACAGGGAGTGGGAGAAGGGTAAAAATAAAAAGGTTACCAGGAGGAAAATATGTGTGATACTTGGAGGTGAGAGAAAATTCTACTGGAGGAACTGGTTGGAATCCAGCATGGATAGAGAGAAGAGTAACAGACAGAGAAGGCTGAAGAGGGTAGGCACCAGACCTCAGAAAGCCTTGAGACTCATGTCAGAGAGTTTCACCCTTATTCTGCAGTACCTGTGAAATGCTCAATGGCTTCTCTTCATTCATCTCATTCCAGCCAGTCTCCTTAGCTAGACTCTATATGATTTGGAACCATTTCAAGCTCTTTCCTGTTATGTCTCCCACATAACCCTGTCCACTGTTCTTACATGCCCATGTACTTGCTTATTTGGACAGGCCTTGATTGGATAGGACTTCCTTAAATTCTGCAGTTCAATTCAGGAAGCATTTGTTGAGTGTCTGGTGTGTGCCATGCTTTGTACTCATCCATTCATTCATTTTGTAAATATTTACAAAGCGTGCATAACATGGTGCTAAAGCATTACAAAGCATTTACAAACCTTTGTCTGATGTGTCATTGGCAAATATGTTCTCCCATACAGTCCATTTCCTTTTCATTTTGATGATGGTTTCACTTGCCATGCTGAAGCTTTTTAATTTGATGTATTCCCATTTGTTTATTTTTTTTATTTTATTTCCCTTGCCCTAGGAGATATATCAGCAAAAACATTGCTACATGGGATATCTGAAATTTTATTGCCTATGTTTTTCACTAGGACTTTTCTTTTATCACAATATGTATTTAGGTCTTGTATCCATTTTGAGTTTATTCTGGTGTATGGTATAAGTTGGTGGTTTAGTTTCAGTTTTTTGCATGTACAGTTCAGTTCTTCCAGTACCATTTACTGAAGAGGATAATTTTACTTCATTATATGCTCATGCCCCCTTTGTCAAATATTAATTGACCATAGGGATCTGGCTTTATTTCTGCATTCTCTATTCTGTTCCGTTGATCTATGTGTTAGTTCCTGCCCCAGTACCAGACTGTTTTCATCAGAGTGGCCTTGTAATGTAGTTTTATATCAGATACTATGATCCCTCCAAATTTATTCTTCTTTCTCAAGATTGCTGAAGCTATTCAGGTTTTTTGGTTCATACACATTTGTTCTAGATCAGTAAAAAATACCATTGGTATTTTAATAAGAATTGCATTGAATCTATCGATTGCTTTGGGTATGAACATTTTGATGATGTTGATTCTTCCAACCCATGAACACAGCATCTGCTTCCATTTATTTCACATCTTCTTTAATTCTTTCTTCAATGTTCAATAGTTTTCCAAGTATAAGTCTTTTACCTCTTTGGCTAAATTTATTCCTAGATACTTTATCTTTCTTGTTGCTATAGTAAAAAGGATTTTTGCCCTAGTTTCTGTTTCTAATAGTTCCTTGTTGGTGTGCAAAAGTGCCATCGATCTCTGAATATTGACTTTGTGTCCCACTATTTTTCCAAATTCACTTACTAGGTAGAGTAATTTTTTGGTGGCGATTATAGGGTTTTCTATGTACACTGTCATGTCATCTGCAAACAATGACAGTTTTACTTCCTCCTTTCCAAATTGGATACCTTTTATTTCTTTTCCTTATCT
Organism: Sturnira hondurensis; assembly: GCF_014824575.4. Taxonomy (NCBI): domain Eukaryota; kingdom Metazoa; phylum Chordata; class Mammalia; order Chiroptera; family Phyllostomidae; genus Sturnira; species Sturnira hondurensis. Next base: position 12,494,053 of record NW_028074503.1, read on the forward strand.
GATCACTATGGCTAGAACTTCCAGTACCAAGCCTGAACAGACTGATAATAACTAGTGAAATTGAAACAGTAATCAAAAAACTCCCAGCACACAAAAGTGCTGGACTGGATGGCTTCACAGGAGAATTTTACCAAACATTCAAAAGAGAACTAGCTCCTTTCCTTCTGAAACTATTCCAAAAAAATTCAAGAAGAGGGAAGACTCCCAAACCCTTTTTATGAGGCCAGTATTATTCTAATTCCAAAACCAGGTAAAGACAACGAAGAAACAAAATTGCAGGCCAGTATCTCTGATGAACATAGATGCTACAATCCTCAACAGAATATTGGCAATCCAGATCCAGCAATACATTAGAAAGATCATACACCATGATCAAGTGGGATTCATCCCAGGGATGCAAGAATGGTACAATATTTGCAAATCAATTAACATGGTCACCACATAAATGAAACAAAGGACAAAAGTTACACGATCATATCATAGATGTTGAAGAAACATTTGATAACATCCAGCACCCATTTATGATAAAAACACTCAGCAAAATGGGAATAGAGGGAGCATACCTCCACATAATGAAGGCCATATATGAGAAACCTACTGCCAACATCATATTTGATGGGCAAAAACTAAAAATTTTTCCCTTAAGATCTGGAACAAGACAAAGGTACCCAATTCCACCACTCTTTATAAGTAATATTTCTTCTGTGAAGGCCTCCAGGTGCCCCAGTTGGAATGATCTCCACTTTTATTCCTCCTCTGAAACCCTAACATGTATCCCAAATGTGTCTCTCCCCTGGCTTTCACCATTTAGATACTGCATAAAGGCTAATTATTTCATGAGCCTGACACCCCTGCAAGATCTCTAGGTCATAAGGGACAGAGTGCAGGTCCAATTTGTCATTGTATTTTCCAAAGCTCATAGCCTTGTATTAATCTAGGAGCTGCGATGTTCATAATAAATATATAAATGAATGAATACATTTTCTGAAAATAGATAACAATAACCTTATTTTAGTACTTTCTAATGACCCACATTGCCAAGCAGAACAATTAAATTATTTGTTTCAAAGTGATTAAACCTGAATCCATTTCAATTTTTCTTTAAAAAATTACTGTTTCCTACAAGATTCCAAGATTTACACAAAAATCCCATAGGTGAATAATGTTATTAAGAATTACATATCAAAAGTACTTAAAAATGGATTACCACTACTATCATCTCTATACTATGCATTTACTCAGGACTTTTGTATATTTTTATAATCATGGTAAATCAGAAAGGATGAAAATAGAGTACACTTCTACCTGTTGATTGCTAAAAATAAAATTCTATGTTGCCTTAGTTGTTTCATTTCACAGCTCTCTGCCTGGGTTTACAGTTAGCATTTTTAGTGATTACTCCTGCATTCCCTAGACACACCAATTGAACCTCTGGCAGGTTCTGTGATTCCCAGTGAATACTGGAGTCCTGATTGTCTCCTAGTGAATGCTGTAGTCAAAGCCCAATTCTCTCCAGTGTATTAATACTCCACTGGAAGAAAAGGACCGGGGGAAAAACCCCACTTAACCTGAGAGAATTTTTAAATACCACCGAAGAGCCCTGGCTGGTGTAGCTCAGTGGATTGAGCGCGGGCCTGCGAACCAGGGAATCGCGGTTCGATTCCCAGTCAGGGCACATGCCTGGGTTGCAGTCCAGTTCCCTGCAGGCCAACTCCCAGCAGGGGATGCACAAAAGGCAACCATACATTGATGTTTCTCTCCCTCTCTCCTTCCCCTCTAAAGATAAATAAATAAATAAATAAATAAATAAATAAATAAATACCACTGATAATGAAGTAGCAGACTGCTGACCTGGAAACCTATGATACATGACTGCAGACAGCACATGGCCCACTTCAGCCTGCTCAGACCCCCCATGCTTACTAACGCTGTTTAAGCTTTACTTGAAACTGTAAAAAACAGTGAGGAGTTTCCTTATCAGCCATCAGAAGACCATTTCAGATAATCTGCTGACGTCCACATTCAGAGTGTTCTTCTGAGAGGAAATCTTGTGTCGGGTGGTGGTCGCTTACTAAGGTTAGGAGGCCTCCGTCATTCATCTGGTCCCTGGTCCCAGTGCTCCCTTCTGATTGGACAGCAGTGTTCCAGCTCCGTCAGTGCCGGCCTCAAATAGCGAGCCCAGGGGAGCTGTTGCAAATTGCCCGGCAGGAGATTTTCCCTTAAGAAATGTTTTCTCCCGCACTTCTGTTTAGTTACTTCCCACTCCTTACCCTGCTTAATAATCCTAGAGCAGTTTCCAATTATTGAGTGACAGTTATTTGCTAGATGTAACACGTTGATTAACTAAATCAATCCTCAAGATTACTCTACATAGGCACTATTATATCCTTATATTAAAGATGAAGAAATACCTATAGAGAAAAATAATGCAACAACTGTAATTCCATGCTCTTGTCACTATACTGTAGCCTGTGTCTCACAGGATTGTATCCTCGGAGTATGTGAGGTAACCTTAATACAAGCTAGAATAAAGTTTAGTTGTCCAAGTTAAACTCCTTAAACGCTGGAGCAACTCTTTCTCTTGCTGCAAATGAAAGAATCAAATTATATGAATGTGCTTTATGTTCTTGATAGTAATTATATAGGTTGAGGAATTCCATTACAAGACAGCTTATATTATTATCCAATTCTTACACAGTTCATGAGTTCTTATAAAGTTTGTAAGTTCCTTTTATTTCTTTGATTAGACATAGTTATAAGTTACTTTTCTTTCTTTAATTAGAGATAGTCATGATTTTATTTCCAGTGTTAGTGTTGCTAAAGACTGAGAATGAAGCACCAGACCGTCAATCCTAGAAAAGGTGAAGGAAGCCATTCATCAAAGTGATTCATCTTGTTTAAGCCAGTGAAGGCTACACAGTTTGGGTTTTATCTTCAGCACATCACACAGAGAACAGAGGGACTCTTCTTACCTTGAGTGTCTGAGAATTGTCTCATTTTGCTTCTTCTGTTAGTGGTGATGGGGTGTTAAAAGGCCTGGAAATGAGCTGCCAATCACAATTAACCCCTTTCTTCCTGAACTTCCGGGTCAGGAAGCAATCCGAAGTTGCTTTCTAAAAGCTCTCACATTGAAGTCTTCCAAGCCCTGTAGAGTTTCCCAAACCGCATTTCACAGACGTCACAGACGTCACAGCCTTCAGTGGTGCGGCCTTTCTTTGGTGACTCTAAAGGAGTTTCATTAACAACTTATAAAATCTTAGAATATATGCAATCTCTTTTTAACTATATTTTGGTAATAAAATCTAGAATAAAGAGAAGGTAAAATTCTAATTGTTAGATGTTGAAATGTTTAATACTGTAGAACAGTTATTTAAATATTTCGTGAGATTAAGTCAGTAGTCTATTTTATGTAATCTTCTCATATTTGCATAGCTGCTCAGCGTTTTTTAAATCCCAACCATTGAAAATGCCTGTCAAAATTTACTTAAAACAAAAACTTGTCAAAGGGTGAAATGTGGTATAAAAACAATTTTCTTTCATTGTCTAAATTTAAAAGGATTGCAAATTAATTAGCCCAAAGAGTGGTAAAAGTGTTGATCTGTTTTGTGAGAAAATGTTCATACTGTAACAGATTTCATTTTCTTATGAAAATGTTCCTTCTATAACACTCAACTCTTTTTAGTGAGGAAGCATATGTGTAAAAAAATATGGGAAATCATTAAAATACACTCTTTATTTTTCTTTAAAGTATTTCTGTGGCTTTAAATGAATACACCAAATTTTACATACAAGGTCTGTCTGGAAAAAACCACCTATTGTAAATATAACAAGAATGGTTTTTGCAACATTGGTGTAACCTGGCAGCCAAAAAAGCACCCTGGAGTGTGCATGGATGAACAATGACAACTTCACTGTACTAGTCATTAGGGGCAATAGATGCCATTGAGTGAGTATGTGTACTGTGTGGCTGTTGAATTCAAAATGACTGAATGAATAGGACAATGAATCTACATCAAATTCTGTGTTAAGCTTGAACATTCTTCCACAGAAACTATGCAGATGATTCAGAAGGCCACAGCTATGGGCAACTAGTAATTGGCAGCTTCATCATGACAGTGCACTCACTCATGCATCACATCTTGTACAGAGGTTTTTTTTTTTGGTGAAACGTGAAATTATCCAGGCGACTCAGCCCCCCTACAGTCCAGATTTGGCATCCTATGATTTCTGGCTTTTCCCAAAACTAAAATCACCTTTGAAAGGGAAGAGATTTCAGACTGTCAGTGAGATTCAGGAAAATACCATGGGACAGCGGATAGTGATTGGGGGAACTGTGTGAGGTCCCAAGGTGCCTACTTTGAAGAGTACAGGGCAACTACTCAAGTGCCTACTGACTCATCACTGTCCTATGTACAGTGTTTCTTGCGTCTTGTATCTTCATCAATAGATGTCTCTTTTTCATAGCACATGGCTGGATACATTTTGGACAGACCTCAAATACCACTTTCCATTTAAAAAAAGAATACTAGAAAGAGATTTTCAGGAGCATGATGAATCATTCTCCAAAAGAAGTGCCCCCAGAGACTTTCTGAATTTCAGAACTTGAGGGACAAACTAGGTTATTTATCTAAGAGTAGGAAAGACATTGCATGGTTCTAAATAAAAGAAGATTTGAGAAACTCCACCCTTTCTTCCAACTCATTCAGGAGCCAGGAACGCGGCCACCTTTTAGTTGTCAAATACACCACTAGACAATCATCCCCAATGGCCCAGCCACCATTACCAAGATCTCTGCTTCACTGTTTGTCACTCTCCAGCTGTGCTCATAAAGATGAGTCAGTCATGGAAGTTAAAAACGGGTGTAAGAGAAATTCAAGGATAAGAGCTGGGTGGCTTTGGAACCCCATATTGGTATCTGTTCACCCCTGAGACTCCAAAGTCCTTAAACTGGGTGCTGGCTAAGAAGATGAGAGGAACTGGGCAAGGCCACTGATTCAGGGACTGAAACTGAAAAGGATGAAGCACACAGCACGGTTCTGGAGAAAAGTTGCTAGAATCTTCTCTGTATTGGTCATAGTTCAGGGGAATAATTTAATAGCAGTGCCAAATCCCACTCAAAACACTCCTCCCACCGCCCCCCTCCCACACAAAAAAAACAACCACCACCACAACAAAACATTCAGGCATATCTAGAAATTACGAATCTTCATTGGTTGATTTAAATAGCCAAATTAGTGTCTAGGTTTTGCTCTCATCAAAATCGTTATTAAGTTAAAGTAGTAGTCCAAAGTGTATGACACAGTCTGGACCAGCCCAGTCAAATAGTTTATGAGAGCATCCAAGTCTAACACAGAAGTAAAAAGTTCAGGAAGCCACATCCATCCACTTCTACAGAGCTCACTTTGTTCTTTTACAATGGTAAAGAGGAAAACATTTCTTAGCTTCTTTGACAGTGCCCTTTCATTCTTAGCAAAGTGGACAATTAAGTGAACTATGATAAATGCCGTTTCACTCCTGGACCCGAGGTCAAGGCGCATTCACGTTCAGCACCGGGTGCCTCTCAGTGCTATGGCCTGTGCTGTACCCAGTCTTTGGCGTAGAGAACCGGTATCTCCACATCAGCACCTTAAATGGAATTTTGAAGTCTGTATTCTTTAAATGCCCCACTACTATGGCCCCTTCCTGTCCCTTCTGCATGTTTGTGTGTGTGTGAGAGAGAGAGAGAGAGAGATACTGGGAGAAAATGATATCAAATATTTTCTTCTAAACCAGCACTGTACCATTGAAATATAGTGTGAGCCACATGGGTCATTTAAAATGTTCTAGAAGTCACATTAAAAAATTAAAAGAATGACTGTGGGAGTGGGGGGGTATGCTGGGTAGAGGGGGACAAAGAAGGAAAATTGGGGTAACTGTAGTAGCAGAAACAATAAAATATTTAAATCGGTAAATAAAAGAAAGAAACAGGTCAAGTTAATTTAATTTTATTCTCTTTAGTCTGATATATCAAAAATATTATTTTGACATGTAAGCAATGTAAAAAGTTATGAAGCTATCGCTCATTATTTTTGTATTGTATCTTTGAAATGCAGTATCTCTTTTATAGTTACGGCAACACCTCAGTGTGGACTAGGCACGTTTCAGCTGCTCAGTGGCCACCTGTGGCCAGCAGCCATTGGACTGATTGAACAGCCCAGACCTAACGCATGGCCCACTCTCAACACAACAATATCCCACTTGAAATGCCTAGCTTCTGATATTTCAGATCCGGATCTGAATGTTTGTCTTTGCAAAGAAACCCATACAGGCCCTGGCTGGTGTAGCTCAGTGGATTGAGCACAGGCCTGCGAACCAGAGGATCGCGGTTCGGTTCCCAGTCAGGGCACATGCCTGGGTTGCAGGCCAGTTCCCTGCAGGCCAACTCCCAGCAGGGGACGCACAAAAGGCAACCATACATTGATGTTTCTCTCCCTCTCTCCTTTCCCCTCTAAAGATAAATAAATAAATAAAATCTTTAAAAAAAAAAAGAAACCCATACATATAAATATTGTATTCTAGGTCCTAACACACACATATACATGAACACATATACAAACTAACATTGGGGCTTTAATGGTCTACCTGGATTTCCTTCCAAATTAACATGGAAAATAAAATATTCCCTCTCCCCAATGCTTTTGGAAGGAGCATGTGCATGTATGGTCTTGCATATCAGTGGGTTACCATACATCGTGTTGTCAGAGCTGCTGATTCACTGCCCATGAATGGCCAGCTGCCTATGGTGACCACTAGACAGAATGCCAGTAACGCTGCCTACAGCTTCTGAAAAGCTGACCTTTTAACAACAGCCACATTCTTTTGGTTGATTTTGCTGACATTCTCTCAACTCACAGACTGTTTTAAAAACAAAAGGACAATGAAGCATTGAGTGTCTAAAAGCAATTGTATTTCAGTTCATTAAATTATCTGAGTGTGTCAGGGAGGTCAAAACAGCAAGGAAGTGAGTATACCGAGGGAACCATCCTTGAACGTGGACATTTGAGCTACAAGCATATAATACTTGAGGACAGTATCCTAAGACCACATGGGCATCCCAATGATAAGGCTGTAATTAGATTCATTTTTCAACTTGGTCAAGAATCTTCATTAGCTCTATATTACTGACCTATTCAAAACTCTATTTAATTTTTCCAAAATTGAAAAATTCATCCAATTTTCCACTCTAAAAAATGTTTTCTGCAAGTTAAGCTTCTAAACTGAAGGATAAAAGGTGCTCTCCATTAATTAATAAGTGCTGAGCTACTTTTAAATACTTAAAGCAGGGATCAAATTAGCTGCTACTAGCAACCTGCTAGAATGACTAGATTCTACCTCAGCTGGATGGCCCCTCACACTATTCTCATCTACATACATAAAACACAATATATACTTTCCAGCCAGCAGCATGTCCTGCTAGCCCTGCCTTCTGTTAGAGCTCACATTTTTGGATTCTTCTCTTTTCCTTTTGGGCAGAACTAGAACTCCTGTGTCTTCAAAATCTCAAGCCCTACTTGAATTGATGTCCCTGCTCCTTACTTTTATTGCCAGAGTCTAATATGAAATAACAGTAAAATTACCATGTGGTTCATATGTCACACACAACAGCCAGAGTCTGCTTTGCTGATTTTAATGATTTTCACATAGATGGAAGTTTTCAATAAATAGAATGCATGAATGTTCAGCTACTTGTTTTGGCAACTTCTAACCACTAGAGGGAGGTCAAGGCTCCTCTCCATCCGATCTCCCAACCTGGTGTCCCCATTGAGTGATGATAGAGATGATTAAAGTACAAAGTTTATTACTGGTCCATGAGATGGCAGGAAAATGAAATTATATCTTTGGTGAAAAATGAAACTTCGCAGCCTGAAAACCCTATCCACATTTTTGTTTGTTCTATCCAGTTTAAGATAACGTTGATAAATGTGAAGATTTCCTGTAAAAATCTGGATGCCTACCCTGAACAGGAACATTGGAAGATGTGGCCATCCTAGGTCTATGAGTCTACATAGCCCAGCCAAAAGGGAGGAGCTTCCTTTAAATGGGGCACACAGTCTTCATTTTAACTCCATCATTACAACTGCCTGTTATTTTTCCAACGTGGAGACCAAGTAGCATGTGTTACTAATAAGCATTATTTTCTTGTGGTTAAGGCTGTTCTGGGTTCATTTGTTTGTTTGTTTGTTTGGTACTCAAGTTAATAGGCAAAGTGGTCAAAGGAAAAAGAGACCAAGTAAACCTCTTAAAATTTCAAGGAAGATAAGAAAGGACCTATTTCTTAAAGGCAGTTAAAAATATTCATTAGCATCATCAAAAACAAAAATCTTATTACTCGAATACACATCTTTTCAAACTTCTGTGTGAGGAAATGGGAAGTATGCCCAAAGTGCTCTTGAGATATATTGAGGGGCAGCGGTTATCTGGAAGTGAGACTGGAGTGCCAACTGACCCAGCCACTTCTCCCACAGAGCAACGTGTTTCCTCGGAAGAACAACTGGCAGATAAACTGCTGTTATTTAGACGTGGTACTTGGGAGTGAGCTCCTTGCAAACAAACAAAGTGAGCCTGTTACTTCAGAGAAAATTAACAGTACTTTCTGACAATGATAAAATTCAGAGTTTGAAGAAAAAATTAGAATCTTGGAAAGTGTACATCTGTCACTGTGAGGTTGGTGGGTTCCTAATACCTAAAAGCCCTTTCTGGTGAGATTGATGGTAATATTGACGAATATAACTTTCTTGTTATTGAAAATGAAATGCATGAAGATTTGGGAGATCAGCCTAACTCAGTCAACCGTTATTTTTTAAATGACTGATTCATGATGTTATAAAATCATATATGAGCTTAAAAATCTATACAAAGGATGAGGCAGATAATGGATTTTAATGCAATGGACAGTGCAGAGGTCACTGATGTGGTCCAGATTCCACACGGCAATCACCTGTAAGAAACAGTTGCTTGTTTCACAATTACCTTAAACACTGTGAAAACACTGTCTTTTCCAACCTCATGTCCATGTTAACTTGGAGTTTCTTCACATATTATAATAGACTAGATGCTGAAGCAGATATAAAAATCTAGCTATCTTCTTTCTATTATGCCAGTTATTAAAGAGATTTCCAAAAAATGTAAAGCCTTGCTATAATTCTCACAACATTTTTGTTGCAGAAACTATTTTTATTTCATTAATATATTATTTGTTACATTGAATGGGTTTATCATTCTTATGTAAATAGATTTATAAATAAATGTTTTATAATTTTTATGTTCTCTAACAAGGTAAATATTGATAGATGTAACACACATAAACATAAGTTCTTAGGGGTCTTCAGAACAACATGTTTGAGAAGCTATGATGTAGGGTATAGTATCATCTTTTTTTACTCCAAGGTGTCATGGCAACTTACTGATACCAAATTAAATGCTACATTATCTATCTCCATTAAAAAAAAGACACGCATCTTCTCTGAGTCAGATGAAAATGATAAGTCAGGCTTTCAGTAACCCTCAGGCGGCTACTACGTCCTGTGGCGTGCCTGAGGCCGTCATCAGTCAAGGCAGAAATGCGTCTCTGAAGGGGAGCCCCTGAGCGTTCTTTGCCAAGATTAGATCCTGCGGTCCCTTTACTACTATTTCCACAAAAAGCATCCTGTTGTCTGAGAAAACACCCATCCATATTCTGCACATAAATATTTTTTTTCCAGGGAAAACAAGATAAAGAAGATAGATTTCAAGCAAAAAGTAATAATAATTAGGAATCTGATTTTCATGCTAAAGAGTTTGTCATTGAAATTGTATCCAAACAAGTACCATGTTTGTATGGATGTTGTTTTATGACAGTGAGCTTTCTGGTTAGGTTTTATACATAGTAGAGAAAAATAATTTCTTTAAAAAATGTAGAATTCTATGTGCTTAATACAAAAATTTCATTCAGGATATTTGTAGGATATTTGTATCATACCCACCAACCTCACAGGTATGATACTCTGCATGCAAATATTTACTCTCCTATCCATCCATCCCCTTTTTTAATGTTACTAATGCAATAGGTAAAGATCTTAGAAAACATTTTTTATATTTGTTTCTTCCCCCTATATCCAGCTTCATGACTCCTTTCCTTCCTTCTTTCCTTCCTTACCTTCTTTCTTTCTGCCTTCCTTTCTTCTTTTCTATTTGTTTTGATCTCTACATCATGGTAAAATCAATCAGACACACATATCAAATCACATTGTGTCACTAATCTCCTAGAAGTGTGCAGGACTTTAACAAATGAATGAACATAAAATATGAGCAAGACATTTATAGTCACATATTACCAGAGAAATTTCACTAAAATCTAGATAGATACATCTTTATGTGGCTAATTTTTTAAATTGTCTTTTTATAAATTAATTGGATAAATCTCTGACACACTTTGATTTAACCATTAAAGTTCACTGCGACTGTTTTGACCAATAAGCAGGTGTACTGAGCTGCAAGAGACAAAGTGCTGAGCTGGAGTAAGCAATTTTTTTCTTGGTCAGCAAAAGTATGTTAATCTTTCTGCCTTACTTGGAATTAACTTCAACACGAGGACTTTAAAGGTTTAATGAGGTCACCCCTATAGGATAGTGTTGGCCTGTACTCTGTTTTAGTTTCATATTGCTCTATTTCATTCATAAAAAGAGATTTTTCATCTAGAAAGTTTGAGACACTTCAGTTTAGTCATTATTTGTGTCAGCAAATGAGACATTTATTGGTTTTGTAATTGAATTTTTTAGAAAGATACAAAATGAGATAATCATTCTCTTTAAGTGTATTCTGGGAAAATGACTGCATATTTTTCTGATACTTTGGGATACATAGGTTTTGTACAATAGGGATTTCCACAACTGAGTAAGCACTGCTATAAAACAAAATTGATGACCTATACCGTCTTATGCTGAAATGTAGCAGAAATGTGTTCAGTGTAAATGTGAGTGTATAAAATAGAAGCTTTCAGTGACTATGAATGTCACATGTCCTCATATGTCATACTCTTTAGCAAGTTTGATCACATAATCTCGTAGCTGTAAAGTAGGAAGTATTTATGCTGAATATTTATGGACCACCAATAATAGATACAAAAAATTTTTTTTCAAATTAAAACAAAATTATTATAGTTTTATAATTCCTCAATTTCATTAAAAATTATGAGTATATATATGTGTGCACATAAACATATGTGTATATATATAATTGGAAGTAAATGTATAAAATCTTCATAATGATTGTCTCTGAGTAGGGGAATTTGGACAATATTATTTTTTATAATTCATTGAATTTGCCACACTTCCTAAAAGGAATGTTACTTTGATTTTTAAAATCTCTATAATTTCGAGCCATCTCTTGATTTGTTTTTTATTAAACTTGCCTATTCATCAATGCTAACATATAGCTAATTATTTTTACATTCCTTATTTTGAAAAAAGAAAAAAATGATAGGCTGAGTGAGTTCTTAGTGATTGCACTCCTCTGTGAGCTCAGGTCATTAAACATAAGGGACAATGTTCTTTTAAAACTCAAATACTATCACAGTGGCTGAGGTTACTCAGTTGGCTGTCCCATAGGAAAGGGTTGCACGTTTGATTGCTGTTCAGGGCACATACCTGGGCTGCAGTTCTGTGTCCCCTGCAGGTGCATATGGTCCCGGACTAGGTGTGTGCAGGGGGCCACCAATCGATGCATCTGTCTTGCATTGGTAGTGTTTCTTCCTTTCCTCTCTCTCCAAAACCAATGATAAAAGTGTCCTCCAGTGAGAATAGAAATTTTAATTAATTAATTAAAATGCCAATAGTATCTGCATTAAAGCAACTGTCCTAAGCTTGCAGTAAGACACAACAGAGAGAGACACGAATACAGTCTCTCTGAAAAAAAATTGCACAAAACAGACCTGAGAAATCCATTATCAACTGCCTACTTGCTTCTCAGCACCGGTAAAACAGTTGACTGAATACCCACCTGAACTGATGTTGACAGGCAAGCCACCATAATTTTTTTAAGTGTCTCTGTATGTCAGCAGGCTTCTAGCTTTATGGTATAAAAAAATTCTACATCCTGGGCTCAATGTATGTGTCCATTCCTTCTGACAGCTATTTTGTCCAAATGCTATTGTTCTCTCTGCTTTATCTTATTTTAATGTAAGTGATGGAGTATGATTTTTTTATTCCTGTCTATTAGAAATGTCAAGAGTGAAACTCAATACTTAGCTAGTATCCTTCACTTGCTCAAATATTCTCTCAAAGTCCTATTATGATAGGGAGTGTTCAAGTAGGGGACTGACGAGGGAGGCACTGACTCTATTTTCCCTGTCTAGGTACCTAAGTTTGTGGAATTGTGAAGTATCATTCATGTTTCTGTATTTCTTGGGCTGTCATTCAGTGGGATAATTATACATATACTTTATTCCCTATGAGATTAATTTGCCTGATTATTTGGCCCAAAACTTAAAAACTTCATAGAAATTAGGTGGCCAGCTAGCACAGGGCAGATGCAGCCAATCTCAAGAGCACATCCCTTGGCGCCTGGAATGTCTGGTGGGAGGGGCCTGCCAGGTTTTGTGATTATGCGCTTCTGTGATGAGACCTCACTAGACTGAACAACTAAACTGCCCCAGTGCCACGGCCTCTTTATCCCAGGAGCTTGAAGTAACAAACTATGACCTTCATAGGAAATATGTGCAGACACCCAAGACCTTCTTGCTTCTCAGGCAGAATTCTTTGTCAAAAAGAACAAGTTCTTGGAACAGAGAGGGTATGCAAGTGTCCGTGAGCCTTCTATCCCCAGAGCTAAAGCATCGAGACAGTCCCACCTCCAGCAGTCCTCTCCCTGACTCTGACCTAATATCCTTGTGTTTGGGGTGATTCTGAGTTTAGTTCAAAGGCCATGATTCCAAATCCATTTCACTGGAGCTTCCTAAGTCGCTTTGACATTTTTAGTCCAATAACTGATAATCTAGTAAAATGAGCTGAATAAAGCTGAGCTGCCACAGCTTTATGTAGGAACCAAGTGAGAAAACACTGAGCCTCACCTTTGCTGCTTGTCCCACCATCAATCACATAAACATTTAGTGAGGATTATTATTTATCATTAAAGAGGATGAAGAAATAAAGCAGTCTCTGCCCTGCAGTTGCACATAGACAAAGAAGAAATTTCCTGGTAATTTAACATGGTAACCTGTGCTACAATGGAGTCAGAGGGTGGTGTGGAAACACTAAGGCCTGGGTATGAAGGAGAAACTCTAAGAGTAGAGCTGGAAGGTCCAGGAAGGGGGTTGATGTGTGATATGAAATTGGAGGAGGTTTCAGAGGCGGAATTAGCCCAGAGGTATGGATAGGACCTGTGAACCTTCTAGACCAAGGTTTCTAGCCTAGGCACTACTGTCCTTTTGGGCTGGTTAGTTATTTTTGTGGGGGGCTCTCCTGTGCCTTACAGGTCCAGCAGCATTGCTGACCTCTACCTACTAGACGCCTGTTGCAGCTACCGCCCCCCCCCCAAATCATAAAATGTTTCTAAATGTTGCTAAATGTCCCGGCGACAGGAGTCACATCACCCCTGGTTGAGAACTATGGGTCTAGGCCAAATACCCTCATTTCACTAATAAAAAACACGTACACAACTAGTTAGTGGTAGAAAGCAAAATAAAACCCAGGCTTCCAATCCTACTTCGGTCTTCTTTCCAGAACACCAAATGATGTTTCCGGGACCTTTCAGGGACCTCAGAAGATGCTTACAGACCTAAGGAGTTATTCTTCATCTTTCAGCCTCTTCTGTGTTGTTGAGGATCTGGCCGATGCTGAGTTTGCAGAAGCAGGGTAGTCAGAATCCTGAGCTCAGCTTAAGCACTGGTGTGAACACCCTGTATGCCATTTGTATGCCATTTGTGAATATGGCACAAAGAGTCGCTCCTAAAAAGCAGAACCTATTTAAGTTATCTGAACAAGTGATTATCGTGTTTCAAGGGATTTTAATCTTTTTCAGCTAAACTCCCTTAACAGCTGCTACAACTTATGCCCCAAATAGTGTCAAGCACAAGAAAAGACTAAGTTTGATAAGTTTATGAATACAGCGTCGTTCTTAATCTTTGCATTTCTCTGGAGCGTGCTTTGCATACCCACCGTGATCATTATCTGTAGCTGCTTCACAAAAGTCATCTTCATTCTAACCTCTGAAACCCAGTAAGCTAGACTCCTGGTGCTGTGATCTCCCAAGCACAACTAAAAGAGAAGAAGAAACAACAGAAATAGAGAACTTCATCCTCACATGGAGACTACCCTATTTTTACATAACAATGAAAGTAGATAAAAACGCCTACTCATGTTCTTCATTTTTTCCAGTGTGGTGAAATTATTTTCAGTAGGGTGCAAACTCATGGGGGTAAGAAAGAGGAAATTAGATTAAATATGTTTAAGAAAGGAGGACTAAAATATATATTTAGGCAATAAATATTACTGCAAGCCTATTATTGGTCAGGCATTGCTCTCAGCATGAGGGCTACAAAGGTGGATCAAGCTCCTGCCGTCATGGAGCTCATACGCCCGTGTGCAGGGACAACAGGTAAGTGGTGGAAGTGCTGTACGAACTACACGGCAGGGCGAGCAATGGAGAGCGAGAGAGGAGAGCTGTTTTAGATGGAGTATCAGTGAAGACATAAATATAAATAAACACGTGAATATTAACTCCACTCGAATCTAGTATCTGGCTGACTCTCACAGAATCTCAGTTGGGGTGACTCCTTACACCATCCTCATGCTCGACCACATCCCACCATGACAAATGATTGGCCAGCTTTTACTTAATCGATACCACTAGTGTGAAGATTAGTCTTTCTTAGGTGGTCCCTTCGATTTTTGTGTGCTCTACATTGAGGAGCGTTTTTTTTAATTTTTATTTATTTATCTTTTAGAAGGGAAGGGAAGGAGACAGGGAGAGAATATCAATGTATGGTTGCCTCTCGTCCATCCCCTGCTGGGAACTGGCCTGCAACCCAGGCATGTGCCCTGGCTGGGAATCGAACTGTGATACTCTGGTTCGCAGGCCCGCACTCAATCCACTGAGCTACACCAGCCTGGGCGAGGGGCGTTTTTTATTAAGCAAAAATCTGCTTCCTGCAACATCTGTTCAACCTATGTGCCTAACATATGGCACTCCAAATGAATAAGATTCTTCCTTCTCTTGTACTCCATGGTAAGGTATTGATTCCTGACTCCCATTTGGACATGAATGGAATGCTCTTTAGGAAACTAGATAAAGGAGAAGGTATTTTATTTTACTCCATGGCACTGAATTTTCATTTCTACTCACACATTAGTCAAACTAATGCGATAGGTTGTGATAATATCACAGGTTGTGATAACCGATGGACAATTTAAATAAGAATTTAAAGAGAGAAAGGTATCATTTTCTGTTTCTACCCAATGTTCACATGAGAATTTCACTTTGCCATGTCCAGTGGGCTGCAGCAAGAGAGGAGAGTAGGATTGATGCCTTTAATTCAATGGCAGTTTGGGAGGCTTGAGAGTAAAAAGAATTACGGATATGATTCAGTTCTGCCTGCTCCGGGGAACAGAAGCCAAGGGATGAAGCTGCCTTCAGACCAGACAACAGCTTTTGATCACTGCCTGTGAGAAACAGGCTGGACGGGAGCCACTTGCGGGTGGAGGAGAAGTAGCAAGAACTAAAGGCAGCGTACAATGAAGATATCATCCAAGTCGTAACTTCCATTAGGGTCATAGATCCTGGTTTAGGTGTACAAGCTGAGCCACCCAAAGGGGACTTTAACACAGCGTCCCTGTCTGAGCCCTTGTCTCAGATCCCTCCTAGTCTAAGGCCATCTGGGATGACCCAAGGACCTGGGAAAAAGCTGAATGCAAAACATCCTTCCCAAAATTTCCAGGTAGAGGAGTAACCACCAATAACACCATCTTAAGAGGTCCCCTTGCCATTACCAAAGGATTTCTCCAATGACTCTTTCTTTTTTTCAAAGATTTTATTTATTTATTTATCTTTAGAGGGGAAGGAGAGAGGGAGAGAAACATCATGTATGGTTGCCTTTTGTGCATCCCCTGCTGGGAGTTGGCCTGCAGGGAACTGGACTGCAACCCAGGCATGTGCCCTGACTGGGAATCGAACCTCGATTGTCTGGTTCGCAGGCCCGCGCTCAATCCACTGAGCTATGCCAGCCAGGGCAGGATTTCTCCAATGACTCTTTATTGACAGATATAGTTGGATAGAAGTGTATCTAAGTGTGTAAACTATATATATTCATATATAAATAAAAGCATATATTAGAATGTGTAGGATTTCCATTTATTTTCTAATGATATGGCTTAGAGAGCTACATTGATGAGAGGGGGGTTAATGTTTTTAATACATAACTTATTCCCAGATGCATATCTAATTTAGCTGAACCTTAATATAAAAATAATAGCATGGAGTTTAGAAAACAAAAAAAAATCTAAAAACACTACTGTTCCAGTAATATATTTAATTCACGAATTCCAAATTCATGTATGTACCTGGGATCTAAGTACAGAGAAAGACAGTCGGATTCTACGGTAGCAGAACAAGGGTTAATAGTGTCATGAAAATTTCTTTATCTGCCGTAAAGTAAATCTTATGCCATAATAAGGAATATATCTGAGAACTTGGACTAGAGGCAGGGAGAGTTATTGAATAGAAGTTTCTCTTTGAATCTAAACTCATAGGATGCCTGAAACCCTACGAACTAAATAACCATTGTAATCATTTTAGACAACCTGTGCTAAAGAAAATGGCTGGGGGAGGAAAGTACCGGGTGGAGCTGGAGTCAGAGCACACCTCTGCCCTCCGTCCAGGGTGCAGAGCTGGGCTCCTCCTGTCCCTTCACTGTCCTCTCCCACTGCCAGCAAATGCTTTCTCCCCTTTATTTCCTATGATCGCCCCTGCTCCCTACTTTGCCCTTCATCTTAACATGGGGTTTTCTAAGCGTCAGATTTCTGCTGCTTCTAGCCATCTAGCCCCTGGAATAGTGACAGCCAGCCTGTGTGTCGGTAAAA
Organism: Sturnira hondurensis; assembly: GCF_014824575.4. Taxonomy (NCBI): domain Eukaryota; kingdom Metazoa; phylum Chordata; class Mammalia; order Chiroptera; family Phyllostomidae; genus Sturnira; species Sturnira hondurensis. The sequence continues at coordinate 12,511,143 of NW_028074503.1, forward strand.
AGGAACGGGGGAGGGCAGGAGAGAGAGGAATGGGGAGAAAGACTAACTGATGGGAGCAGGTGAACAGGGCAGCTGGGCCAGAGGGGCGGGGAATCGTCAGCATCAGGGAGCCAATCTCTTTCAGCTCTCAAACATGACTCCTTTCAGACGGCAAAAGCGTGTGATTGGTCATCTTCGTTAAGAAACATTAACACCTTTCTCAACAATTTACTGTTTCTGTTATTACTATACAACATAATAAATCATGTGGAACACTAAGTAATTTCAGGTTGCATGTCCACTTACAACTGTTCGAGCTGAAACCGGTAGAGGAACAGCTGGTCCAGGGCACTGACCTGATGCAGCTGTCATTTTCTCGGCCTTCACAGAAATTACGGTGACACGTTATTCCAGAAAACCGCCTACTTTGCACACATGAAAGATTCCATCTTTTCTTGTTCCTGGATTTTTTAAAATCAAGCTAGGTTTAGAGCTCATGATTCAAGGCCACTCTCTTGTTACTAACCAGCTGCTTCATCTTTCATATCACTCCACCCCCTGGGCTTCACCCCCCTCATCTATAAAATGACTTCTTGCACAAATACCTCTTTTTTCTGAATATTTCTAATAGTGAATGAAAACCAAGGCTCTAAGTCAAGTATTGCAAATCATTACGAGTTTTTTGTATAAGACAATTTGCTCTAGATATGCCCGTCCTGACATATTCCTGTTTCTGTAAAAAACATGTATGAGCTGCTTAGGTTAAAGAAAAGCCTGTTTTCTCATTGCAGATAAATAGGATTTACCGCTCCCTGGATGACGTGTTTGGGAAGTCTTTAAATGACACAGTCAACTGCCATTTCGAAGAAAAAATAGATGGTTTTGGAAAGTTCATGCGGTTTCTTCACTGAATCTTAGGTGAGTGTGTTTGAGACAAAGAACTGGAGATGGACATTGGGCTATTTCTCTTTGAAGTGCTTCTCTGCTTCCATGAAAAGAAAATTGGGTTAAATACTGTCAGCATTTTGTACTCTCAGTGGGGTGCCAGGCAGAAAAAGACTTCATTTTGTGCCTTTTGTTTATTTTTCAATTATTACCATCGGAAATCTTGTGAGCTATGAGGTGTGAGACACAGAGATGACCCTGACAACTCCTCCTGGTTGCTATTAAGCAAATGCCATAATACTTCATTCTATGCTAAAGGTCATCCAATTTTTAAAATATATTAAAATTTTTAATAGCAGAGTAATAAGCCCAAATGAGATAAAACCATGTTTTAATGCTATAAACTAGAGGAAAATTTGATGGTGCTAATGGCAGTTTAATCATTAACAAGCCTGCATGTGAGAAAAGGCTAACATCTCACAGGCTGCCCATGGGGAGATTTTATAACGCTTAAATGAAAGCAGGCCCTGGTCTAGGTTAGGTGCAGTTTCCAAGTTGGGTACGATTGAGCAGACACGCATGCTCACGTGTGCACATTAAGCTTTGTTTGGCCTGGCCATAAAATGGATGGGTAAGTATTTTTTACATCATCATTTATAATTACCTTTCCATGCTTCAAAAGACATGAGATTGGTACTTTACAATTAGTCTGCAATATGCCATCGACATTTCAGAGCAGAACAAAGAGGAATAGAGGAATTGAGTGGGGGTCTTATTGAGGAAATTGTGTGTCTTTCTACCTCCTGAGTCTGGTTTTCAAAGCATGGCTTCATTATCTACTTCAAACAATGGTGACTTCCAGAACATGAGAATATACCTCTGTTCCCAGTTCTGAATAAAACAATGCAACTGGCAGAGTGTTGATCACTGTCTAAATCTAATCCAAAAGACAATGTTGCTTCTTTTATATTTTGAATAACTTCAAAATGACAGTGGATAATTCTCTCATAATCTTAAAGGTGTGTGAATTTGGTTTATTGGGATTCTATGTGGAACTAAAATGGTGATTCCATTCATTTATGAGATGTTGGGTAAATGTAGTTCCCAGTCACTAAACTTAAAAATATAAATAAATTTAAAAATATAAATAAATCAATTTTCCTGGTGTAACCTGACCATGGAAAAGAAAGTGAAATGGAAGATTGATTCGCTTAGCTCTCTGTTTTCCACTTGTGCCAGTCTGTACCTGTTTTTACCTTCACCTCCATTCCTTGCCCTGCTTTTACCCCGCTGGTTCCATGGGAGACAACAACTGTGGGTGGGGTTTTCCAACCCCCAAACCCAGCCTCTGCCGCCTCCAGCTTCTTCCAGTGACCTTGAACTGTGAGTTCCAGTAGTATCACCTCTTCCCTACGTCCCTGGAGACTTGTGGGTAGTAGTGCCTTGGTCTTATTGCTAATGCTGATCTCCAGGTTGATCCTCTGTTCCCAATTTAGTTCTTCCATTCCATCATCTGCGTAAGCATTTCCCTGGATTGAATTCAGTTTTAAATATTTACAGTCTTCTCTTTTCTTGGTTAGATCCGAAACAACCAATCAGTACTTCATTCATTTCTCTCAAAATCATAGGAAGGAAAATAAACAGGGATTCCCTCTTTCTCCCAAGGAAAATAAATGACTCTCAGAAAATAAATGGAAAGTTACATGTAAGGTTGGGGTTTTACACTGAAAAAAATTTAACTTGATATATTTAAAGACATTTCTAAGCTATGCAATGTTGAGGTGTTAATTTGTTGTTTTTAATAAAATCATTATTGATATTCCCATCTTGCTTATCTAATTGAGATCTTTTAAGTACTCAAATGCATACCAAATATGAGTTTTACTTTTTTTTAAAGATTTTATTTATTTATCTTTAGAGAGAAAGGGAAGGAGAGAAGGAGAGAAATATCAATGTATGGTTGCCTCTCATGAGTCCCCTGCTGGGAACTGGCCTGCAACCCAGGCATGCGCTCTGACTGGGAATCGAACTGCGATTGTGTGGTTCGAAGGCTCGTGCTCAATCCACTGAGCTACACCAGCCAGGGATGAATTTTACTTTTTTAACATTCATATTTCATGAACTTCGGTATGCATGCTATAGAACCTCTTCCTAGGGCATCACTCATTCCTGCGTTCACTGTTTAATCTATAGCCTCAGGTCTATTTCATTAAGGATCCAACCTCTTTCTTTCAGTAATGGTTTGCTTCTTGGAGCCTGCTCATTTCCTATGATAAATTCTGACTGTATCGGAAAGCAAAGTGGTCAGGATGCTAGTGGCTGCCTTTTTTTGACAGGCAAACAATTCACCACTGTCCCAGCAATCTCGCTCATGCTAAAAGGCTTCCTTGGTATTGAAGTGGCTTTTCATCTAATTATTTCGGCACTTCACTTGGTTATTTCAAATGCAAGTGCCTTGCTATTTTCCTGCCCTTCTCATTTATTTGTGTAGACATTTCCCTTTTCAATCTTTCTTCAGAAGTCATCATAACTGCTCTTGTGTCTCTTTTAATGTAGTGTGGGTACACCCAGAAGAACACGGTGTCCCTCCTACCAACAATTTTCCTCTGTTCAACCAATGTTAATGTTAAGCCTGCAGCACCTGACTGAGAATCCTTTAGACAATGTGAAAATGCCATTATGAGCAGAATTAATTGGACCCCTTCATAACCTAAAATTAGGAGACAAGGATAAGTAGCTTTATGGTGTGGTTTAAAATGTAATGAAAAACTGATGTTCGCAAAACACACCTTCCATAGTTTGGTACAGCACTGAAAATTCTAATCAGTAACATTTCTCTCCAGCTTAAATTCATGAGGCCTTATGAAGTCATGTGTTTAAAAACACACTCTTGGGAAGAGAAATACATCCACTAATAATAGCTACTGCATCACACATAAGTCTAATGAATTAGCAGGAAAGAGAGTCCTGGACAGTGGTGCAAACACTGAACTTCTGACGGTTTGGTGCACGTAAGCACGAGGAAACTACTGAAATAGTCTAGCTGAGTTCATAATGCTGCCTGGTTGGCCAAGGGAGGTGCCCTTCGTAAAAGATAACTCAGCTGAACATATCTAAATGCAGTATTGGAACAGCATGGGGAGGAGTGGAAGTGTTAGTTCTTCCATAAATGAACAACATTATAAATAGAGGCTTTAAATCACTGATGCCCAAGGCGTCCAGGAAAGTGCTTAATCCAAAATGTAGTCATCCTTCTGCCGAATCACATAGTATGTTATGGGAAAAATCGCTTGTGTTTAAAGGCAGAAATCATCTGTTATCCACCACTGTAACCCTGGAAACAAGCCCAGTGCTTGGCACACTGTAGATGGTTTTTAAATAAATGATTAGCGAATAAGAGCAAAGGCACACAGCAGCACTGGCTGACGTTTACTGAGTCCCTCCTTTACACCAAAACAGTTCTGAATACACATATACTTCATTTCATGCTTAAACAACCCATGACACTGGCAATATTATCCCCTTTTTTAAAGATGGGTAAACTAGGGCCCCAAAAGGGTAAATAACCTGCCCAAGGTCAAGGAAGACTGGGCGAAAATCCAAATCCAGACAGCCCCATTTCAGAGTCTGAGCACTTAATTATTATGCTCTACTGTCTCTCATGTAGTATAGTCAACAAATAGTTCTAAAGCACAGAGGCAACACTGTTAATTATTAACAAACTTAAGTCATTCCAGAATACACCTGTACTAAGAGGGCTTGCCAAAAATCTTGAATGGCCTGGCTTTGAATACAAATTCCCTCTCTCCATTGTGCCCTCTCTCCTTTCCTTTTAAAATGTTACTGCCCAAATATACTTTCTAATTTACATCCCGATCTCATTATTTCTATTCCTTAATGGTTTGTTCTAAAATTAGTATTTTAAGTATCCTATTGCTCTTTTCACGCCATTTGCTTAATTTAGGAATGTGTAATCCTGTACAGCAAGTTACTTAAACTCTCAGGGCATCAGATTCCCCACCTGAAAAGATACGTCTAATTTGCTGCGAGACTAGAAAATAATATACAAAACAACAATGTGAAGTCCCTGATACATGGTAGGTGTCTAACCAACAGTAGCCAATATGACCTAGTTACCACCACCCACTTGTATCTCACAGCCATTGTCGGCTGCCCCATCAACTACAGAGCAAAACCTGGGTCCTGTAGTTCTCAGCATGTCATAACACAGGCACAGCAGACCGTTCAAGTCTCGCTGTCTTCTTTTCTGATCATCAGTTGACCTTTGCTAACGTAGGAATGATTTGCCTTCGCTAAGCCACACTCAGTGTGCCTTCACTTTTGCTTATGCTGGCCCTTCCGCCTCGACGCTCCTCACGGCACAGCCCCCTCCCCAGACCCCACTCACCCACAGGCACACAGGCATGTGCTCTTCAGTGACCTGAACTGTCCTAGTCATTGTCACCGTTTTGGTGAGGTCATTGTCGATCCCCTCCTGAGTCCACAGTTGTCAGTCCTGCCTCTGAATTCACATAACCTTCTGGGTCCTTTCTAGAATATCAGCTCTTACTGTGGACAACGGAAAGAAAAGCAATCTCATTCAGTCATTCACAGGCTCATGCTGACATTTCTCATGTTGTTTGTCTGTCCTTCCTCTGAAATCTTCATCAAGAACAAGTTTTTCTGTTTTGTTTTGTTTATCTTTGAATCTGCCGCACCAGGCTCAAAGTGCTCTCCTTTTGGGGGGGGGGGGGGTGAAGTATGAAGGGCCATATTTTGAGAGAAGCTGAATGGGTCCAGTGTGCCAAAGATTTTAACACGGCGGCCACCCAGGCAAAGTCCATCAGAAGAAAGGGACCTTACGGGGCACATCTGGGCCGAGAACCAACACAGGTGCTCCGCACAAACATTATCTTATTCAGTGTTCATAATAACCCCTCCACTTAGCTATTATTTTCCTCCTTTATTTGGATAAGAAAACTAAGGTTCCAAGACTTTAGATAACTTGCCAATGTCTTATTTCTTGTAAGTGACAGAATGGGAAGATTGGGCCATATCTTTTCACTACAAGCAAACTGCTACTCTGAAAGAGTTTCCAATTTAATCCTAGAAAAAATATGCATGGAAGATAATGCTAGAACTTTCTATTTAAAATATTTCCTGAGGAGTAAGCTATTTATAAGTCTACAGATCTTTTTCTCATTGGCCAATACATTCATGTTTAGGGTGATGCTAATTTTAGCACTAGTTATGTGCAATAAGAGTTTAAAAGATGTAGCACCTTGTGGCTCTGAGACTTATTTATGCAAAAACCTAGTTTATTGATGTGAACATATGCCTGGAAATGATGATGTCTGAAACTGTAGACTGATAGAATTTTAGGGCTGAATATCATCTAGAATCACCACTAGAGATGTAAGTTTTAAAGGCAAGGATTCTGTCTTTCTTTCTTTTTTCTCTTTAAGAATATTTGTGAAACGAATATTTATGACTAATTATGAAAGGGTTTGTTTAGGATACAAAATAAAAATTTCCCTAGACATAGTGATACTATTAACATTTCTTAATAGAGTGCATTAATATGTTTTAAATTTTTTAATTACATGATTCAAATGCCATATATAAGAATAATAGTTGATATGAATAAAACTCAAAATTTTCAAAAAAGCTATCTTCTGACTTCATTTTAATTGCAAAAAACAGTATCCATATAGAAGGATTCCTTCCTTTTGTGAAAAATTCTAATGATGCCTAGGACACATATATACCTGAAATGATCATTCATTCATTTGTTTTTAAATATATATATATACTACACATCTCTCAGGTTTGCTGGCTCTGTGCTAAGCACCAGGAAACTTCAGATAAATAAAGTATAATTGTTCTAAGTAATATTCTAGTTAATTTTGCCACAGATTAGAATTATTAGGCACCAGAAGGAATATTTCAGAAAGTCTACCCTAGCCCCTTCTCTTAGTCCATTAGGGCTGATATAACAAAATACCAAAAACTGGACCACTTATAAAAGAAAGAAATGCATTTCTCACAGTCCTGGAGGCTGAGGTACAGGACCACGGTGCCAGCATGGCGGTGTACTGGTGTGAGCCCTCCTCCTGGTTCATAGCTGCACACACACAGTGGAAGCAGACGGGGAGCTCTGTGCGGTCTCTCTAGGAGCACCAATCACATACGCAAAGCCTCCGCACTCGTGACCTAACCACTTCCCAAAGTCTTCACCTCCTAATACTATCACACTGGGCATTAGGATTTCAACACATGAATTGGAGGGGAACACAAACATTCAGACCATAGCAGTCACCTAATTTTACATGTGAGTAGGTTGAGGCCCAAAAAGGTTAAGAACTACCCCAGTAATTAACAACAAAACCACAGCTAGGACCTATCTGAGTCTTCTACCTCCTGGTTACCCTCCGCCATACAACAAACAAGCCAATATTTCTATATTCTCGATCTTATTTTACCCCAAGAGAAGTTTTTAGTCTAAGGAGAAAAGACTGGGGAAATAAGACTGATTTTGGTTTTATTTATAGTATGTAGAAATAGAATATTTACTATTTATCAAGTGCTTTTTCAGAATTAAGTAAATATCAGGAGCTCTGCTGGTTGCTGGACATATGACGACACCGGAAATGCCTTCCTGCCCACGTCCTGCTTACTGTCTTGTGTGCGTGACTGTGAATATCTGATTGTGTGCAACCCAAACAGCCCTTTGGTGGGTATACCAAATAATCCAGGCAACCACAAGCATAACGTGAAGCCAAAAATGGCATCTAAAGTAATTGTGACATAGTCACTACTTTAAAAAATGTAAAACAGCCTGTTCCATAAATACTTGATATATTAAAACAAAAAGACAACATAGCTATGTCTTTGGTCTACTACTGGTATATAGATAACTTTTTAACAATATATAACTGAAAAAGAATTTTTAGAAATATGAGTATATAAGCTTATGTACACTGCTGTGTCTATCATAGAGTAAGATGGGTATATAGTATCTTAAAAAAATAATAATTCCATTCACATTCCTAAGTTATGCCCCTGCCGTGTTGAGTTGTCTTTTGTTGGTCAATATCCCCTTTGTTCCCCCAGAAGAGTTTGCACAATGCTAGTTATGTTGATGTAAGTGTGATTTTTTAAACTGTGAACAACACAAGAATAGAGGGAGCAATGTTTCCTTATGAAAAATTAAGGATTTGGGTGGTTTCCACAAAAGTTAATAATAATGTACTTTAATGTTACTATGTTCATATGAGTGACAGTTTATTGTTTTAGCTTGTATTTTAACCATCAGTTCATTTTTTATATAGTTCATTTTAGCAAAATCTTAAACTTTGAATATGATGGTTTCAAATCATTAAAGCAGAAAAATAGTGGACCTTTCTATTCTGTTAATTCCTAACAATTCTATAACAGTAGGCTAGAAATTTTATAGTGATTACACATGTTTATAATATGCTTTTGTACTCAAATAAATACATGTATTTTTTATTCCAATTGCATAGATAAATAAGGTGGTTGTCTTTTTCTAAGAACAGGTTTTTATTATACCATTCTTACTAATATATGTAAACTTTAGTATCACATGGTTCCTCTTCTGAAGTTGAATTTCTTCCCAGGGTAGTAACATCTACAAAAGGCACATTTAGAGAGGGAAAAGAAAACCTTATTACCATTCCAGATAAAGCTTATTAGCATTCAGTTCCATAGACCACATCCCCTTTTTGCACTGCCGCAGATTTAGCCCCTCAGTTCACATCCCTCCTCCACGGCCAGCAGTGCCACCCCTAAGAAGACTAAGCCTGTCACTTCCTGAGTCCCTGGCATATTTCCACAGCACCTTGAATACTCCTTTGGCAAAAAACATTAGCAAACGTTAAGCGCGATGGTGAAATTACCCTAACAGGAAAACCTTCCTGTTCTCTCTTGGATTCTCCCTTCCTGCAGTACAAGGAGCAAGAGGGCCAAAGAAGCCGGGCTTGTAAATCGCTGCCGTAACTCAGTTCTTAAGAGGAATTCCTCCATCTGATAAAAATGACTCTGACATTTCCCATATCACCCAGCCCCAAGGCTATTGTGTGTGGGGCCATCACCTGTAAGCAGAAATGCTTTTCAGTAAAATATTATTAATCCACTTTCTGAGAGATGCTTAAGGCCCTCATATTTTGTCTTACGTAATAACAAAGATTATAGTCCAGTTCAGCTCACAATTGCCTTCTCATTAAAATATTCAGATCCCTTTCATATTCGCACATAAAGTTTGTGCTTAATGTATACACTAACTGAATAAGCTGTGGTTGCCTAGTAACCAGTGGAGGTGTGTCCCAGAGTCTGAAGAACATCAATGAATAACAGAAACATTGACATTAGTTTCAGATGGGTGACCCCAGCTTTAATTCTGCCCTAGCCATCCCAGACATTTCTAATGGGCTGGTGAAACGCTAGCTTTCTCAGAAGTAGCTCATTAAATGATGAAGATAATGTCCTTTCCTGTGATCTGATAGGGGTTCAGAGAATAACCGGAGAAGCAATGGGACTGGACCCTAATATCTTTTTTTACTTTTTTTAATTCTTGTTCTTTTAAAAAAGATTTTATTTATTTATGTTTAGAGAGAGGGTAAGGGAGAGAGAAACATCAATGTGTGGTTGCCCCTTGAGTGTCCTCAACTGGGGACTTGACCCACAACCCAGGCTTGCGCCCTGACTGGGAATTGAACCAGTACCCTGAGCTCAATCCACTGAGCCACACAAGCCAAGGCTGGACCCTAACATCTTTGACAGAATTTTATAAAATGCAGAACAAAGAGTCTGCTAGGACTCACGCTCCCAAACAGCTTTTTCCAAATGCTTATGATCCTGATTGTTCAGTGTTTTTAGAAAAACATTACAGTGTTTACTACATTCTTTGATAGTATAATTTTTTTCAAGTTGATTTCTTAAGGATTCTGAAACATTTCCCTCCCTTTTGAAAAAGCAACGTAGGAAGAAGCAAAGTGAAAATGGATAGAGTAAGAGGACTTTTAGCTGGATGATGAAATTAACCCATAAAGTAAAAAGAAATACCTGATCCTTTCTGAGGAAAACACCAACAACAACTCACAGTGCATCCTTTTAATGCCATTCTGTTCTAACTAGGCTACTCAGTTGCATGGCCAGACTCCAGAATCCCAGCAGGAAATGCTGCCCCTTGTTAAAATATTTCACTCAAGCAACGGATGAGGGGGACATTACATTTTTCTGAAAACAGTAATGAGTATATGATCGAGATGAAAGTACAATTCACATGAATTGTTAAGGAGAAAAATGAGACATCAAAGAACTGTCAGCATTGGAAGGTAATTCAGCTGCCAAGCCCCATCCTCATGTCCTGCCGTGACTTCCCCTTCCCAGGCCCACCAGGACAGTGCCCCAGACAAGATACACATTTAGTGCTTAGAGAAAAAAATGATTGTTTCTTATTTAAATAAAATTGCCCTGGCTGGTAGCTCAGTGGGTTGAGTGTCAGCCTGCAAACTGAAAGGTTGCTGGTTCGATTCCTGGTCAGGGCACATGCCTGGGTTGTGGGCCAGGCCAGGGGGCATGCAAGAGGCAACCTATTGATATATCTCTTGCACACTGCTGTTTCTCTCCCTTTCTCCCCCCCTGACAAAAATGAATATATAAAATCTTTTTTAAAAAAGAAAAGAAAAATTTTACTACTCATGGGAAAAATCATGTGTGTGGAGTCCGCCCTACGTATAGGCAGGAGAGAAAGTCATCCAGGACCATTTCTTGAGAGGTGTCCAAAACTTTCCACTTGACTGTAACCAGGGACAGTCTGCCCCTCAAGAGGCATTCGACAGTTAGCTGTAGAAATGTTCCATCGTCATGCTGCAGAGACAGGGGGTTTGGAACACTGCTGCTAAACACCCCACACCTCTCAGAAGAGTCTCCTACAGGAAAGAATTTCTCTGTCCCAAAGTGTCAGTGGTTCCAAAGCTAAGAAACCCTGCTGTTAAACGGTAAGGGCCACAGTTACTCTGCACTGTACTCCGTAAGGTATGTTCTCTGTGTTGCCTATTTAATACTTACCACTTTTTTATTAAGTAGGTACTACTATTATCCTCATTTTTAGAGGATGAAATTAGGGTTCAGAAGGTTAACCAACTTGCCCAAGGTCATGCAGTCAGCAAGTAGCGAACCCTGAATTCGAAGTGGATGAGATGTCAAAAGATCATCTCTTTTCAGGTCACTATGCTCCTTTGTCCGAAAAAACCTACATCGGCAGCCCTCTGCATCTCCAACAGGTCCCTGTTAAAATGCAGATGTGCCATACAAGCATGCTAACCAGGTGGCAAGTCGTGGCTATTCATTTCTCCCAGAGTCTGGAGTGAGCTGCCTGGGTTCTAAGGATGTGGACCAGACACATCTAGGGATGTAGATTGTGAGAAGGGAGACAAATAGTTCCTAAAAAATAAATTTAACTTTTAAAAGTCCCCCTTTGGAAGATAACCTTGGTGGGGAAGACACGATTTCAGGACTGGACTTGGAGTATAGAAAAAGTCCAAGTGTGCACCGAAGTTCTGATTGTATGAAGCAGAGAGTGCCAGGAGTAGCAGGCAGCACGGGAGGATGCAACACGCATGCTCCGTGCTGCTGCCCCTCAGTAAGTCTGAGTCTCTGGAAGCACCAGGGCCGCAGAGGCAGCGGCAGCACTGCAGCCCCGGGAAATGCTAGTTATCACCACACAGGAAGCAGACAATTCGCTTTGGCCGGCGCTTGCACAAAAGGGACCCCATCACCTGCAGCATGTGGAAAGAGAACAAAACCCTATTTTCAGGAATGGTTTTGCTTCTTGACTTATGATTCCTTTAACCTAGTCCCATTGCTGCTTTTCAACGCTTCTGGTGATGGCAAGCTGAGCCCGACAACCTGTTTAGGCTCTTCTTAAGGACCTTGACTTGCCACCCAGCCATACAGAACTATTTGCCATTTCCTCATGTGCCAACTTCTTGGTTTCTCTGTGAGCCTTTTTTTTTTCTGAGTGAAGAGGCCATTCTCAGACACTCTGTGTATTAAGTTTCCCAGGCTGCCGTAATTATCTACCAAGCTTAGTGACTTAAGACAACAGATACTTTCTCTGTAGTTCTGGAGGAAAGGGATCTGTGATCAAAGTGTTTGGCAGGGCCATGCTCCTTCTGAAGTCTTTAGGGAAGAATCCTTCCAGCCTCTCCCCAGCCTCTGCGGGCTCCAGCAATCACTGCTTCCTTGGCTTATGGCCACATCATTCCATCCTTTGCGCCCATCTTCACATGGCCTTCCCCTTGTGTGTGTTCCCCTCTATGCCCCCTCCTCTTCTACCAGTCATTGGACTTAGGGACCACCCTAGTGCAGTACGATCTCATCTTAGTCCTTAACTACCACATCCACAAAGATACTATTTCTAAATAAGGTCACATTCTGAGTTTCTTGGTAAACATACATTTTTGAGGGCCACTGCCTGTATCAGTCAGAGTTCATCAGAAAAACAGAACCAGTAGGGTATGTATAGAAAGAGATTTCCTATGAAGAGTTGTCTCACACAGTGAGGGAGGTTGAGAAGTCCCTAGATCTGCAGCCTGAAGGCCCAAGAACTGAAAGAGAAGGGGAAGTAAGTTTCTGTCTGAGTCTGAAGGCAAGAGAAGACCAATGCCCTGGCTCGGAAGCCAGCAGGCAGCCAGCAAATTTTCTTCTGCTCAGAGTTCAGTTCTATTCAGGCATTCAATAAATTGGATGAGACTCACCCAGATGGCTTTACTAAATCTACCAATTCAAACGTTGACCTGATCCAGAAACCCCCTCGCTGACACACCCACAATATTGTTCAATGGGATATCTGGGCACTCGTGGCCCCATCAAGTCAACACATAAAATTAACAGTCACACTGCACAGTCCCCTACTTCCCCCGACAGATTTTACTTCCCGTCTTCCTGGCATCACTGGCAAGGGAATGGCAATAGCAGTCATTGACTTAGACCAGAGATTTTTAACCTTTTTCATCTCACGGCACACACAAACTAATTACTAAAATTCTACGACACGCCAAAAAGTAGATATTGTGCCTATCTGACAAAAAAATAGGTATAATTCTGATTCATTCCCACTAAACAGCTATTGTTGGGTTGACTATTATCTTCTTTTTTTACAATCTAAGGGAGAAGAGAAGAGGTTAGTGCTCCTGAATAAAGAGTCAGGTATTGCATATTTTAAAATTTTTTGTGGCCCTGCCACCTCAACGCAATTGAAAATTGATGCCTTAGGCTATAGTCATACCCTTCAGAAGGGGTCCCATATTGGCTGCTTCCACTGGGCCGTCATATTTTAAAACCTGCTTCCCCTACAGGTAGGAGTTCCCTTTGAGGTGGACCTTGCTTCCCAGCTCAGAGCTTCAGCACCCAGTTTCCCAGGATCTAATCCCTACACCCTTCCGTGCTCAAGTTAATAACTCATAATCTTGCAACTCTACAATCCATAATCAACATGGCATTTTCTGAGTGTCTTAATTTCTGTTCTCTCTGCCTCTCTCTTCCAGGCTAGACCATATGTAACCAATAGGGCCCATTAAGGTTTATCCAAAAAAAAAACATGTGGTGAGGGGCAATCTCAAAGATGATCCTGAAGCCTATAGCTTCCCTTAGAATATGGAAAAGGCTGTCATTTAAAAAGTAGCAATTTGTTTTTAAAGCAAGCTATATTTTTACACAGAAACAGATATAAATAGGTAAATACAAAAAAAAGTGTTAACTGTGGTTGGTGGGATTACAAGTGAATAGAAAATATTTTGCTCATTTTTATCTTTGCTTGAGCTATAATGTTTACTAAAGATACCATAAATTCTGAAATGGATAAAACAAATAGTGTTTGTGTTTAACACTTTGGATATTATTGCTGCATGTAAGGGTGGACAATTCAAACCACAGGAGCTAATGTGTAACTTAGGGTTTCTCTCAGCTCAGTGTATGTTTGTGAGAGAAATAAGCATACAAGTTTCTCCATGTCACATGTCACTGTGAGGCTGTACACGAAATGCAAAAAATGTAAAGTATCTTTATACATAATCAATATGGGTGGCCAGTGTCCTCCCAAAACACTTTTTTATTTCTAGTGAACAACATGAAATGCTAATGGCCCTCTGCCTCACATTACTTATAAACCAGAATTTCGATATTATATCAGGAGGTCCCTCCTAATGTTTCACCTGGCAAAAGCCTACTGTGGCGGCTTCAGTAAAAACGGAACACCTGCTCACCATCAGTCATGCGCAGCTATNGGCTGTACACGAAATGCAAAAAATGTAAAGTATCTTTATACATAATCAATATGGGTGGCCAGTGTCCTCCCAAAACACTTTTTTATTTCTAGTGAACAACATGAAATGCTAATGGCCCTCTGCCTCACATTACTTATAAACCAGAATTTCGATATTATATCAGGAGGTCCCTCCTAATGTTTCACCTGGCAAAAGCCTACTGTGGCGGCGTCGGTAAAAACGGAACACCTGCTCACCATCAGTCATGTGCAGCTATGCTTTCAAATGCTTTCGTGCCTCCTTCACCGGCTCCTGCGTCACTCCCCTTCCTGTGTATTCACCATCGTATAACGGTTTCCCCAGTGTCCCCATTCCACCTGACACTATGAGGCTATAGACAAAATGCAATGGCCTGATGAAGAACCGACCGGTGTGGAGTGTGGCACTCAGGTAACAGCTCCCAGGTTGACTCCAGGGAACCCCTCAGTGCTATTATAAATGGGAACCTCTGAAATGCAGATGAGTGGTCCCTGCCCACGGAGCATCTGCCTGAAGGGTCTAAGGCGCAGGATATTTTGATATTGTGGGTCGGTTTATGAAGTAGGTATTTACCACATGAAGATTCTTCATTCATTTCAATAATGGAATTCATTGAAGTATGGAGAATGAAATTTCAAATACTAGTTTGTTATTTGTCTCAGTGTATTCAGCTTTCTCCACAGCTTGTATCTCTTCAGTATTCTTTTTCTATCACTCCTTCTGGGTAGTTTTGCTTTGTCTTCTCTTGAACTACATATGCTTCTCTTTTTATCTTCCCCCTAAATCACCTTGTATCTTTTTCCAGCTGTCTCTTCATCTGTTTTTTTATAATTATTCTCCTAAGTAAATTCTGATACATCCAAAGAGTAGAATGAATTTTATACAAATACTAAAAAGTGTTCTGGGGGAACTGCTACACCGGACCGAGCTCCAGAGTCAAGTCCTGGGAGCTCCGAGAGATGCCTAAAGGGAGATTGGGAAAGATGCCCCCTACACAGTGGCACGTGGGCTGATGAATGCTCAGACAGAGCCCCACCAGCTGTGCATAATAGACCAAGACTCCAAAGCCCATAATCTACCGGCAGAAAAAAGTACATCTTCCCTGGTAGCTGTGCAGAAAGGCCCGAGGGAAATGGTTAATGGCCTGGCTGGCATCAAATGACTTTCCCTGAATCATTCACTGTAGTTAGATAGGTAGAAGACCTTGGTGTCAGTACCTTAAGGGGGGAGGGAAGAGGATTGAAAATGACAAGGTCAGCTCCATCCAAAATATGAAATGGGTTCCCCATATGAAAGAGTGTTTCTGATAGAAGGAGGGGAGAGGCACGCATGACAGGCAAGAAAATACTCCACCAGTCCCATGTGGACATTCAACCAGAGGATTACTGACCCTGGCCTTGGTTTAGGTTTAATAGAGCTATCCCATTCCTAATGGAGAAACAGTGGGGATAGTGCACTGATTTCAGTTTTTAAGCCAGCATCTAAAAAGAAACTGCTGTGCTTTCTAATCCCAATAAAAGTTACTAATGACCTTATTACCTATAAATCTGGGTTTGTATGAAAACATTATATAACAAAGAATTTTTCATGGAATTACTTATTTTTTAAATGTATTATAATTCCAGAGCAATAGAACACATATACAAAGCAGTGTCTAATATTTTACCTTAACATATGAGAGTGGTAGTTATAAATTGTCACCATCTATTAGAAATGCATGTAAAGGCCCAGTAAAGATGGAGGTGTAGGTAAACATGGCTCACCTTCTCACACAACCACAACAAAAATTACAACTAAACTACAAAACAAGTGTCACCCAGAATCATCAGAAAATCAAGCTGTGTGGAAGTCCGACAACAAAGGAATTAAAGAAGTCACATTCATGCAGACGAGTAGAAGGGGCGGAAATGCAGAGATGTGGAACAGGCGTCCCACAGCTACATGTGGTGGACAAAAATCAAGAGGGACCGATCTGGAGCAAGGGATCCCAGCCCCACACCAGACTACCCGCCCAGTGTTCCAGTACAAGGGAAATAAGTCCCCATAACTTCAGGCTGTAAAAACCAGTGGGGCCCTGATATAGCTCAGTGGATTGAGCACAGGTCTGTGAACCAAAGGGTCGCCAGTTTGATTCCCAGTCAGAGCATATGCCTAGGTTGCGGGCCAGGTCCCCAGTAGGGGTCTATGAGAGGCAACCACACACTGATGTTTCTCTCCCTCTCTTTCTCCCTCCCTTCCCCTCTGTCTATACAAATAAATGGAATCTTTTAAAACAATCATATAAAAACCAGTGGGACTTGGGGCAACAGAAGAAAGTGTGGGATTCTCAGGTGTCTCCTCCTAAAGGGCCCACAACAGGCTTAGGACTTACATAGATTCACTCCCTCTGGCCTCCAGCACCTGGGCAGCAGCCGGAATGGCACCAGTGGCACACAGGGAGGAACTGAGGAACTGAAGTGTCTGGCATCTGGGCAAGTGCCAGGGAACAGCTTCCTCCCAGACAAAACTCCAGAGGCCAGGCAGCAGCCATTGTCTTCTTTCTGAGCCCTCCCCCACTCAGAGCCACAGAGCAGCAACACCGTATCTGAGATTCCATTAACCTGGGTCACACAGTTTGCCCCATCATGGTGATTACCTGAGCCTTAGCTCAGCTCCATCCTGCTTACTGCTGCGTGTATCTACAGTAGGGCATGCTACTAAGACAGGGAGCTCTGCCTAATATGCAGAAACAAACACAGGGAGGCTGCCAAAATGAGGAGGCAAAGAAACATGGCCCAAATGAACCGAACAGAACTCCAGAAAAATAGCTAAACAAAATGGAGATAAGCAATATCAGTTGCAGAGTTCAAAACACTGGTGTTTTAGGATGTACAAGGAACTGATTAGGTGCTTCAACAGCATAAAAAAAAGCCCCAGGCAGAAATGAAGCTTACACTAAGTGAAATAAATGAAAAATTTATAGGAAATCAACAGTGGAGTGGATGAAGCCAAGAATCAAATCAGTGATTTGGAACATAAGGAAGGAAAAAAACATTCAATCAGAACAACAAGAAGAAAAAAAAAGAATCCAAAAAATGAGGATAGGCTAAGGAACCTCTGGGATACCTTCAAACATACCAATATGCAAATCACAGAGGTACCAGCAGGAAAAGAGAAAGAGCAGGAAATAGAAAACTTATTGGAAAAAATAATGAAAGAAAACTTTCCTAGTTTTGTGAAGGAAATAGACATGCAAGCCCAGAAAACAGAGAGTGCCAAAGAAGATGGACACAAAAAGGACCACACCAAAACACACCATAATTTAAATGTCAAAGTTTAAGG